>NC_080688.1:2422986-3022986 GCF_030445035.2 Dasypus novemcinctus
CCTGCTTGCAGTTGTAGGCACTCTCAGTTCTCTGGTGTGGTGGTTGACCATCTTCACCTCCATGTTAGCTGACCTGGGTAAGTTCAATGAACTAGAGAATAGAAGTTTCAAATCTGCAGAGGCTCAGGGCCCAGTTGGCACATGAACAGTCCAGAGATTCAAGTCTCCTGTGTATACACCAAACCTAGCACCAACTACAGGTTCAGTAAAAAAGACATAAAAGACATGTTAGAAAAGTCACATCTGAATCCAATAAAAGGCACTGAACTCTGGAGCCATGTGCTATGACCATAGAATCTGTGGGTCTCTGTAACCCTCAGGAGAACCAGTACCTGGGATTGTATCTACTTTGGCTGTCTCTGGGGTCTTGTTGAGGCATGCACAAGCACAACCCTTCTAATGATCTCCCAACTCTTTTTTGAAGACTCTTAGCCATATAAACTCTTTTGCCTTTGCCATTTCCCCCTTTTATTCAGGTCAAAAAGCAGTTTTTAACACATGATCCTACATGTAGGCTGAGATATTCTGCTGGTCTGCACTGATCCTTTTATTCAAGGTCTCTTTCTAGTAACATCACCAGTTAGTGATTGGTAGTAATCCCTTGGCACCAGGGAGGCTAATCCCTGGGAGTCATGCACCATGATGGGAGGAAGGCAATGCATTTACATAATGAGTTTGGCTTAGAGAGTTGCCACATTTGAGCAACACGAAGACTCTCAGGAGGTAACTCTTAGTCTCCCTGCAGCTCTAGGCCTCATTCATATTTCAGGCAATAGGCTCATTAGCATAGTCATCAGTATTAAGGGCTCATCATAGGTCCACCCTTCTTCATTGCTCTTTGCCATTGCACTTGGGGATTGTTGCTGTTCCACTGGGAATGTGACAGAGCTACACTGGTAGGAATTCAGCACTGCCTCAGTTGCCATTTGTAATTGTAACTACTATGAAAACACCCAACGTATATCCAAACATTTTAACTACCCTATATAAATGCCCTGGAGAACACACTCCCAACCATGTGCCCCCCATCAATTACACCCCACACCAGTGTTCCTCCCCTGCCATAGATGAACCTCTCTGTGGTCCAAACTTCTTAAAAAATGAAACCTGATATATTACCAAATTCAATTAATAGGAAAATGAAATATAGTGATAGGTTTAAAGATTAGAAATAGAATACATACTAATTTAGAAGAAGTAAAATAAAGTAAAAATAAATTGGGGTATTAAAAATGAAAAATATTATAAAACTTTGTTTTTGAAGTTTTGCCTTTATTTTAAAAATAAACATACATCAACATACTTTGGAAATCTCTTTTGTCATTTTTTAAAATATTAAACATACACTTACTAAGTGATCAAACTGTTCCTCTCTTAGGTATTAAACTAAGAGAAATCAAAGTATATATCTATTTACATATTTGTATATAAACATTCATAGTAAGCTTATCTTTAATATCCCAAAGCTGAGCAAAGAGAGGGAGTTTGGAGAAGAAACTCTGCTAATGTTGAGGTGTTAGAGAATATAATGAGAAAATAAGATATGGATGTCAAATAATTCATAGCCAAAGAGGCTAATATTGTTGTTTTGAGAGATAAGGAAATTGCAAGCAGTGAAATTATTAAACACTTGACCCTGGAATATATTTCTGAACTGGAACCTACACAAAAGTTCTTTGAATTAACAAAGTCAAAGACTGACTTGTAAGACAGAGGAGTTGGATGAATTTTGAATTGAAATAAGTTATTAGTGAAAGTGTGGATAGAGAAAAATTATTTGCCCAAGTGGCATCTATTATAATGGGGAATTACTCACTGGATATTGATAAATGACAGAGTTGTGAAGGTCTATTACATATATATGTAATGATTCACCACCCTTCACATTAAACCTCCATAATGACTCCTCACATTTGCTTCCAGCTGATCATGTGATTCAGGGTTGTGACCTATCTCCATATTCTCCTATACACTGTCCCAATGCCACACATCTCCCTCTGTGCTCCCAATATTGTCCTTCTTTTCTACTGTGCTTTCAACCTACAGCTGCAACTCTCCTGTTCTGATGTTTCCTTTGGCATGATCACCTATACCATAGGTGTTCTTTTGGCTCTCACAACTATTACCTGCATCATCATACCTTATGGGCTTTTCTTCACCACTCTCATGATCACTTCTACTCAGGGTAAACAGAGAGACTTTTCCACCTGTGTCAACCCCCCTCTCTGTGCTGGTGGTGTGCTATGGAATAGCCATTGTCTACATCAGCCCTTCCTCTGTACACACCCCTGAGAGCAATGGTCTTTGAAAAGTCATGTGTAGCATAGTTATTTAGATGCTGAATCCTTTCCTCTATAGTCTACAGATAGAGATATGAATTGAAGAGTGAATAAAATGTTTTGCAAGTGTATAGTCTTTACATGTAGCCAGAACCATAATGACTTAATTTAATAATACTAGTTAGGTGATAGAAAAAATATATCTTTAGCAGACTAAAAGACTTATATCCAAACATATCATTTGTTAAAGTTAATGCTTGGAAATGTGCTATACACTTAATTTTTTATCACATTTAATCCTTTGAATACATTCATGAACTAAAATTATTAGATACATTTTTCACACAAGAAAAATGGATATTAAGTATTACATAGTATGCATAACCTTATAGGCCTTATGCATGCTATGCAGCCTAGTTATGAAGTTATGCAATGCATCCTAGTTATGAAATGCACCATAGTTATGAAACTGGATTATTTTCCATAAAATACTCAAATGTTATAAATTAAGATAAATATCCCTAATGTTTATAGTTATGAATTCAGATTTTCAATTAAAAAGACATGGATTCAAATATTAGCTCCAAGACTTCGTGGAATAGTGAGATCTTCTAATTTTACTATTTCATGTTCTTAAAAATATTTCAATAATTTATTCAAGGTTTAAAGAATGTTTGTATTCTTCCAATTCCTTTACATATTATATATAACCAATACATAATTTTCTGGTCTCATGAACATGGCGTGCTTCTTCCTATAGTCTTTAAAATAGGTTAACACACCCCACTCAGAAAATTAGTCCTAAACTAGTTCACACTGCTGAAACCTGCCAATCTCCCAGTCTTGGGAGTTTTATCAATATATACTATATTTCATTAAGAGATTGTATTCTTAGTATATTTTTCAGTAAGAGAAGGATGCTTGCTTTCACTTTTTAAATAAATCATTTCTGTTCAAAGCAAACATTAACTCCTTTGAGAGACACCTTACTCAGAAAATCCATAGGTTTTGCTTCAACCTACTGATCTGACAAAAAATAAATGAGTAACACTACAAAATATTTTTACTGGTTGTTATTCAATCTTGTAAAATTCAATGGGATATTGATTTCCCAGTCCAACATGGTATTTAATTCATCCACATAATTTTATTTTGATAATGAGAGTTAGTGGAGGTGCTCTTTTTTTATTTCCATTATTTTAATCTCATCCTGGGTATATTGTAAATAACTGCTTGCATGAACATGTACACATACAGAGTTGAATGCACACACACACACACCTTTGCAAAGAAAAGCAAATATGTACAGGCATTGTGAGATGTATATTCACTTAGAGAAAAAAATATTCTTTCAACCAAACAATGTAGTTGTCAAATATATTTTAACACTTGTGATATCTTCATCTAATCTATATGATAAATAATGAAACAGATCCCAAGTGCTAAAAAATAATAATAAATTTATTTTGGAAATTATTTCTCATATGAGCTTTCCTCAGTAACAAAAGAATATTTAATTTATATGTATAAATTACATATCCCAGGTTGGTATGAATACAAACGTTTAGAGGAAGCAGGGCAAGATAGCATTCAAGTGAGCATGCCCTCATCATCTCTCCTGCAAAAAAAACAGCTGAGTGGGGACAGAATCCTGCCCAAAAGGGCAGTTTGGGAAACCTACAAAGCAGATGTCTTGATGTTGATCTGGAGAGACTGTGACAAAGGTAGTGCTTGCTCAAAGTAAAACCATGGGTTTATGACACTAAAGCCAGAAGTTGTGGGATGGCAAAACCTTCCCCCTGGGGGAGTGAGCCACAGAATTCCCTGAACACTGCGGGTCACTTGGCAGTATTCCTAAACCCCATGTTCCCCAAACACATGATCTAAATCCATGTTCCCTGAACCTTGCATTTCCCAAACATTGCATTCCCCAAGTCCACATACCTTGAGCCCACATTCTCCCAGGCCTGTGTTCCCTGATCCTAGCATGCCCTGAACTCCCACATTCTCCTAACCCTCCAGTCTTGGGCAAATTCCAGGAGTGGGAGGGTTTTGGTGTGGGGTGTAGATTGGCCTGAGGGATGCAGGTTCAATTTTCTGGTCCCCCCCTTTTTTCAAACTTGGAGGAGCATACCAGCTGGCTTGAGGAGAGGCTAGGAAGAGAGGAAAGGTGAATCTGCTGAGAAACCCTGATTTACCTAAATTCCCAGGGATAGGGAAACTTGGTCTGTGAGAAGGTGGAGTCAGAAAGTTAACTAGACCTCACAGCACACCTAAGGAAGAGTGACAGTAGAATATGCTTTGTAGGCTTCCAATAGCATATTTAGGATTCCTAGCAAGGTTTGGGTCCTCTCTCTCAAGAAACTAAGAGTCATTAGTTTCTGTGGTGAGTTGGTTCACCAGGGTCCCATTTGAATCTCTGAGTTGAGCACTCACATGGGCTTCCTGATGTCCTAGGAAAGATGGAAGTGAGGAAGGGAGAAAGGGTGAAGATCAGACTCCTAAGCAGTTTATTCAATTGCAAGGAGGATTCTTTCATTGAGAACTTGTCTCGTCTTTTATGTTGGCCCATTTTGTTTTTACTTCCTCTTTATCCTCCCATGGTCCTTTTTTTCTTTTTTTGCTAACTGTTTTTTTTTCCTTTTCCTTCTTTTTTTCCTTTTTTCCTCTTAGGTGCTGAAGACAGGGTTTCTTTATTGCTGTGCTTCCTTATCCTTGATTTCCTCTTTTTTTGTGTGTACTGATTTTACCTACCAATGCTATCCACTTTCCTTTACATCTTTCTATTCAACATCATATTTGTTTCTCTTACATTCTAGCTCTTCTTTTTTTAGCCCTCAATTTTTCTGACTTTTTATTTCTAACACCTCTATTCTGTTTTCTATCTTTTATTCGCTCTTTATATTATTGTCCTTTCTTTTCTCTTTCTCTCTCCCCTGACCACACTGGCCTTTTTATTCATACTATATTTTTACCCATAATCAATTTACCATCTCATTGTAGTTATTCCACTTTTTTTACAGTTATAACTCTACAGAACTTACATGAGTTTATTATCCATTCTCCTAGATCTCACATGGTTCTTCTGCTAACATTTACTATCAATACCATTACAATACTTTTTTCTTTTCTTACCCCTTTTGCTTTCCATAGCCCTAATATTTTCCTTCAAGGGAACTTAGACAACAACACAGAAATAGAATTAGAAGAACAAAGCATCAAAGAGAAGACTTAATATGTACATAAAAACAACTCCTAAATAAACTCCAAGACTAGACAGAGAAGTTAAACAATTGAATAAACCCATCAAGACAAAATGATGACCAGACAGTAACAAAATTTACAAACCTACCAATAATCAGGAAAACATGGTCTAACCCAATGAACAAACTAAAAACCAGGAAGAGGAGAAGAACATCAAACAACTAATCAAAGCTCTCAAAATATATATCATAGACCAATTTAATGCAGTGAAGGAAAAGATTAAGGATATTAAAAAACACACTTTAAGAGCATAAAGAAGAAATTGAAAACATACCCAAAATATAATGGATATTATGGTGATGAATGGCACAATCCTAAAAATCAAAACTACACTTTTAGCACTCTTAGCAAATAACAGTAGATTTGATGAGGCAGAAGACAGGATTAGTGATGTGGAAGACAGTGTATCTGAAATCAAACAGATAGTAGAATTGATCAATATAAAGATAGAAAAAATCCAGCAGGGACTTAGGGATGTGAATGACAACATAAGACACACAAACATACACATCATATAGTCATCCCAGAAGGAGAAGAGAAGGGAAAGCAGAGAGCAGGGTTGTTGGAGAAAATAATGGCTGAAATCTTCCCAAACCTATTGAGGGAGATGGATGTACATGTCCAGGAAGCACAACACACTTCAAACAGCATAAATCCCAACAGGCCTATCACAAGACATATACTTGTTAAATTACCCAATGCTAAAAACAAAGAGAAAATACTGAAAGCAGCAAGAGAAAAGAGAACCATCACACAAAAAGGATGCTTCATAAGATTAAGTGTTGATTTCTCATCTGAAATCATGGAGGCAAGAAGTCAGTGGTATAACATAGTCAAGGTAATAAAAGAAAAATATCCCAACCAAGAATACTCTATCCAGCTAAGGCAGCATTAAAAAATGATGGAGATTTCAAAATATTTACAGATAAACAGAAACTAAGAGAATATGCCAACAAGAAACCTGCTCACCTAGAAATATTAAAGGGAGTTTTGCAGGAGGAGAGAAAAAAACAGAAGAGACAGAGCTGGAGGAGAGTGCAAAAACAACTAAAAGAACAAAAGAGAGAAAAACCAAAACAAAAATAATATATGACAATCATGAATACAAATAAAATATGGCTAATATAAATAATTCCTTGAAAGTAATAGCACTGAATGTCAATGGATTAAACTCACCTATTAAGAGACACAGATTGGAAGAATTGATAAGCAAATAGGACCCACCTATATGCTGTCTACAAGAAACACATTTAGACCCAGGGAGTCAAGGAGGTTGAAAGTGAATAGCTAGAAAACAATCTTAGAGGCAAACAGTAACCAAAAATGGACAGCTATATTAATATTGAATAGAATAGTCTTTAAATGAAAAACTATTATGAGAGACAAAGATGGACCCTACATAATAGTGAAAGGGATAATCTTACAAGAAGAAAGAACAGTCATAAACATTTGTGCTCCAAACAAGGGGGCCTCCAAATACATGAGGCAAACACTGTAAAAACTAAGTGAAGGAATAGATGCCTATATAATTATAGTGTGGGGCTTTAATTACATCACTATCATCATTGGACAGAATATCTCAACAGAGAATCTAAAAAGAAACAAAGAATCTGAATAATATTTTACAAGAGCTGGACCTAGTGGACATATGCAGAATATTACACCCAAATACAGCAGGATATACATTCTTCTCAAACACACATTGATCATTCTCCAATAGACTACATGCCAGGTCACAGAGAAAGTCTCAATGAATTCAGAAAGATTGAAATCATACAAACTAATTTCTTTGACCACAGTGGAATGAAGCTGGAAATTGGCAAGAGACAGAGACCCAGATTTGGCACCAAGATATGTACCGTAAACAACACACTCTTAGACAAACAGTTGGACAAGGAGGAAATCACAAAAGTAATCAATAACTACCTTTAAACTAATAAAAATGATAACCCAACATATCAAAATGTATGGGAAGCAGCAAAAGCTGTACTGAGAGGGAAATTCATAGCCATAAATTCATAGATCAAAAAAACAAGAAAGAGCTAAAAATGAAGACCTAACTCTACACATGGAGGAATTAGTAAGAAAAAACAAACTAAACCCAAAGGAAGAAGACAGAAAGAAAGAACAAATTTCAGAGCAGAACTAAAAAGGAAATAGAAAATAAGAAAGTACTAGAAAAAATAAACAAAGCAAAGAGCTAGTTCTATATAAAGATTTAAAAAAATGACAAATCCCTAGCTAGATTAACAAAGAAAATAAGAGAGATGTAAATAAACAAAATAAGAAATGAGAAAGGGGATATCACCACTGACCCCACAGAAATAAAGACTATCATAAGAGGATACTTTGAAAAACTATATTCCAACAAGGGGGACAATTTAGAAGAAATGGATGAATTCCTAGAAACACATAAGAAGCCTATATTCGGCATGGGAATCTGTGTTTCTTGCTGTCAGTTCTCCATGTGTGTGGTGCCATTCCTGGGCAGACTGTACCTTCTTTCATGCTGGCAGATCTCCTTACAGGGCACACTCCTTGTGCATGGGGGTCCCCTATGTGGGGGGCACCTCTGCATGGTGTGGCACTCCTTGCATGCATCAGCAATGCACATGGGCCAGCTCCACACAGGTCAAGGAGGCCCAGGTTTTGAACCACAGACTTCCCATGTGGTAGAAGGACACCCTATCCACTGGACCAAGTCTGCTTCTCTCAATGGCTTTTAAATTCATTTTACATGCTCCAAATTTGCCACAGAATTCAGAAATTAAAATTGCTACTAGAGAGCAAATTAAACTCACAATATTCAGAGAATGTTTGCCCATATCAAATTTTACCAGAAACTAAAATGATACAGACTACTGTGTGACAAATGTAGTGAATGAAATTTGCAACCACCAAAGCAGATGCCCATGTCTTCCTTACCATAAGTGAAGATCATGGCCACAGATTAAGAAAGGGGATGACCAATCATATGTGAGGGAAATTATCTTACAAAGAGTTAGATATTCAGGGACAAGGAACATCTCCATTTTAAGCTACAATAATTATATATCTGGAAATGACAAATATCAGCAGACCCTACATATGTATCAGCTATTTCCAATATATTTCCCATAAACCACATAGAGAAGCTTGGTATATACTGCTAAATATATACCACAGATGATAATTTCAGTATTTTTTAACTAGAAACCATAATCAGGAGATCCCATTAAAATAGTTGTAATAAAGTTTATATCTGATTACCTATCCCTGCATGTTTTATTCTCAAGATTGGAATGGTTATTCATAGGACTAACTGCTAAATATTTTCCTTCTCAGGTAATTGCAAGAGACAGATGCAGATAGGTCAGTGTTAAAGATTTTAGAGTATGGTATGCATTATATTTCTTCTTAACTAAACAGATAAAATTTGAGACAAGGGCACCACACATATTATTAGAAAAGCACTTCAACTGTTTGAAAGTTAATAAATATGTTGTGTGTCAATGACATCAAACAAAATATTCATCAGGTAAAATATAGTATTCTAATATTGGCTCTCCAATTCTTAGAAGGACAATAACTTGTGATGGTTTGTACCTGTATGTACCCTAGTAAAAAATAAAAATGCTATTAAGTCTAATCTCATTCTATGGTTGTGAACCCATTGTAAATAGAACATTTTCATTAGGCTACTTCACTTAAGTTGTCTTTGAACTTCTCCTATCAGGAGAGGTATTACTCCTAATTCTGGTGTCCTTTATAATTAGAATGACTTCTGACATGAGAGAGAGAAATAAATGGAAGTGAGAAGCTTTTCCCAGAAGAGAAGGGAGAGACAAATAGTGGCCACCATGTGCCATGCTATTTGATAAAAAATGGACACCAGGATCTGTAACAAGCAATCCTAGAACACTACAATCTTCAGGAAGAAAACATAACCTTGATGATGCATTGAATTGGGCTTTCTTTTAGCGTACAAATTTAAGTAATTAAGATTCCATTGGGAGGTGGAGCAAGATGGCATCTGAGTGAGTACACATCATAATTTCTCCTGCAAAGAAGCGGCTGAGTAGGGTTGGAGTCCTGCTGGACCAGGCTGTTTCAGGTGTATGCAGGGCAGGATGTGTCTATACATCAATTTGGTGGGATGGTGACAGAGGAGATTCTTGTAAGAGGTAGAATTTTGGGTCTCTTTCACGGAGGTCAGGGTGGTGGATGGGACCCTTCCCCCTGGGGCTGGCAGCCCAGCAGTGGTGATTCCTAAAGGCTTTGCTGTGCTGGGGAGTTCCCAAGCCCTGAGCAGACTGTTTTGGGGGCATGCAGGGTGGGAAGTGTCTAGAAGTCAATTTGGTGAGACAGTGACAGAGGAGATTCTTGTGAGAGGAGGGATTTTGGGTTTCTGACATGGAGGTCAGAGGTTGCAGTTGGGACCCTTCCCCCTAGGACTGGTGCCCAGCTGTGGGGATCCCTGAAGGCTGTGGTTGCACTGTGGTGCTCCCAGGACCCTGTTAGCTGAATGTGTGGTTCCCAGGTCTGTGTCCCCTAAACCCTGGGGCTGACAATACAGAGACTCACACACATTGAGTCTGCAATATCACAGACTTCCCATCCCTGAATCCACCACACCCTGAAGGTCCATCTGAGGTCCTTGATTACCCTAGCCATCAGTGTTTGTCTTTTTTTTTCTTTTCTTTTTTTTTTTTTTTGTCTTAGTTGCTAATATTGCATTGTCTCCTGGTCTTTCTTCCCATTTTATCCCTGAAGGTCCTTTTTCATTTATTTAGATTTTTTCCTCTTTTTCTTTTCCTTGCTAATTTCCCTTCCTTTTCTTTGTCCACTCCTTTTTTCTTCTCTTTTTTTCTCTATTTTTCTTCATATTTTATTTCATTTTCTTTATGTAATAGGTGATGCAGGGAGCATGTCACATTTGCTGTGTTTCCTCATCCTCCATTTCCTCTTTTCTGTGTGAATTGATTTTGGCCACCTACTCTATTCCCTTTCCCACAAATCTTGCTATCCTCCATCATCAACTGTTGCTCTTACATTCCATGTCCTTTTCTTTGGCCCTCAAATTGTCTGACCTTTAATTTCTAATACCTTTGTTCTGTTTTCTGTCTTTCACCCACACTTGATATTACTGTCTTTCTTTTTTCTTTCCCTCTCTCATGAAAACACTGGCTTTTTAATTCACATTATATTACTCCTGATATTCAATTGACTGTCTCATTATAGGTACTCTACTTACTGCTATAACTCTACACAACTTACATGAGTCTAATATCCATTCTCCCAGATCTCACATTGTTGCTCTGTTAACATTTATTACAAATATTACTTTATACATTTTCTTTTCTTACTCATTTTGCTTTCCCAGGCCCTAATATTTCCTTCGAAGTGAACTTAGCCAGCAACAAAAAAATAGAGTAAAAAGAACAAAGTAACAAAGAGAAGACATAACACTTATGCAAGAACAACTAATTAATCCCCTAGTTAACTAGACAAAAAAAAAAACTAAGGAACTGATTGAACCCATCAAGATAAAATGATAACAAGACAGCAACAAAAAACTACTAACCAAACCAATAATCAGGAAAATATTGCTGAATCCAATGAACAAACTAAAACCAGGAAAGGAAGCAGAACATTGGACAAGTAATTAAAGATCACAAAACATATATTAGAGACCAACTTAATGAAGTAAATGAAGAGATTAACAATATGAAGAAAACACTTGGAAAGGAAATTGCAGACATATGCAAAAAGATAACAGATATGATGGGGATGAACACCACAGTTCAAGAAATCAAAAACACACTCTCAGCAAATAGCAGCAGATTAGAAGAGGCAGAGGAGAGAATTAGTGATGTGGAAGACAGTACATCTGAAATCAAACAGATAGTAGAACTGATCAATAAAAAGACAGAAAAAATCCAGCTAGGACTTAGGGACCTGAATGACAATGCAAAATGCACAAACATATGTATTATAGGCATCCCAGGAGGAGAAGAGAAGGGAAAGGGGACAGAAGGGATGATGGAGGAAATAATAGCTGAAAACTTCCCAAATCTACTGCAAGAGATGGATGTACATGTCCAGGAAGCACAATGCACCCCAAACGCCAAAAATCCCAACAGACCCACCCCAAGACATATACTTGTCAAATTATCCAATGCTCAAGACAAAGAGAAAATTCTAAAAGCAGCAAGAGAAAAGAAAACCATCACATACAAGGGAGGTTCCATAAGATTAAGTGCTGATTTTTCATCTGAAACCATGGAGGCAAGAAGGCAGTGGTATATATAGTCAAGGTACTAAAAGAAAAAAATTTCCAACCAAGAATACTTTATCCAGCTAAACCAGCATTCAAAAATGATGGAGAGTTCAAATATTCACAGATAAACAAAAATTGAAAGAGTATGCCAACAAGAACGCTTATCTTTAAGAAATAATAAAGGGAGTTCTGCAGGAAGAAAGGAAAAAAAAGGGGAGGCAGAGCTGGAGGAGAGTGTAAGAGCAACAAAAAAGACAAAAAGAGAATGAAAAAAAATAAACAAAATATGTCAAACACAAGTTCAAAAAAAATATGGTTAACATAAATAAATCCTTGAAAGTAATAACACTAATTGTCAATGGATTAAACTCACCTATCAAAAGATTCAGACTGGGAGATTGGATAAGGAAATATGACCCATCTATATGCTGTCAACAAAAAACACATCTTAGACCTTGGGATTCATGGAGAATGAAAGTGAATGGTTGGAAAACAGTCTTACAAGCAAACAATAACAAAAAAAGGTAGAGGTAGCTATATTAATATATGACAAAATAGACTTTAATTGTGAAACAATTGTGAGAAACAAAGAAAGATACTACATATTAGTGAAAGAGACAACTCTCAAGAAGAATGAACAATCATAAATATTTATACTCCTAACAAGGGCACCTCCAAATACATGAGGCAAACACTGGAAAAACTAACTGAAAGAATAGATGCATCTACAATTATAGCGGGAGATTTTAATACACCACTATCAACTTTGGACAGAACATCTCAAAAGAGAATCACTAAAGAAACAAAAACTTTCAACAGTACATTAGAGGAGCTGGATATAATAGACATATACAGATGATTACACCTAAATACAGCAGCATATACATTTTTTCAAGGGCACATGGATCATTCTCCAAGATAGACCATATGCTACGCCACAAAGAAAGGCTCAATGAATTCAGAAAGATTGAAATCATACAAAATATCTCTGACCACAGTGGAGTGAAGCTGGAAATCTGCAAGGGCCAAATTTCACACCAAGATATGGAAATTAAACAGCGCACTGTTAGAAAAACTATGGGTCAATGAGGAAATCTCAAAAGAAATTAATGAAAATGATAACACAACATAACAAAACTT
The DNA here is from genome assembly GCF_030445035.2 of Dasypus novemcinctus. Taxonomy (NCBI): domain Eukaryota; kingdom Metazoa; phylum Chordata; class Mammalia; order Cingulata; family Dasypodidae; genus Dasypus; species Dasypus novemcinctus. Next base: position 2,435,929 of record NC_080688.1, read on the forward strand.
ATGAGATGCAGCTAAAGCAGTACTGAGAGGGAAATTTATAGCCATAAATTCATACATCCAAAAAGAAGAAAGAGTCAAAATTGAAGAACTAACTGCATATTTGGAGGAATTAGTAAAAAAAACAAAAAGTAACCCCACAGGAAGAAGAAAGAAAGAAAGAAAAAGATAAGAGCAGAACTAAATGAAATAGAAAATAAGAAAGCACTTGAAAAGATAAACAAAACCCAGAGCTGGTTCTTTGAGAAGCTCAATAAAATTGACAAGCCCTCAGCAAAACTAACAAAGAAAAAAAAATAAGAGAAGATGCAAATACACAAAATAAGAAATGAGAAAGGAGATATCACTAATGACCCTACAGAAATAAAGACTATCATAAGAGGATACTTTGAAAAACTATATTCCAACAAAAATGACAATTCAGAGGAAATGGACAAATTCCTAGAAACATATAAGCAGCCCATATTGATGAGAGAAGAAATTGATGATCTCAACAAACCAATCATAAGTAAAGAGATAGAATCTGTCATTAAAAACCTCCCAACTAAGAAGAGCCCAGGCCAGACAACTTCAGAGGTGAATTCTACAAAATATTCCAGAGAGAACTAACACCAATCCTGCTGAAACTCTTCCAAAAAATCAAAACAGAAGGAACATTACCTAACTCATTCTATGATGCTAACATTACCCTAGTACCAAAGCCAAACAAAGACACCACAAGAAAGGAAAATTACAGACCAATTTCTCTAATGAACCTAGATGCAAAAATACTCTATAAAATACTTGCTAACCATATTCAACAACATATTAAACGAATTTTACACCATGACCAAGTGGAATTCATCCCGGGTATGCAAGGATGGTTCAACATAATAAAATCAACCAATGTAATACACCATATAAACAGATTGAAGGGAAAAAAATCACATGATTATATCTATACATGCAGAAAAAGCATTTGACAAAAGTCAGCACACTTTCTTGATAAAAACACTGCAAAAGATCGGAATACAAGGAAATTCTCCAAACATATATGAAAAAACCACAGCAAATGTCATTTACAATGGTGAAATCCTAAATTCCTTCCCTCTAAGATCAGGAACAAAACAAGGATGCCCACTATCACCTCTTCTATTTAACATTGTCTTAGAAGTACTTGCTTGAGCACTGAGGCAAAAACCAGATATAAAGGCATTCAAATAGGAAAGGAAGAATTCAAAATTTCATTATTTGCAGATGACATGATCCTATATATAGAAAACCCTAAGAGGTCTACAACAAGGCTTCTAGAACTCATAAATGAGTTTAATAAAGTCACAGGTTATAAGATCAATGCACAAAAAATCAGTAGCATTTCTGTACACCAATAATGAGCAAACTTGAGAGGAAATCAAGAAACAAATACCATTTACAATAGTAAATAAAAAAATCAAATACCTAGGAACAAATTTAACTAAAGATGTAAAAAACTTATACACAGAGAAATACACAAGACTGTTCAAGGGAATCAAAGAAGACCTAAATAAATGGAAGAATATTCCCTGTTCATGGATAGGAAGACTAAATATTATTAAGATGTGTATCCTACCAAAACTGATGGACACATTCAATGCAATACCAATAAAAATCAACACAGCATTCATTAAGAAACTAGAAAAACTAGCTATGAAATTTATTTAGAAAGGAAAGAGGACCCAAATAACCAAAGACATATTGAAAAAGAAAAGCGAAATTGGAGGAATCACACTACCTGACTTCAAAACATACTACAAAGCTACAGTAGTGAAAACAGCATGGCATTGGCAGAAGCAGTGACACACAGACCAATGGAACCAAATTGAGAGTTCTGATATAGATCTTCATATATATAGTAATATAATATTCAATAAAGTCACCAAACCCTCTCAAATGGGAGAGAATGACCTATTCAACAAATGGTGCCTGGAGAACTGGATATCCATATGTAAAAGAATGAAAGAGGATTGCCATCTCACACCTTATAGAAAAATCAACTCAAGATGGATCAAAGACCTAAATATAAGAGCCAAGACCATAAAGACTTTGTAAAACAGCATAGGGAAACATCTACGAGACCTTGTAATAGGAAATGGCTTCATGAACTTCACACCAAAAGTACAAGCAGCAAAAAAAACAAATAGATAAATGGGACTTCCTCAAAATTAAAGCCTTCTGCACCTCAAAGGAGTTTGTCAAGGAAGTAAAAAGGGAGCCTACAGAATGGGAGAAAATATTTTGTAACCATTTACCGTATAGGAGACTTATAACCTGCATATATAAAGAACTCCTATATCTTGAAAATACAAAGACAAACAACCCATTTTAAAAATGGGGAAAAGTTTTAAACAGACACTTCTCCAAAGAAGAAATACAAATGGCTAAAAAGCACATGAAAAAATGCCCCAAATCTTTAGCTATTAGGGAAATGCAAATCAAAACTCCAATGAGATACCATCTTTCACCCATAAAATTGGCAGCTATGAAAAAAACAGAAGACTACAAGTGCTGGAGAGGATGTGGAGGAATGGGAACACTCATCCACTGCTGGTGGGAATGCAGAAGGATCCAGCCATTCTGGTGGACAGTTTGGTGGTTTCTCAAAAAACTAGGTAAAGGTTTGCCATACAACCCAGTAATTCCACTGCTGGGTATATACCCAGTAGAACTGAAAACAAGCACAAAAACCGATATCTGCACACCAATATTCATAGCAGCATTGTTCACTATTGCCAAAAGTTGGAATCAACCCAAATGCCCATCAACAAATGAATGGATAAATAAAATGTGGTATATACACACAATGAAATACTACTCAGCTTTAAGAATGAGTACACTACAAACGCACGTGATAACATGGATGAATCTTGGGAACCTTATGTTGAGTGAAGCAACCCAGGCATTGAAGGACAAATATTACATGACCTCAATGATATGAAATAAGTAAACCAAGCTGCCTCAGAGAACTAGAGACTGATTGATAGGCTTACAGGAAATTGGGGGAGTAGAGGAAGGATGTAAGCTGACACCTACATGGGTGAAATCTTTAAGCTGAACATATGTATTTGTACAAGGAAGAGATAAAATGGGGGCATAGGATTACCTTTGGGTGGGACTTTGCAGACTTGAGGGAGGCTAAGGATGGGAGGATGGGCAATATTGCCCAAGAAATTGGGGGGAGGGTGGGGTAACATATGAACATAGGAGGTTGTCAGGTGTTTGGTTGAGAATATAATGCTGAGAAAACCTTTTCAAAAATATAATAAGGAAAGTTACCTGTTTAAGATGTTTAAAGGGAATAATCTGATGCAGGACAGGCTCCTAGGGAATATGTGAATGCTCATTTTGCCATACTGGGTTATATCATTGGATACAGACCCATATAATGAGACTGAAGTTATACCCACATCCTGGGGAGGACTGAGGCCCTCAAATAGAGGGAATTGTATCTGTCAAGAGAAATGGTGGCATCCCAGTGCATTAGGGCAGTTGAGCTTTTAAAGCTCTCAACACTGTTGGAAGTATCTCTGAACATAGCCCTTCAAGCAATGAAGATTGACTGTCAGTGTGGGCCCTAAGGGGAGGGGGAAAGAGGTATTGAATAGATAGAACCAATGTAACTGTGTGGGCAATAGAAGTGTTACAGAAGAGTACGTAAAGATGGATATAAGACATGTAAAATTACACCAAAAATATATAGGGGCTGATAGCCTAAAATGTAAATTATCATGTAAAACATAAGATAACTAAAAAGTTAGAAAATTGTATAGTCTAAAATATAAACCACAATGTAAACACAAATGTTACCTTGTTTGAAAGCTATTGTCTCAATATCTGTACATCAGTTTCAGTAAATATAGTATGAATATGTAAAAAGATTATTGCTGTGGAAGGGAAAAGGGTTTTATATTGGATATGTGGGAGTACTGTATATTGTATATATGAATTACTGTGATCTAAAACTCTTGTGAAGATAAGGTTATTAATTAGAAAAAAGAAAAGAAAGAGATAGGACATAGACACTGAGGAAAACACGGAAGTATTTGCCTTGCCAATTTGCATACAGGGCAACACTTATTGCAGTGATGGAAGGCAAAATATTAAAAACAAAGCTTTTGCATTTTTTAATTTTTTGATACCCCAATTTATTTTTACCTTAATTTTTCCAATTTAATATGTATTCTATATCTAACCTTTAAACTCATCACTGTATTCCATTTTACTACTAATGGAACCTGGCAATATATTGGGCTTCACTTTTCAGGAAACTTTGGATCACAGAGATGTTCAACAATGATGGGGGGGAATTCTGGTGTGGGATATTATTGACAGGGAACACATGGTTGGCAGGGAGTTCTACAGGGCAAATATCCAGGGTATATAAAAATGTTTGGATATTTTCATAGTGGATACAATTAAAAACAACAACTGAGGGAATGCTGAGTTCCTAGCCAGGGGTGCTCTATCACAGTCTGTAAAGGAACAGCAAAATCCCCCAAGTGCAACAGCAAAGACCAAAAAAGAAAGAAGGTCCAACAGTGAGCACTTGATACTAATGACTATGCTTGTAAGCTGTGCAACTCTAATAAGAGCAAGGCCTAGAGCTGCAGGGTGCCTAAGAGTTACCCCCTGATAACCTCTGTGTTGCTCAAATGTGGCCAGTCTCAAAGCCAAACTCAGGATGTAAATGTGTTGCCTTCCCCCCAGCATGGGACATGCCTCCCGGGGATAAGCCTCCCTGGTGCCAAGGGATTACTACCAAGTACCAGCTGATGATGTAACTAGAAAATGACCTTGAATAAAAGGGTCAACTGGGACCTGCAGAATATCTCAGACTACATATAATACCAGGAGTTAAAAATGCTTTTTGACCTAAATCAATGGGGAAATGGAAAGGACAAATGATTGTATATGACTGTGAGTCTCCAAAAAGAGCCAGGAGGTTATCAGAGTGGTTTCCCTTATGCACACCTCAGCAGAGTCCCAGAGACAGATAAAGAAGATACAACTCTGGGTATTGGTTCTTCTGAGGGCTACAGAGACCCACAGGTTCTATGTACATGGCAGATGGAGTTCAGTGCCATGTCAGTTGGCCCTTCTTTGGAGTTTGTGTTTCTCTGTGATGGAGCTGGACTCAGATGTGGTCTCTTTTCACAAGCCTCTCCTGTTTACTTTTACCAGAACTGTAGTTTTTGCTGGGGTTTAATGTATACCCAGGGGACCTGAATCTCTGGATTGATCATATGAGAGCCAGGCCCTGAGCCTCAACAGACTTCAGCTCCTACACTCTGGTTTATTGGACTTATCCCACTCAGCTAACATGGAGTTGAAGAAGGTCAACCACCACACCATAGAGCCAAGATTGCCTACAACTGAAAGCAGGAAGATTGCATCCAGCATCCATGTGGAATCTAAGCCCCCTCTTGATATAGATGTGGAGTGGACACAATCATTCCAGGTTCCACAGGATGGAGGAATAGAATATGTATTAGAGTGGACTTACTGATATTCTATTAATGGACTACTGTGATTAGTAATAGAAAATGTGGCATTGGTGTAGAGAAAGTGGCCATGGTGGCTGCTGGGGGTGGGGAATGGGAGGAAGAGATGAGATGTGGGAGCATTTTCAGGACTTGGAGTTGTCCTTGGTGATGATGTAGGGACAGTTACCAGACATTGTATGTCCTCCCATTGCCCCCTGGGTGGAAGGTGGGAGAGTGTGGGCTATGATGTGGAACCATTGACCATGATGTGCAGCGGTGCTCAGAGATGTATTCACCAAGTGCAATGAATGTCTCATGATGATTGAGGAGATTGTTGCTATAGGGGGAGTGGAGTGAGGGGGTGGGGGGTATATGGGTACCTCATATTTTTTAATGTAATATTTTAAAAAAATAAAGACAAAAAAAGAAGAATCCATTGATTAAAACAAATCATTTCATTGGCATTTGCCTGAACATCCTAGGAAAATTAAATAGATGGGTTGATAAAGTAAGTTATTCTCACACATGGAATTTGAAACTAACATTTATTACTTTACCTAGTTTTGGATGCAAACATCAAAATTACCAAAAAATTCTATGTGTATAATTGCATTACCATTGTATTAACCAAATATTGTTCATATGAGTACTCATATTTTTTTAGAGTTCCACTATGCAAGGAATATCACATTATACTGTGTTTTTAATATCAAATAAATGTAATTCTGGATACTACAAGTTTATGTCAGCATGGTGTAAATCAACTGGCCATTATAACTTTGGCTCCCCATCTAACTTAATGAACAACTCTGGATTCCACTAAATATTTTTTTCATACAAGTTGTTCTTTATATATATATATAATTACTTCTGGTCCTCTAATCAGAGAGATATTTGCCAAATTTAGCAGGGTCTCCTTGCCTCAGGTGAAGGAAATAAACTCCCTCATTTCATGTTGCTTCAACGAAGAGTTTGTTGTCATTTATTACTGCAGCAAAATGGTTTTCATCCCTTCCCCATTACTTGATGAATTTGTTTCATTTTTCAAAATATCGATGTAAAACTTTCAGGAAGATGGAAGATTAGAGAGTTGCAGAGCTTATTTCACTATCAGAGAAACAGCTAGTAGATAATCAGAATCTGTCTGGAGTAGTTGTCCTAAGGCTCAGGAGACTCAGGAAAGACCCTGCAGCACCAAGAACATAGAGAGGCAAAGTAAATGTGACTCTAGACTCTGTGTTAAGGATCTGTTAAGTAACCAGAGCAACTGCTGTTGCTGGCATGCTAACACCACCCTTGAGCAGACAACTTTATTTCCTCCAGAATGTGATGGATGGCTACAGGCTGAGAAGTCTTCAGGGTTCCCCTTTCCAGGAAAGGAGAGAAGGAGGGACATAAACAAATGCTGATCCCTCTTTTTGCCAGCAAATTTGGTCTCCAGTATCTATGGCTTCCATACTTCTCAGCTGGATGGATTCACATCATTGTTTCTACACAGAAGCCAGCAGAGTGCTAAAAATAGCATGCTTTCACAAATACCCACCTTATTGACCAAGAATGGTTGCCACTAACTTAGAGGGAGCAGAAATCTCTTTCCTCCCTGAGAAAAGAGAGGTTGTGTCAAAGGAGGAGAGTATCTTTGGAGAAGCAAATTTGAAATGTGAGACTTGAACCAAATTAGCCTACACAGGGTGGGATCTTTCCCAATCATTTCTTCAGCACTACCCACCCAGTGTGGTTCCAGAGAACATATTACCCCTTGGAGGATAAGCAGAGTGAATTGCTGAAGATCACCATCTGATTGCATGCTGGGAAAGTACACCTCAGATAAAAACAAAAGAAGCTCTTTGGTGACTTTACTGTCACCAATGCCCTTTTAAACTACTCTTCACTGCATTAGTGGTTCCCTGACACTGTTTTGATCATTTTAACAGGACCAATTTAAAAAACATAGAATAATGTGTACCAAGAGACAAAGGAGATTTGTCACACAAAACAACACAACATTAAATCACTGGGCAAAAATAAAATAAAATTTTCATCAAAGTAACTTTGTAATCGTAATCAGATGCCTACACAGCAGCAAAAAATTGTAAACCATACTAAGAAGAAAAAATACCCCAGTCAAAGAAACAAATCAAAATACTAAATGAAGCACAGGAATGGAGAAAAATAATCATTGGCATTTAAGCAAATCTCCTAAATTGACTCAAGGAGCTTAAGGAAAACATGGGTAAAGGAATAGAGGACTTTAATAAAACACAGAATGACAACAAAGAATAATTAGAAACAATGAATAGAAAAAATTAGCAGAGAATGGCAATAAAGACAAAATGGATGAGATGAAAAATAAATTAGATGCATACAACAGATTTGAAATATCAGAAGACAGAAACAATTGGGGCACAAAGCAGTTGAAGTTGGAAAGAGAGATCAAATAGAGTAAAGAACTGAATAAAATGAGCAGCATCATAGAAGTGAATGATAGCATGAAGCTCACCAAAATATGTATCATAACAGTTCCAGAAGGAGAAGAGAAGCGGAAAGGGAGAGAAAGAATATTTGAGTAAATACTGGCTGAAAATTTCCCAAATTTTATGGAAGACATTAATATTCATATTCAAGAAGAGCAACACACTAAGAGCAAATCCAGATGGACATATTGTATGGCACATACTATTCAGAATTTCAAATGCCAAAGATAAAGAAATAATACTAAAGGCAGCAAGAGGAAAGTAATTCATTACATACAAGTTATATTTAATAAGATGTATAGTGTGGATTGCTCATCAAAAACCTTGAAAGTGAGAAGAGAGTGGTATGATATATTTCAGATACTAAAAGAGATGAACTGCCAGGGAAGAATTCTTTATCTCACAAAATTGTCTTTCAATAATGAGAAAGAGTTTAAAATATTCACAGATAAACAGAAACTAAGAGAATCTGTAATTAAAAGACCAGCTTTACCAGAAAAACTAAAGAGTTCTGCAGCCTGAAAAGAATATAGGAGATAGAGGAATGGAGGAGAGTGCAGAAATGAAGATTATCAGAAACTGGTAGGTAAAAGGGTAAGAAGCTGGGCAAAAATATGTGACATATGAAAGCTAAATAAGAGATGTGGAGGCGGGGAAGATGGCTTCTGAGTGAATGTACATTACAGTCCCTCCTGCTAAGAGGTGGCTGAGTGGGGTTGGAGTCTTGCCGCAGGGGACTGTCTTGGGAGCTTGCAAGGCAGAGGGTGTGTGGACATCAATTTGGAGAGAGAGTGGCAGAGGTGGTGTTTGCTATAGGTAGAATTGTGGCTTACAAGTACAGAGGTTGGAAGCTGTGGACTGGTGGGACCCTTCCCCCTGGGGCTGGTGGCCATGGCGTTTCCTCAGAACTGTCGGTTGTGCAGTAGCATTCCTGGGCCCTGTGGTCCCCAGATGCATGGTCTGCAGGTCAGTGTCCTCTGAGGCCCATAGCCTGTGTTCCATGGAACTATGTGCCCTGGGTCTGCAGAGTACTGGACTTCCCTTTCCCAAGTTCAGGGCTCCCAGAGTTCCAGGATTGCCTTAGTCCTCTGGTTGTGGACTGACCCTGTGGGTGGGAGGGATTCGGGGGGGGGGGGCTGCAGTAGGGAGGCCTGGCTAGTGTAGGTTTGATTTTCTGGTGTTTCCAGCCCTTTTTTTCTTTTATTTTTCTCTTTTCCTGTGCTTGGAGGAGCATACCAGCTGGCTTGGGGAGATTCTGGAAAGAGAGGAGTGGCAAATCTGCTGAGAAAGTCTGATTCACCTAAATACCCTGGGATACAAAACTTGGCCTGGAAGAAGGTGGAGTCAGAAAATCAATAAGCCCTCTCATAGCACACCTAAAGGAGAGGGACTATAGGAGTTGCTTTCCAAGCATACTTGGGGTTTCTGGTGAGGTGTGGGTGCTCTCTCTCTGGAAATTTAGAGTCATTGTTTTCTGTGTGCAGCTGATTCAACAAGGACTCACTTGAAACTCCTACTGGGCCTCTCAGGCAGCTCTCCTGCTGCCTGGGAGAGAGGGAAGTGAGGAAGGGAGAAAAGGGGGAATGTCAGATCCCTAAGCATTTTATTTAACTACAAACAGCATTCCTTGCTTGAAACTTTCCCTAATATTTGGTTGGTTTTTCCTTGCTTTTCCTTCCTCTTTATTCCCCCAAGGCCCTTTTTTCTTTCTTTTTTCTTTCTCTTTTTCTTTTTCCTGCTTACTTCTCCACTCCCTTTTGTCCCTTTTTTCTCTTTCTTTCTTTCTCTGATTTCTTATTCTTCTTACATTAGGTGCTGCAGGGAGAGCTTCACATTTGTTGTATTTCCTCATCATCCATTTACTCTTTTCTGTGTGTACTGATTTTGGCCACCAACACTATTCCCTTTCATCTACATCTTTCTATACTCCATCATTGATTGTTTCTCTTACATTACACCTCACTTTGTTTGCTCCCATTTTTTGACTTTTTATTATTAATACCTTTGTTCTGTTTTCTGCCTTATATTCACTCTTTATATTACTATCTTTTCTTTTCTCTTTCCCTCTCTCATGAACACACTGGCCTTTTAATTCACACTGTATTCCTCCCCATAGTCTGATTTTTATGCAATCTACTTTTTTTAGTGCTATAACTCTACATACCTTACATGAGTCTAATATCCATTCTCCTATACTCACATGATTCTTCCGTTAATATTTACTATCAATACTACTATTATTCCTTTTTCTTTTCTTACTCCTTTTGCTTTCTCTGGCTCTAATATTTTCTTTCAAGTGAACTTAGTCAACAGCAAGGAAATAGAATAAAAAGAACAAAGTGAAAAAGAGAAGACTTAACATACATGCAAAAATAGCAACTAATTAAACTCCAAACTAGACAAAGAAGCTAAGCAACTGACTAAACTTGTAAAGATAAAATTATGACCAGACAGCAACAAAAAACTACAAACCAAACCAATAATCAGGAAAACATGCCCCAAGCCAATGAACAAACTGAAAACCAGGAAGAGGAGCAGAAAATCTAACAAGTAATTAAAGATCTCAAAACATGTATTAGGGACCAATTTGATGAAGCGAAGGAAGAGATTAAGAATATGAAGAAAATAATTGGAGAGAATACAAAAGAAATTGTGATCATACCCAAAAATATAATGGATATGATGGTGATGAACAGCACAATTCAAAAAATCAAAAATACACTCTCAGCAAGTAACAGCAGACTCAAAGAGGCAGAGGAGAGATTAAGTGATGTGGAAAACAGTACCTCTGAAATCAAACAGATAGGAGAACTGGTTGATAAAAAGGATAGAAAAAATCCAGCAGGGGCTTAGGGACCTAAATGACAATGCAAAACCTGCAAATGTATGTAGTATAGGCATCCTAGAATGAAAAGAGAAGGGAAAGGGGACGGAAGGGGTGTTGGAGGAAATAATGGCTGAAAACTTCCCAAACCTATTGAGGGAGATGGATGTACACGTCCAGGACACACAATGCACCCCAAAAAGCATAAATCCCAACAGGCCTACCAGAAGACATATATTTGTCAAGTTATCCAATGCTTAAGACAAAAAGAAAAGAGAGCCATCACATACAAAGGAGGCTCTATAAGATTAAGTGCTGATTTCTCATGTGAAAACATGGAGGCAAGAAGACAGTGGAATGACATAGTCAAGGTACAAAAAGAAAAAAAAAATTTCCAACCAAGAATACTCTATCCAGCAAAGCTAGCATTCAAAAATGATGGAGAGTTCAAAATATTCACAGATAAACAGAAACTAAGAGAGTATGCCAACAAGAATCCTGCCCTTCAAGAAATATTAAAGGGAGTTCTGGAGGAGGAAAGAAACAAACAGGAGAGACAGAGTTGGAGGAGGGTGTAAGAGCAACTAAAAAGACAAAAACAGGAAAAGAAAATCAAGCAGAATTTGAGAAACACAAATCCAAAGAAAATATGACTAATATAAGTAATTCCTTGAAAGTAATAACACTGAATGTCAATGGATTAAACTCACCTGTCAAGAGACTCAGACTGGAAGATTGGATAAGAAAATAAGACCCATCTATATGCTGTCTGCAAGAAACACATTTTAAACCCAGAGATTCAAGGAGGTTGAAGGTGAAGGGCTATAAAACAATCTTACAAGCAAACAATAACCAAAAAAGGGCAGGTGTAGCTATATTAATATCATACAAAATAGACCTTAAATGCAAAACAATTGTGAGAGACAAAGATGGACACTACATATCAGTGAATGGGATAATCTTTCAAGAAGAAGGAACAATTATAAACATTCATGCTCCTAACAATGGTGCCTCCAACTATGTGAGGCAAACACTGGAAAAACTAAGTGAAGGAATAGATGCCTATACAATTACAGTGGGGGACTTTAATACACATCTATCAACTACTTTGAACAGTATATTAAAGGAGCTGGACCTAATAGACATATACAGAACATTACACCCAAAAAGAGCAGGATATATATTCTTCTAGAGCACACATTGTTTGTTCTCCAAGATAGACACATGTTAGGCCACAGAAAATTTATCAATGAATTCAGAAAGATAGAATTCATACAAAATAATTTCTCTGACCACAGTGGAATGAAGCTGGAAATCTGCAAGGGCCAGAGACCCAGATTTGGCACTAAGAATTGGAAGTTAATACTCTTAGAAGAACAGTTGGTCAAGGAGGAAATCTCAAAGAAATTAATAACTACCTTGAAACTAATGAAAATGATAACACAACATATCCAAACTTATGGGGTGCAGCAAAAGCAGTAATGAGAGGGAAATTTATAGCCATAAATTCATACATTAAAAAAGAAGAAAGAGTTAAAGTTGAAGAACTTAATGCATACTTGGAGGAATTAGTTAAAAAACAACAAACTAACCCAAAATAAAGAAGAAAGAAAGAAATAACAAGGATCAGAGCAGAACTAAACAAAATAGAAAATAAGAAAGCACTTGAAAAAAATAAACAAAACCAAGAGCTGGTTCTTTGAGAAGATCTATAAAATTGACAAACCCTTAGCTAGAATAACAAAGAAAAAAAGAAAAGATGCAATTATACAAAATAAGAAATGAGAAAAGATATCACCACTGATCCCACAGAAATAAAGGCTATAATAAGAGGATACCTTAAAAAACTATATTCCAACAAGAACAAAAATTTAGAGGAAAGGGACAAATTCTTAGAAACAGATAAGCAGCTTACATCAAGAAAAGAAGAAGCTGACAAACTCAACAAACCAATCATAAGTAAAGCGATAGAATCAGTCATTAAAAACCTCCCAACTAAAAAAAAACCCTGGGCCAGATGGCTTCACAGATGAATTCTACAAAACACTCCGGAAAGAACTAACACCAATCTTGCTTAAACTCTTCCAAAAAATTGAAACAGAAGGAACATTGCCTAACTAATACTATGATGCCAATATTACTCTAGTACCAAAGCCAAACAAAGACACCAAAAGAAAGGAAAATTACAGACAAATTTCTCTAATGAACCTTGATGTGAAAATCCCCAACAAAATACTTGCTAATCGTATTCAACAACACATTAAACAAATTATACACAATGATCAAGTGGGATTCATTTCTGGTATGCAAGAATGGTTCAACATAAGAAAATTAATTACTGTAATACACCACATAGATATTGAAGGAAAAAAATCACATGATCATATCTATAGATGCAGAAAAAGCATTTGACAAAATACAGCACCCATTCTTGATAAAAAACACTGCAAGAGATCAGAATAGAAGGAAACTTTCTGAACATGATAAAGAGCATATATATGAAAAACCCACAGATAACATCATTTACAATGGTGAAATCCTAAAATCTCCCCTCTAAGATCAGGAACAAGATAAGGATGCCCACAATCACCCATCCTATTTAACATATGCTTAGAGGTACTTGCTCGAGCACTGAGGCAAGAACCACACATGAAAGGCATCCAAATTGGAAAGGAAGAAGTCAAAATTTCACTATTTGCAGATGATATGATCCTAAACATAGAAAACCTTGAGAAGTCTACAACAAAGCTTCTACAACTTGTAAATGAGTTCATTAATGTCACAGGTTACAAGATAAATGCACAAAAATCAGCAGCATTTCTGTACACCAATAATGAGCAACCTGAGGAGGAAATCATGAATCAAATACCATTCACAATAGTAAATAAAAAATCAAATACCTAGGAATAAATTTAACTAAAGAAATAAAACACTTATACACAGAAAACTACACAAAACTGCCCAAGGAAATCAAGGAAGACCTCACAAAATTGAAGAATATTTCCGGTTCATGAATAGGAAGACTAAATATTATTAAGATGTTGATCCTACCAAAACTAATCTACAGATTCAATGCAATCCCAATAAAAACCAACACATCATTCTTTAATGAACTAGAGAAACTAATTATAAAATTTATTTGGAAAGGAAAGAGGCCCCAAATAACCAAAGACATTTTGAAAAAGAAAAAGAAATTGGAGGAATCACACTATCTGACTTCAAACCCTACTACAAAGCACAGTAGTGAAAACGGCATGGTATTGGCACAAGGATAGATACACTGACCAATGGAACTGAATTAAGAGTTCTGATATAGATGCACATAAATACAGCCATATGTTATTTGACAAGGCCACCAAATCCTCTGAACTGGGAGATAAAGGCCTCTTCAACAAATGATGCCTGGAGAACTGGATATCCATATGTAAAAGAATGAAAGGGGATTACCAACTTACACCTTATACAACAATCAACTCAAGATGGATCAAAGACCTAAATATAAGACCTAAGACCATAAAGACCTTGGAAAGCAAAGTAGGGAAACATCTACAGGACCTTGCAATATGAAACAGCTTCATGGACTTCACACCAAAAGCACAAGCAGCAGAAGGACAAATAGATAAATGGGACTTCCTCAAAATTAAAGCCTTTTGCACCTCAAAGGAGTTTGTTAAGAAAGTCAAAAGAGAGCCTATACAATGGGAGAAAATATTTGGTAACCATATATCTGATAGGAGACATATCTTGCATATATAAAGAACTCCTATATCTTGAAAATAAAAAGACAAACAGCCCATTTCAAAAATGGGAAAAGACTTGAACAGACACTTCTCCAAAGATGATATACAACTGGCTAAAAAGCACATGAAAAAATGCTCAAAGTCCCTAGCTATTAGGGAAATGCAAATCAAAACAATGAGATACCATCTTACTCCCATAAGACTGGCAGCTATCAAAAAATCAAAAGAATACAATTGTTGGAGAGGATGTGGAGGAATGGGAACACTCATCCACTGTTGGTGGGAAATAGAAGGATGCAGTCATTCTGGAGAAGAGTTTGGCAGTTTCTTAAAAATCTAGCTATAGATTTGCCAAATGACCCAGCAATCCCACTGCTGGGTATATACCCAGAAGATCTGAAAACAAGGACACAAACTGATATATGCACACCAATTTCCATAGAAGCACTATTCACTATTGCTAAAAGTTGGACTCAACCCAAATGCACATCAACAGATGAATGGATAAATAAAATGTATATACATACAATGGAATACTACTCAGCTATGAGAACAAATACAGTACAAACACATGTGATAACCTGGATGAATCTTGAGAAGCTTATATGTTAAGTGAAGCAACCCAGGCATTGAAGGACAAATACTACATGACCTCTCTGTTATGAAATAAGTAAACCAAGCTGTCTCAGAGAGTTAGAGACTGGATGATAAACTTTAAGGTAGTTGGAGGGATGAGGAAGGTTGTGAGCTGACAGCTACTTGGGTGAAATCTTTGATAAGCTGGAGGTAAGTATTTGCACAGGGAAGGGATAAAATGGGGGCATAGGGATAATTTTGGATTGGACTGTGTGGGCTTTAGGGGCACTAGGGATGGGAGAATGGGTCAGATTGCCCAAGAAATTGGGGAGAGGGTGAGGGTAATATTTGATCATGGGAGATTGTCAGGTATGTGGTTGAAATTGTGATGCAGAGAAAACTCTTTAGAGAATGTAATAAGAAAGGTTGCCTGTTTGGGATGCATAAAGGGGGTAAGCCTCTGGAAATGTGTGAGTGCTCATTTTGTCATAGTGGATTATATCATTGGATGGAGACCCATACAATGAGAGTGAAGGTATACCCACATCCTGGGGAGGACTGATGCTCTCAAAACAGATGGAATTGTATTTCTTGAGAGAATCAGTTGCTCCCAATGGGTTAGGGCAGTCAAGTATGTCAAGCTCTCAACATTTTTGCAAGTATCTTAGAATATGGTCCCCCAGGTAATGAAGATTGATTGTCATGGTGGGACCTGAGGGGAGGGGGAAAGAGGTGTTGAATACATGGAATCAGGGTAACTGTGGTGGAATGGAAGTTTTCCACAAGATCATGCCATGATGGATATAGGTCATGTTAAATTACACCAAACATGTATAAAAGTCTATAGGCTAATATGTAAACCATAGTGTAAAACATAAGATAAAAATTTAGAAAACTGTATAGTCTAATATATATACCATAATGTAAACCCAAATGGAACCTGTTTGAAAGCTATTGTTTCAATATCTGTACATTAGCTGCAGCAGATATAATATGAACATGTAAAAAGATCACTGTTGGGAAAGGGACAAAGGGTTTGATGTTGGATATATGGGAGTACCATATACTGTATATGTGAATTACTGTGACCTAAAACTTATGTCAAGAAAAACTTAATAATCAGGAAAAAAAGAAAGAAAGAAAGGAGGTAGACAAGGAGGAAGAAATGGAAGAAATTGCCTTGCCACTGTACATACAGGGCAACACCTGTAACAGTGATAAAAGGCAAAATGTCAAAAACAAAGCTTTTTCATTTTTTTCATTTCTTTGATACCCCAATTTATTTTTCTTTTATTTAATTTTTCTAAATTCCTATGTATTCTGTATCTAACCTTTAAACCCATCACTATATTCCATTTTTCTATTAATGGAACCTTCCAATATATTGGGCTTCCTTTTTGAAGAACTTTTGGACTACAGAGTGGTTCAACTATGGTGGGGGAGGAGCGCTTGTGTGGGGTGTGATTAGTGGGGGGCACACAGTTGGGAGGGAGTTCTCCAGGGCATATATACAGGTACATAGAAAGGTTTGGATATTTTCATAATGGTTTCAGTTGGAAATGACAGATGAGTGCTGAATTCCTGACCAGGGGAGCTCTATCACATTCCCCAAAGGAACAACAACAATCCCCCAAGTGCAATGGCAAAGACCAATAAAGGAGGATGGTCCAACAATGAGCCCTTGATACTGATGGCACCAATTATGAGCCCGTGTGCCTGAAATATGAACTCGGCCTATAACTGTCGGGTGCTAAGAGTTACCTTCTGAGAGCCTCCATGTTGCTCAAATGTGACCACTCTCTAAGCCAAACTCAGCATGTACATACTTTGCCTTCCCCCCAGTGTGCAACATGACTCCCAGTGATGAGCTTCCCTAGCACCGAGGGATTACTTCCAAGCACCAGCTGATGATGTAACTACAAAAAGTCCATGAAGAAAGAAGTCAACTCCGACTGGCAGAATATCTCAGCCTACATGTAATATCAGGTGTTAAAAACTGCTTTTTGACTTTGGATAAAAAGGGGGGAATGGAAAGGACAAGTGAGTTTATATGGCTAAGATTCTCCAAAAAAGAGTTGGGTGGTCATCAGGGAATGACACTTATGCATGCATCAGCAGGGTACCAGACACAGCCAAGGTAGATGGAAACCCAGGTGCTGGTTCTCCTGAGGGCTGAAGCGACCCATAGGTTCTATGGTCAATGCAGATGGCTATGGAGTTCAGGGCCATGCCAGCTGGCACTACTTTGGAGTTTGTGTTCCTGAGTGTGATGGAGTTGGACTCCGATGTGACCTTTCTACACATGTCTCTTCTGTTACTTTTACTGGACCTCTGGTTGGCTTTTGGGTTTATGTATACTCAGGATACCTGAATCTCTGAATTTTCCATGTGTTGGCCAGGCCCTGGGCCTCAGCAGACTTGCAGCTCCTACCCTCTAGTTTCTTGGACTTACTCTGGCCAGCTGACAGGGAAGTAAAGAGGGGTCAACCACCACACCAGGGAGCCAAGAGTGCCTACAGCTGCAACAGGGGAATTGCACCCATTATACATGTGGAATCTAAACCCCCTCTTGATGTAGAGGGGACTGGACATAGCTATCCCAAATCCATAAGATAGAGGAATAGAGTATGAATTAGAGTGGACTTACTGGTGTTTTGCTGGGGAATTATTGTTATTAGTAAGGGAAGAAATTGTAGTAGTGATGTGGAGTGGGTGGCCACAGTGGCTTCTGATGGTCAGGAGAGGGAAGAAGAGATATGGTGTGGGGGCATTTTTAGGATTTGGAGTTGTCCTAGGTGGTGCTGCTGGGACAGATGGTGGATGTTGTGTGTCCTTCGTGGCCCACTGGCTGGACTGGATGAGAGTGTGGACCACAATGTGGACCAACATCCATGTGCTGCAGTGGTTCTCCAGAATGTATTCACTGGGTGCAGTGGATGTGCTGCAATGATGGAAGAGTTTGTTGATGTGGGAGGGGTGGCATGTATGGGGTGGTGGGTATATTGGGACCTCATATTTTTTTAATGTAAAATTTAAAAGAAAATAAAGAAGAAAAAAAGAAAGCTAAACAATAAAATGCTTGAAGAAATTAATGCCTTTCCAGCAATAGTATTGAATATTAATAGATCTTATAACCAATCAAAAGACACAGAATAACAGAATGGATTAAAAATACGAGCTATCTCCTATTTAACATTGTCTTAGAAGTACTTGCTCGAGCACTGAGGCAAGAACCAGAAATAAAAGGCATTCAAATTGGAAAGGAAGAAGTCAAAATTTCATTATTTGCAGATGACATGATCCTATACATAGAAAACCCTGAGAGATCTACAACGAAGATTCTAGAACTCATAAATGAGTTTAGTAAAGTCGCAGGTTATAAGATCAATGCGCAAAAATCAGTAGCATTTCTGTACACCAATAATGAGCAAGATCAGGAGGAAATCAAGAAACAAATACCATTCACAATAGTAAATAAAAAAATCAAATACTTAGGAATAAATTTAACTAAAGAGGTAAAGAACTTATACACTGAGAACTATACAAGATTGTTCAAGGAAATCAAAGAAGACCTAAATAAATGGAAGACTATTCCTTGTTCATGGATAGGAAGACTGAACATTATTAAGATGTCTATCCTACCAAAATTGATCTACACATTCAATGCAATCCCAATAAAAATCAATGCAGCCTTCTTTAAGGAATTAGAAAAACTAACTATGAAATTTATTTGGAAAGGAAAGAGACCCCGAATAGCCAAAGACATACTGAAAAAGAAAAACGAAATTGGAGGAATCACACTACCTGACTTCAAAACATACTATAAAGCTACGGTGGTGAAAACAGCATGGTATTGGCATAAGGAGAGACATATAGACCAATGGAATCGAATTGAAAGCTCTGATATAGAACCTCACATATACAACCACATAATATTCGATAAAGCCACCAAACCCTCTCAACTGGGAGAGAGTGGTCTATTCAACAAATGGTGTCTGGAGAACTGGATAGCCATATGTAGAAGAATGAAAGAGGATTACCATCTCACACCTTATACAAAGATCAACTCAAGATGGATCAAAGACCTAAATATAAAAGCCAAGACCATAAAAACCTTAGAAAGCAGTGTAGGGAAACATCTACAGGACCTTGTAATAGGTAATGGATTTATGAATATCTCACCAAAAGCACGAGCAGCAAAAGAACTAATAGATAAATGGGACTTCCTCAAAATTAAAGCCTTCTGCACCTCAAAGGAGTTTGTCAAGAAAGTAAAAAGGGAGCCCACACAGTGGGAGAAAATATTTGGCAATCATATATCTGATAAGAAACTTATAACTTGCATATATAAAGAACTCCTACATCTTGAAAATAAAAAGATAAACAATCCATTTAAAAAATGGGGAAAAGACTTAAACAGACACTTCTCCGAAGAAGAAATACAAATGGCAAGAAAGCACATGAAAAAATGTTCCAAATCTCTAGCTATCAGGGAAATGCAAATCAAAACCACAATGAGATACCATCTTACACCCATAAGATTGGCAGCTATGAAAAAAACAGAAGAATACAAGTGCTGGAGAGGATGTGAAGGAAGGGGAACACTCATCCACTGCTGGTGGGAATGCAGAAGGATCCAACCATTCTGGAGAACAGTATGGCGGTTTCTCAAAAAACTAGCCATAGATTTGCCATATGACCCAGCAATACCACTGCTGGGAATATACCCAGCAGAACTGAAAACAAGAACACAAACCAATATATGTACACCAATGTTCATAGCAGCATTGTTCACTATTGCCAAAAGTTGGAATCAACCCAAATGCCCATCAACAGACGAGTGGATCAATAAAATGTGGTATATACACACAATGGAATACTACTTGGCTGTAAGAACAAACACACTACAAACACATGTGATAACATGGATGAATCTCGAGAACCTTATGTTGAGTGAAGCAACCCAGACATTGAAGGACAAATACTACATGACCTCAATGATATGAAATAAACAAGCTGCCCTAGATAGCAAGAGACTGAACGATAGGCTTGCAGGAAATCGGAGGGTGGAAGAAGGATATGAGCCGATGTCTGCAGGGGTGGAATTTAAGACGAGATGGTGGTAAGTATGAACACAAAGAAGAGATAAAAGGGGGGCAAGGGGTTGCCTTTGCTTGGGGCTTTGCGGGATTGAGGGTGGCTGGGGAGGGACGGGTGGGTAACGTTGCCCAAAAGTGGGGGGAGGGAGGGGTAGCATACGAACCAGGAGAGGGTCAGGTGTTGGTGGAGAGTAAAATGCCGAGAAAATCATATCAAAATATAATAAAGAGGGTTACCTGTTTAGAATGCTCGGAGGGGAGGGTCTGATGCAGGACGGGCTCCTGGGGAATGTCTAAATGCTCATTCTGCCAGAGTGGGTGACACCATGGGGTAGAAACCCAAGTAGTGAGAGTGGGGGTGGACCCACATCCTGGGGAGGACTAATGCCATCCAATAGAGGGAAATGTATCCCTCGAGAGAAAGGGTGGCTCCCAGGGCATTGGGGCAGTTGAGCAAGTTAGGCCCTGAACACTATTCCATCTATCTCTGGAAGTGGCTCCTCAGGAAACAGAGGTTGGCTATCACTGAGGGCACTAAGGTGGAAGGGAAAATGGACGTTAAATGTGTGGAACCAAAGTAAATGGGGGGTAAGAGAGGAGTTTCTTGAGAGTACACAAGGATGGATATAAAACATGTAATATTACACCATAACATATAGGAGATGACAGACTGATAATGTAAACCATAATGTAAAACATAGGATAACTAAAAATGTAAAGAACTGTGTATCCTAAAGTATGCACCATAATGTAAATACAGATGTCACCTTGTTAGAAAGCTAATGTCTCAGACTCTGTACATCACTTTAAGTAAATATGATATGAATAGGGCGTAAGAGTATCACTGTGGAAGGGAAAAGGTTTTCTGGTGGATGTGTGGGAGTGCTGTATATTATATATATACATTGCTGTGGTCTAGGACTCCTGTGAAGAAAAGCTGAATAATTAGGGGGGGGGGGGGGGAAAATAGGATGTGGAATTTTTTCAAGTCAACATTCTTTATCTAAGTTCTTTATCTAACTTTATCCAAGTTCTTTATCTATCCTTTAAACTCATCGCTATATGCCATTCCCTAGTAAGGGACCATGACATTATATTGGGCTTCAAATTTCGGGGAGTTCTGGATCACAGAGTGTTTCAACAATGGCAATGGAGGGATACTGGTATGGGATACCAATGACAGATGATATATGACTGACAGGGAGCTGTACAGAACATATGTCCAGGGTGCATGGTAATGTTTGGATATACTCATAGTGGCAACAATTAAAAACCACAGTAGGGGGGGTACTGGGTTCCCGGCCAGTGGTGCTCTGTCGTGGTCCCTAGGGGAGCAGCGACAGTCTCCCAGGTACAGTGGTGGGGACCGGGAGGGAGTGAGGGTTCAACAGTGAGCCCCTGATACTAATGACTATGCTTGTGAGCTGATAAACCCAAAATAATAACAAGGCCTAGAGCAACTTTGTGCCTGGGAATTTCCTTCTGTCAGCCTTCATGTTACTCAAATGTGGCCAGTCTCGAAGCCAAACTCAGCATGTAAATGCAATGCCTTCCCCCCAGCGTGGGACATGACACCCGGGGATGAGCCTCCCTGGCAACGAGGGACCACTATCAACTACCAACTGATGATGCAACTGGAAAATGACCTTATACGGAAGGTTCAATGCGGATCAGCAGAATATCCATGTCTACATAAAATACCATGACTTTAAAATGCTGTTTGACCTAAAGTAAGGGGGAAATGGAAAGGAGAAATGAGTTTATATGGCTACGAGTTTCTAAAAAAGAGTCTGGAGGCTGGCAGAAGGTTTGCCCTCATGCACAACTGAGCAGAGTCAGAGAGACAGATAAAGCAGATACAACCCCCAGATATTGGTTCCTTTGAGGGCTAAAGAGACCCATGGGAGTTATGGTCATGGCCGATGGGGTTAACTACCAGGGCAGATGGCCCCTCTTTGGAAATGGTGTGTATGTGTGATGAATCTGGACTCAGATGGGATCTCCCTTCATAAGACTTTCATGCTAATGTGCTGGAGGTGCAGTTAATGTTGGGGTTTAAGATATATTTAGGGGATTTGAATCTCTGGACTGACAATGTGATAGCCAGATCCTGAGCCTCAACAGACTCCAGCACCTACAATCTGATTTATTGGACTTACCACACTCAGCTAAGATGGAGGTGAAGGACAACCACCACACCATGGAGCCTAGAGTGATTACAACTGAAAATGGGAGGATTGCATCCAGCATCCAGGTGGAATCTGAGCCTCCTCTTGACATAAAGGTGCAATGGACACAACCAATCCAGTGTCCACATAGAAGAGGTGGCATTGGATTGGGAAAAGTGGACATAATGGACAAAGGGTATGGGGAAAGGCAGGAAGAGATGAGAGGTGGAGGCGTCTTCGGGACATGGAGCTGCCCTGGATGGTGCTTCAGAGGTAATCACCGGACATTGTAAATCCTCACAGGGCCTACATGATGGAATAGAGGAGAGTATGGGCCATGATGTGAACCAATGTATATGAGGTGCAGAGGTGCCCAAAGATGTACTTACCAAATCCAATGGATGTGGCATGATGATGGGAACGAGTGTTGTTGGGGGGGGGGGGAGAGGGGGGGGTGGGGGGGTGGGGTTGAATGGGACCTCACATATATATTTTTAATGTAATATTATTACAAAGTCAATAAAAAATAAAAAAATTAAAAAAAAAAAATACGAGCTATCTATATGCTGTATACAAGAGATTCATCTTAGATTAAATGATACAAATAACCTGACAATGAAATGTTGGAAACTGATACTCCACACAACTGTAAACTAAAAAGAGCAGTAGTACCTGTACTACTATTGGACAGAACAGACTTTAAGTGAAAAACTGTTATGATACAAAGTTAATATATTTTAATAAAAATGACCATAATTTTTATGCACTTAACCAGCATGCCCCAAAATATATTAGGCAAACATTGGCAAAACTGAAGGGAGAAACTGACATCTCTACAGTAATAGTTGGAGACTTCAATACATGACTTTCATCAATAGATAGAACATCTAGACAGAGGATCAGTAAGGAAACAGAGAACTTGAACAATATGATAAACTAGCTAGATCTAACAGACATATAAAGAATATTGCACCCTAAAACAATAGGTTATGCATTATTCTCAACTGCTCAGGAATAGTCCTCCAGGGGAGACCATTATTGGGGTCAAAAAATTGGTATCAATAAATTTAAAAAGCTTAGGAAATTATACACAGCACTTTCTCTGATCATAATGCAATTAAGTTGGAAAACAATAATGGGCAGAGAATGGGAACATTTGCAAGTATATGAAGGTAAAATAACATACTTATAAATAATCCGTGGCTGAAAGAAGGAAGTAAAAGATAAGTAAGTAAATATCTTGAGAGAAAAAAAATGAGAATACAACATCTCAAAATGTACAGAATGCAACAAAGATAGTGCTTAGAAGGAAGTCTATAGTGTTAAATATTTATAATTTAAAGAAAGGAACAACTAAACTGAAAGTCCTAATGAACACCTGGAGTAACAAGCAAAAGAACAGAAACCAATCCTAGAGCAAGCAGAAGTAAAGACATAAATATTAGAGCAGAGATAAGTGAAATTGAAGGAAAACATACAATAGAATAAAAAATAAATAAAACAGAATTGGTTCTTGGAGAAGATCAATAAAATCAACAAACCCTTAGTTGATGAACAAAGAAAAAAAGAGAAGATACAAATAAATAAAATCAGAAAAAAGGGGGGGGGACATTTCTATGGACCTTATAGAATTAAAAGACTCATAAAAGGATAATATGAAAAAATATATGCCAACAAATCAGAAAACTTTGATGAAATGGACAACTTCCTAGAAACATGCCAAATATCTACACTTACTCATAAATAGAAGACATGAACTGGCCAATTAAATGTCAAGGGACTTGATCATTCAGAAACCTCCTCAAAAATAAAAGCCCAGAAACAGATGGAAGACTTCATAGTTTAATTATTCCAATCATTTTGATTAGAATTAATACAAATACTGCAAAAACTCTTCCAAAAATTGGAAAGGAGGGAAAACTACCTAATTCATTATATGAAGCCAACATCTCCCTAATATAAAGGCAGATAAATATACTACAAGAAAAGAAATTTATAGACCAATCTCTCTAATGAATATAATTTCAAAAATTCTCGATAAAATACTTATAAATCAAATCCAACACCCTTTTAAAAGAATCATACACCATGGTTAAGTGAATTTTATTCCTGATAGGCAAGTGTGGTTCAACACAAGAAATTGAATTAATAAACCACATTATCAAATCAAGGGGTAAAACCACAAGATTATCTCTATTGATTTAGAATAGGCATTTGACAAAATTCAGCATCCTTTCTTAATAAAGCTGAGTTCTTTATTATGAAATTGTTCCTCATCAGACACTGATGCAGTGATATATTTAATCCATTATATGTGATGGGAGATTAGCTGCTGACTCAGATCGACTCCTATGTTTAGGAGCTTTAGTTCTTCCACCAAGAGCACACACAGGACTTATTTCTCAGATATGGCCATGTGCAGAACCTGACCAAGAAAGAGAGGCACTTAGAAAAAAACATTTATCTATTTTTCCCAACTTTGACCTCATCCTGATGACCTCCTGAAGGACCATCTAGGCAGGTTTGATTCTGGAAATATCCTGGTTCCAGTGTGTCAGAAAAAAAGACTTCAGAAGTAAAGAATTAGGAGCAGGGGCATCTCTAAGTTAATCAGAAATGATAGAGTCCTAGAGAAATAATATACAAAAGACATTACCCTAGATATGATTCTGAATTTTCTCCTCACAATTTGCATCTATGCAAGTCAATTATGTAATTTGAGCCTATAAAAGATCATTAAATAAAATGGGGTTATGCATAGGAATACAAAAGATGGCATGTGAAGTCACTTGCTAGGATATTATGCATAGAAAATGCTTGGAAAATATGTTCTGATATATAATGAGAGAAAAGTTTGCATGACATATTCCACTATAATTATAATGTGCTAATATTTGTTGAATCTTCATAATCTGTTTGACTATGGGCAAGTTTGTCAATTTTTCTTTACTTCACTTCCTCTTCTAAAAAATATAGATACTACCAGAGGAAGAGGAAGAGGGAGATGGAGAGGGGGAGAGCGAGGAGAAAGAATAATGAAGAAGAGAAGAAGAGAAGGATGAGGAAGAGGTGTAAGATGATGAAGAGGAGGAGGAAGAAAAGAAATAAAGGTAAATATAGAGGACAGTGGAGAGGATGTGAGGGAAAGGGTGGAGAGACAAAAGAATAGGAGAGAAATGTGTGTAATATATAAAGATATATTATGTAGAGGAATATCTCAACTTCATTCTTCCTAGTAGATTTTAATTTTGTTCCACTCTCAGGTGGTCATCTTTTTGAGTAAATTTTGGTGCACCTCAGGCGATTGGTATGAATATGGTTTAAGTTAAACTAATTACGTTCACACTATTTCTCATTATAGTGATTGATCTAGGGGTAGGCAGGTGATGCAAATGGAAGCCCCTGAATATGCTTCTCTGCTCTTAAAAAAATAGTCATGAAGAAAACTTTCTCTTTTCTGAGCAATGCCTTCTGCAAGGGAAGTTGGAATTGTCACAAGCAGAGACCATTGAGATATTGAATGTAGAACTTTTTGACAGTCACAGCTAAAAAAGTATACAAAATCTGAAAGTCTGCTAGCTTGTTGTTGGATTTTATGTATAACTGCTTTTATTGAGGAAGGATATAATATTACTTTGAGAAATGAAATACTTCTATATCCTGGATTATATCATAACCATCCAGCAGATAGGGAAATGAACAGTAGAGTTCCCTAATTAAATCTTATTAAATAGAAATGATAAATCAGGTACATGTAAAACAAGAAACCCATTGCCTAGCAAAATTGGTGGCCCCAGTTCATTTATGTGCTCTTTTAGATTCCCCTGAGGGAATTTATTTTTCCTTATCTGATTACCTCTACATGATCAGTTATTGGAGGATGACTAACAAGCAGTATAGTTTACGGAATGTGGCTTAAGAGGAATATTTCAGCACTTAATCTGGAAGCAGCAGCAGATATTGCAGTAGTTTGCTGTGGGAACAGAGACTTGAATCTCTGGACTGTCTATATGCCAGCTTGGCCCTGAGCCTCAGCAGAGTTGCAACACCTACCCTCTGGTTCATTGGACTTGCCCAGGTCAGCTAACAGGGAGGTGATGATGATCAACCCCCACACCAGGGAACCAAGAGAGTCTAGAGCTGCAAGCAGGAGAATTCCATCCATCAGCCTCATGGGATCTAAGCCTCCTCTCAATTTAGAGGTGGAGTGGATATAGCCATCTCCAGGGTCCTCAGGATGGAGGAATAAAGTATGGATTAGAATGGACTTACTGGTATTCTTTTACAGAATTATTCTGACTCTAGCAATGGAAGAAATTATATCATTGATGTGGGACAGTGGCTGCAGGAGTTGCTGAAGGCAGGAAGAGGTAAAAAGAGTTGTGATATTGGGACATTTGGGGAACTTGCCTTGACCTGAATGATATCGCAGGGACAAATTCTGGACACTGTATATCCTGCCATAACCCACTGAAAGGACTAGGAGGGAGTTTAAACAACAACATAAATTATAATCCATGCTGTATAGTCACACTCCAAAATGTGTTAATCAAATGAAATGAATGTACCACACTAATGAAAGAAGTTGTTGATGTGGGAGGAGTCAGAGGTATGGGGAGTGTGGTATATGGGAACCTCATATTTTTTATTGTATCATTTGGGTGAGTTATGTATCTTTTAAAAAGATAATAATAATTTTAAAAGATAATCCATTCAATGGGCAAAATTATTTTCAGTGTTTTACACAACATCACTGGAAATGGATGACAATACTGACATGGTGTAGATTTTACCTATATTTTATCAGTGGTCAATATGGTTTGCATAAAATGTCTTTAAATTATGGAAATATAAAAGTAATTTTGGGTGAAATGGTCTGTGAAGAGTCTGGGTAAATATTCATTTAAATGGTAATAAGGAGAAGTAAATAATTGCTGATAAAAAATAAAGCCAATAAATGAATAATGTAATAGAAAAAGATATTACTTTTGTGTCTCATGTAAGATTTTAGTGGTGTGAAGATCTGTGTATCCCAGAACCACATGTCTTTAAATTTAATCTATTCCTGTGGGTATGGACCCATTTTAAGTAGAATTTTTGATGAGGCTACTTCAGTTGTGTGACCCACCTCTTTTATCATGGATCTTAATACTTTTACTGGAATACTTTATAAATGGATGAATACAGAGGGAGAGAGAAAGCCTCAGAAACAGAATTTGAAATCAACAAAACCTGGAAGATAAGGAGAGACCAGAAGATGCTGCCATGTGCCTTGTCATGTGGCAGAGAAGTCAGGGGTCACCAGCAGCTAGTCTTCTGGATGAAAACATCACAATTATGATACTTGATTTAGACATTTTATCCACATCAAATTTTTAAGTAAGTCAACTCCCTGTGTTCAAGTTGAAATATGATATATGCTTTAAGCAGCCCAGGAAACTAAAACAAAGGGTAAGGAGTTAGAGGAAAATATTATTGGTTATATTTATAAAAGTCAATAAGAGTGAAACTATTCTACCTCAGAAGCCTTTCCCTGAAGTCACAGAATGGGTTCCTGTGGATTGAAGAGGGATCTTCCTTCATAAGACTTTCATGCTAATGTGCTGGAGGTGCAGTTAACGTTGGGGTTTAAGATATATTTAGGGGATTTGAATCTCTGGACTGACAATGTGATAGCCAGGTCCTGAGCCTCAACAGACTCCAGCACCTACAATCGGATTTATTGGACTTACCACACTCAGCTAAGATGGAGTTGAAGAAGGACAACCACCACACCATGGAGCCTAGAGTGATTGCAACTGAGAGTGGGAGGATTGCATCCAGCATCCATGTGGAATCTGAGCCTCCTCTTGACATAGAGATGCAATGGACACAACCAATCCAATGTCCACATAGAAGAGGTGGCATTGGATTGGGAAAAGTGGACATGGTGGCTGATGGGTGTGGGGAAAGGCAGGAAGAGATGAGAGGTGGAGGCTTTGGGACATGGAGCTGCCCTGGATGGTGCTTCAGAGGCGATCACCAGACATTGTAAATCCTCGCAGGGCCCACTGGATGGAATGGAGGAGAGTGTGGGCCATGATGTGGACCATTGACTATGAGGTGCAGAGGTGCCCAAAGATGTACTTACCAAATCCAATGGATGTGTCATGATGATGGGAACGAGTGTTGCTGGGGGGGGGGGGGGGGGGAGAGGTGGGGGGGGTGGGGTTGAATGGGACCTCACATGTATATTTTTAATGTAATATTATTACAAAGTCAATAAAAAAATAAATAAAAAAAATAAAAAATAAAAAAATAAAAATAAAAAATAAAAAATAAAAAATAAAAAGAAGTATTCTTTCTGTAGAAATCTATGGATGTAGCCTAATCATTCAAAAACATCTTGTGGCTGAAGCCTTTAAATAATTCTAATTTTTCATTAAATTTTTGTTTTCATTTTAAAGTTTATGTCCAGTATTGAGTTTTTTTTAAATTAACTTGTGGGGAAAAGTACCTCCTGAATACATACAAAGGACTTCATTAGACAACACATCACCAAGTCACTGTGCTACTATTAAATTTAGATGAAGACCTGTTGAGAGAGTTACACAAAGGGTGTGAGCATAAACTATTGGGTGCATGCCTGCTTGTCATATAATTTTATTCTTATTTAATATAGTTTTTCATGTTGAGGGCAATAATCAAAGTAAAGAATACATGGAAAGAGAAAACAACTTCATTTTAGGATTGACTATGTGGGCTCATATATTTAGCTCCAACATCTGTTGGTGGTATTGTGGAAAGCTCTTTGACACACTCAAAGTAAGTACTAGTAAAAAATACCTATATGACATTACCCTGGGTAATTAAATATTTTATGGTCCAAAATATATATTTGAATTGCATTTGAGCAATACATATTCAAAGACAACGTGCTTGTTGGATAAATTATCATATACCCTTCATAATTTTGGCACAGCTCTAAGAATTCAAGCAGAATTTGCTTTTCTGGGGAGAAGCATACTAATGAAAATGGCTTATTGACCCTTCTTGGCCACTTAAAAGGGATGTTATTTTGTAGAAAGAAGTGAAAGTTGGCAAGCAACTTGGACAGGTATGATAGTGTAGAAAAATGGATAAAACAATCTATACAATATGAATACAGCAAGCCAGGAAAAATGATGAAAACAGTCATGCATACTAATCCAAGAGGAGCTGTGAAGTATGTTCCTTCCATGGATTCATAGGTAGCTCAAAGGTAGTGGCTTGTGATCATGGCAGGAGAAGCATAGAAATAGATTTATCAGAATATTTGGTTCCTTTACCTTGGGGGAATGCATGAAGAGTTGTAGTGAATTGTTTAGGTACTTTCTAACTGCCAATGTCTGATAATCAACTAAATCTAGATGTAACCAATAATGCAGTTGGTCAGAACCGGAATTCTAATAAATTTCATTAGGAATTTACTCGTTGGAGGAAGATGGTCATTACCTAAAGGTAAGACAAATTATGGAGCCCATGTCAGTACAGTCTTTTAGTATGAAACAGAGCATAAGGCAAGGCACCAAGAAACTCTAATCTGGAACTGACTGAGACTTGGCACTTGAATTATACTACAATCCATGAGAAATTGGACAGATAGGTCATTACCTATTTGTCAAGAAAATACTGGCAAAATTCTAAATAACTTATTTTGTAATAATCTTAATATATTTGGTGTAATACTAATATAATTCATAGGATTAATTTGCTGATTTCAGCAAAATATGTGATACTACTGATATTAATGACCAAATATTTTGGGAAATTGAATTAAAACCTACACATGATGAACATTCAATGAATCTAAATGGTCAAGGAAGGAATAAGTATTAGTTAACAATCAATTAATTGTTGCATTAAATAAATTTATCCA
The DNA here is from genome assembly GCF_030445035.2 of Dasypus novemcinctus. Taxonomy (NCBI): domain Eukaryota; kingdom Metazoa; phylum Chordata; class Mammalia; order Cingulata; family Dasypodidae; genus Dasypus; species Dasypus novemcinctus. Next base: position 2,466,202 of record NC_080688.1, read on the forward strand.
TATCTTTCATAAAGTAAAAATTACAGTGGTGAGAGGAACCAAAATATTTGTCTAACTAGTGCATGATTAGGAAAAAGTCTGTGCTGCCGTATTTGGCAAATTTAAATGCATCTTAAAAATAATACCAAAACTTATTTGGTGGTGGAAATTATTAGCAGCTGGACAGTTATCCATGGAATTTTTCTGTTCTTTAAATGGTATAAAATATGCAAGGGAAAGAATGATCATTAGTGATTAATGGAAAGGCTTCACCATTTTCAGAGGGTGGTCTTTACAGGATAGAGTTATTTCATCACTCAAAGGGAAAGATCTTGGAACATCTTTTTTGACCTTAGGCCAGGATAAGTTCAATAAGATTTTGATGTTTTTTTTTAAATAATATATTTTTATTTTTTAAAAGATACTTAGATAACATAAAAGTTACATAAAAATATGTTGGATTCCCTACATCTTGCACATTTTCCCACATTAGCAACATCCTTCACTAGTGTGGTACATTTGTTACAGTTGATAAACACATTTTGAGAATTGCTATTAAGTGTGGATTATAGTGTACATTGTAGTTTGCAGTCTTTCCCACTTAATTCTGTAAGTTATGACAAGATATATATGGCCTATATCTGTCACTGTAATGCAACTCAGGACAATTGCCACGTCCTGAAAATGCAATCATATTACAACTGTTTTCCCCTCTCCTTCCCCTCAGAACCTCCAGTGGCCACTGTCTCCACATCAATGATAACAGTAATTCCATTGCTAGAATCACAAAAGTCTGTAGTAGAATAACAATAAACCAATTCTAATCCATCATTCATTCCCCAATCCTGAGGACTCTAGGATGGGGATGTGTCTTTTTTTAAGATCAAATATTCCTTTGTAAATACAAAGCCATGTTGTTTTTAAAGACACCTTTCATCTGACTAAATAACTGGACAAGAGGGACACAAATATCCCATTGTATACTGTAAAAGTTTAATATTGGTGAATTCCAAAAAGAAATACTGATTATATTTGTAAACTGGTCTGTTACTCTGGGCTAGTGATACCCTTATATTGTATGGAATTAAGAGATTTCACTTTTACTTAACCAGATTATGATGATGGCTTTGATTAAGTCATGCCAATAGGACATCAAGTCCCTGCCCCCTTGATGGGTTGGGACTCAGAGAAAAAGACAAGGTAGAAGACACAGTTTTAAGTTGGAGCCCCAGCAAGTAAACACATGGAGAAAAACACAGAGGAATGGAGATGGCTCCATAGACATAGTAGAGGCTGCAGGAAGAGAGATGAGTCATTAGCTGATAGTTTACAGTTGGCCTTGTAGAGAGGGCAGAAAAACTGAACTCAGAGAGAAATGAGTCCTGGGAGAGACATGAGACTTATCCCAGGTATAGATGATATTGGAAGAAGCTGGGACCACAGATCCTCGAGAGGAAGAGAAAGACTGAATCCTTACAGACAATACCTGCCATCTTGCATCAACACATAGCAAGACTTTGGTGAGAGAAGGAACTTATGCTTTATGGCCTAGTAACTGTAAGCTTCTAACCCAAATAGTCTTTGTAAAAGCCAACAGATTTCTAGTATTTTACATTGGCACCTCTATGGCTGACAAATGCCTTGATACTGATACCTAAATTATAATACCCATTAACTGAAAATATTTTAACAAATCAATTTTATTGATACATATTAATAAATCAGAAATAAATCAAAAGTGCACTGTCCATGGTGTTCAGTGAAATCACATATTTGTGCATTCATCAATCATTCTTAGAGTTCTTTCCATTTTCCAATAATAATACTAATAAATAAAAATAAACAAAAAATCTCATCTTTCTATGCTTCTCCTGTCAAATATATCTGTTATACTTTTTCTTCTCTCTAGTATATTTGTAAATACATTTTGCAGAAAAAAATCTTATATATGCAACAACACCCATAACTATATTGTATGAGATTTTACTGCCATATACATTACCACTTTACAGGTTTTAGTTATTCTTTTAGTAATATAATTGACTTAGGCTTTCCCTTTCAACTGCTGTCATACCCGTACAATTGTACTACTAGTTACAAACACCGTTATATGATTTCAACATTTCTATTCATTTCCAAAGATTTTCAAACATTTTTACCAATTCTGCAAAGTTTAAATTTCAGCTTTCCATTCTCTACCCTCCCAATAATTTCTGGTGACCTTATATTCTAATTATTAACTCCATGAGTTTAACCAATATATTTAGTTTATAATAGCACAATCACACAGTATTTGTCCTTTTGTGTCTTGCTTGCTTCACTCAACATAATGTCCCCTTGTTTATCCATGTTGTCGTATGATTCACGATTTCATTTCTTCTTACAGCTGCATAACATTCCATTTTGTGTATACAACATGATTTATTTATCCATTTTAGTTGATGGGCACGGCAGTTGTTCCCAACTTTTGGCAATTGTGAATAATGCCACAATCCACTTCAATGTGCAAGATGTCTGTTCATGTCTCTGCTTTCAGTTCTTCTGGATATGTACCTAGTAATGGTATTGCCAAGTCGCATGGCAAGTCTATATTCAACTTCCTTAGGAACTATCAGACAGTACTCCACAGTGGCTGTACCAATGTACATTCCCACCAACAGTGAATAGACCTTCCTATCTCTCAGCATTCTCATCAACATTTACTATTTTTCAACTGTTTATTAGCAGTCAGTCAAATAGTTGTGAAATTATATTGCACTGTAGTTTTGATTTGCATTTCCTTAATCACTAGTGATGTTGAACTTACTTTCATGTGTTTCTTTGCCATTTGTATTTCTTCTTTAGGCAGTTGTCTTTTCAAGTCTTTTGCCCATTTTTTAAATTGGGGAGGTTGTCTTTTTTGTTGACTCGTATTATCTATTTCTATATCATTGATATTAAACCCTTATCAGATATGTGATGACCAAATATTTTCTCACATTGAGTCAGCTGCTCTTTTACCCTTTTGACAAAGATCATTGAGGTGTAAAAGTGTTGGGTTTTGATGAAGTCCCTTTTATCTGCTTTTTTCCTTTTGTTGCTCATGCTTTAAATGTAAGATTTAAGAAACTATTGCCTATCAAAACTCCTTGAGGATGTTTTCTTTCATTTTCTTCTAGGAGTTTATTGTCACTTTTATATTTAGTTCCATGATCCATTTTGAGTTAATTTTTGTATATGGTGTGAGATATGGGTCTTTTTTCCTTTTTTAGGTATGGTTATCCTGTTCTCCCATCACCACTTTTGAATAGACTATTCTGACCAGGTTGGGAGGACTTGAGTGCCTTGTCAAAATCCACTTGACTGTAAATGTGAGGGTATATTTTTGAGTTTCTCAATTCAGTTCCATTTATTAATTTTCCATTTTTCCATCCATTATTGATTTTCAGATTCATTATGTTATGACCAGGAAAAGTTTTTGTATAATTTCCATCTTTTTAAATTTATTTGAGGCTTGTCTCATGAACCAATACATTATCTTGGAAAAAGGATCCATGGACACTTGAAAAGAAATATATCCTTCTGTTTTGATGTGCAATGCTCTACAGAGGTCTGTTAGGTGTAATTCATTTATCATATTATTGAAGTTCTCTGTTTCTTTATTTATCCTCTGTTCAGATGTTCTATCCAAAACTGAAAGTGGTGTATTGAAGTCTCCAAATATTTTTGTAGTGACATCTACTCATCCCTTCAGTTTTTCCAGTGTGTGCCTCATGGATCTTGGGGCACTCATGTTAAGTGCACAAATATTTATTATATTATTTCATCTTAATGAATTGCCCTTATATTGATATATAATGATGTTCTTCATCCCTATTAACAGTTTTGCATTTGAAATAAATTTTGTCTGATATTAGCATCACTACTCCAGTTCTTTTCTGGTTATTTACATAGAATACCTTTTTCCAACCTTTTACTTTGAACCTGGTTGTATCCTTATGTGTGAGGTGGGTCTTTTGCAGTAACATATAGATGACTCATATTTTATTTTATTCATTCCATCAGTTTATGTCTTTTGATTGAATATTTCAATCTATTAACATTCAGTGTTATTACTGTAAAGGCATTACTTACTTCACCCATTTTTTCTGACAGCTCTCTAATACCATGCCATTCTTTTTTCTATCGTCTTCCCTGTAGTTTACCCTTCTTAATTATCTTCATTTCTAAAGTTTTCTCCAAATTTCTCACCCTTGTTTTATCCTTTCTGGCTGCGGGACTCTCTTTAGTGGCCCTTGTAATTCTGGTCTTTAGTAACATATTCTATCAGTATTTTATTGCCTATGAATACTGTGAACTCACCCTAATTTTTGAAGGACAATTTTTGCCAGATACAGAATTCTTGGCTGGAAGTTTTTCTTTTTTTTCTTTCTTTTTTTATTGACTTTGTAATAATATTACATTAAAAATATATATGTGAGGTCCCATTCAACCCCAACCCCCACCCCCCTCTCCCCCCCCCCCAACAACATTCATTCCCATCATCATGACACATCCATTGGATTTGGTAAGTACATCTTTGGGCACCTCTGCACCTCATAGACAATGGTCCACATCATGGCCCATACTCTCCTCCATTCCATCCAGTGGGCCCTGTGAGGATTTACAATGTCCGGTGATTACCTCTGAAGCACCATCCAGGGCAGCTCCATGTCCCAAAGACGCCTCCACCTCTCATCTCTTCCTGCCTATCCCCATACCCATCGTCCACCATGTCCACTTTTCCCAATCCAATGCCACCTCTTCTATGTGGACATTGGATTGGTTGTGTCCATTCCACCTCTATGTCAAGAGGAGGCTCAGATTCCACATGGATGCTGGATGCAATCCTCCCATTTTCAGTTGTAATCACTCTAGGCTCCATGGTGTGGTGGTTGTCCTTCTTCAACTCCATCTTAGCTGAGTGTGGTAAGTCCAATAAATCCAATTGTAGGTGCTGGAGTCTGTTGAGGCTCAGGACCTGGCTATCACATTGTCAGTCCAGAGATTCAAATCCCCTAAATATATCTTAAACCCCAACATTAACTGCACCTCCAGCACATTAGCATGAAAGTCTTATGAAGGGAGATCCCATCTGAGTCCAGATTCATCACACATAAACACCATTTCCAAAGAGGGGCCATCTGCCCTGGTAGTTAACCCCATCGGCCATGACCATAACTCCCATGGGTCTCTTTAGCCCTCAAAGGAACCAATATCTGGGGGTTGTATCTGCTTTATCTGTCTCTCTGACTCTGCTCAGTTGTGCATGAGGGCAATCCTTCTGCCAGCCTCCAGACTCTTTTTTAGAAACTCGTAGCCATATAAACTCATTTCTCCTCTCCATTTCCCCCTTACTTTAGGTCAACAGCATTTTAAAGTCATGTTATTTTATGTAGACATGGATATTCTGCTGATCCGCATTGAACCTTCCGTATAAGGTCATTTTCCAGTTGCATCATCAGTTGGTAGTTTTTCTTTTTTATTACCTTAAAAACATCATACTACTTTCTCTCACCTCCATGGTTTCTGATGAGGGGTCAGTACTTAATCTTATTGAGTTTCCCTTGTATGTGATGACTTTCTTTTCTCTTGCTGCTTTGAGAATCCTCTCTTTATCAATGACATTTGACATTCTAAAAAGTAGGTGACTTGGTAGGTCTATTTGGATTTATTTTCTTTGGAGTGTGTTATATTTCTTGGATATTGATATTTATGTCTTTCATGAAGGTTGGGAAGTTTTAAGCCATTATTTCCTCAAATATTCTTTCTACCCCCTTCCATTCTCTTCTCATTCTGGAACACTGATAATGCAACACTTGTGTTTTCCATTGTAATTCAATTCCCTGAGTCTCTGTTCCATTCTCTTTTCTTTCTGATCTCCTGTCTTTTCTACTTCAGATATTTTTCTTTGAAATCATATATTCTGTCTTCAAGCATTTCAATTCTGCTCTCATGTGCCTCTACTATATTCTTTTATCCACCCCCCTCCCCCCATGGCTTTATTTTCTTTTTGGTTGCTGTCTGCTCTCTGTGCCCATTCGCTGTGCCTTCTTCTGTGTCCATATTTATTCTACCCCCTCCTTGTGGCTTGTTTGCTGTCTGCTCTCTGTATCTACCCACTTTGTGCTCTTCTGTGTTTTTGCTTGTCTCCCTTTTTGTTGCATCACCTTGCTGAGTTGGCTTTCCATGGCACTTGTGGGCCAGCAGCACTCCACAGTGGCTGGGCCAGCATCTCTCTGCAGCATGCAGGTAAGCCCACCTTCACAAGGAGGTCCCAGGATATGAACCCCGTACCCCCCATATGGTAGATGGGAGCCCAACTGATTGAACCACAGCCGCTTCCCCCTCTAGTGTATTTTAAATCCCATCCACCATGTCTTTCATTCTCATAAATTCTGTTACCTTTCCTTGAAGAATTTCACATTGTTCTTTACACTCACTCAGTTAATTCTTGATATTCTTTATTTCTTCAGTAACATTTTATTTAAATTCTTTGAAGTGATTTAGGAGAGTTTTGTGATTATCACTGATTAATTATCTTAAAAATTCTGTATCTCTCCAGGATATTTGGTTAGTTCATTTGTCTGAGCAATCTCTTCATGTTTCCTAGTATGTCTGTTGTCTAGACATCTGATGAGTTGGTGAATTAACTCTGACAAACAATTTTTTTCTCTTTCCTATTTTTTTCACAGCTCTTCTTTGATATTTGGTTCAGCTTATTCTAAGTCTTTAGAATTGTTTGTCTTAAGTTAGCAAATTCAGGCCAGTGGCTCATTAGTAGGGGGCAGATTTTTTCTGAAAGGGTACAACTCAGATAGAATGGTTTTTGCCCATGCAATTTTCGGAATGGCTAGTTGATGATGCTTATCAGCACACCTCTCCACAAAGGTATTTCAGTTGGGCTTTCTTGTGTTCCTGTGCTGAATCTCCAGAGTGGAGATTCAAAGCAGGCTCTGCTGAATGAATTCACTGAAGAAATTTCCCCCAACTCTCCCTCTCTTTCAACAGTTAACAGAAAGGAAGGTGTCTGTCCCCCTCTCAGTCAGCTGCAGTGAGCTAGGTGTTTTACCCTAGATTAATAAATTAGGGATGGTGGAAGGGTACCTTTCCTGGCTGCCATGGGAGATTGTTAATTCATGTTTGTTGTGTCAGCTTCTTTGTCTCTCTGTCCCTCACCCTCCTGGGAGTTTTAGCACTGTCCTTGTCTACTGACACTGAAAGTGGGTCACTCAGATAGATTTTGGCTCTTTCTCCATTGTTTCTGTGAGACCATTGAACTCTGCCTGTTAGTGAGATGCCATCTTCTCACAATTCTCCATGTAATGAAATTTGATAATTTTAAGATGGGTCATAACTTCGTCTGATATAATCCATATAATGTTAACTGTGAATGTGGCCCAAGTGCGAAATAATGAGGATAATCCTACTATTTTTCCTATCAAATTATAGGAAAAGTTTTAGAAATTGTATCCAAAGATAATGCTAACAATACTGTTCTTATTATATTGAGCCTTATTGAGATGGAAAATACCATGATGGGAGAAATTTATGAGTCAAAATTTGTAGAAATTGTAATAATTTGTGAGCATTACAGTAAAGAGAAAGGCACCCATTTGTGGGTGATGATTCCAATAAGAAATACAATCATGCTATTTCCACTACCATTTTTAGAGTAAGGGATAGTTCTCTTGCCATCTCAGTTATGGTACTGATAGAAGCTCACTCTGAAAATTATCTATAGACCTATTTACTCCAGAGAAGTGTGGATGGATCCCTGATGATTTCCAAATTCTGCCTAAAATATCAGCTTGCCTTATTTGGAGAAAAGAGATGTAGTGCTATGAAGGCTCAATTTATGAATAGACAGCTATGGCTGAATTAGGTCTTTGAGTTTAGAGTTCATGAGCTGTATTTAAAATATGCTTATTTTTCAGATGACTTTTGAAAACCACTTGAAAAATCATACAGGTCATAGAATGTTGAAAAGCAGAGCTCCTATGTTGTCACAAATCAGTATGAGATGTTGTCAAGCTGTCTGTGTAATGGGAAGCATATTACTATTAACTAGAATATATGTTAGAGTTTCATTTGGTCCATAGAATGCAGCATAGGTGAATACAGACAATATACATTCTACATACAGAGTATGTAGAAACGGTACCAAGAAATAAGCTTGAAGTAGAAGAACTTGGGCATGATTTAGTGACCCAATTTTACTGATATTCCCCCTCTGTAGATATACAAATGACAGTTGTGGGAAACCTTATGGAATACCCTAATGGAGCTGTATTGAGATAAGAAAATTTTATGCTTATGGGGTATACAATGTTTTCCTCAAATTGCACAAACATTGAGGATCCAACTGCAATAAAATAACTAATGTTTAATTAGAACTATACCCACCTTGCTAAACATTCTGCAAAGATTTTAGATGCTTATCATGGGAGGTTGAGACAATTCAAAGTGATAATCTAGGAGGCTTATCCAGATATAAAAGCCTTGCTTACTCTAACAAGAACACTAGCAAAAAGATTTGCACAAGAAGTTTTGAAATGTTCTTAAGCATAACCTCTGGAATGACCTCCTGACTCACTTTGAAATCCCCTGGCCATAAAATCTCATTTGTATTTAACATTTTCCATTTTGTCAAGGTCTTTTTCCAGATACATCCTTAATCAGAGTTTGGTAATAATCTCTAAGTGTCAGGGAGGCTCATTCCCAAGAGTCCTCCTATGCCAGGAGGAAGGTAATACCTTTATATGCTGAATTTGGCCTAGAGAGAGGCCACATTTGAGCAATGAGGAGGCTTTCAGGATGTAACTCTTAGGTAATATATAATAATAGTATAAGTTGCAATTTCACAAGAAGAAGTTTATAAGTATAATAATCATTATCAAGGGCCTAATTTAATGGTCTGTATTCCTTTGCTAGTCACTGCCCATATGCTCAGGGAATTCTTGGTCATCTATTAGAGAATGTAGTATGTCTCCCCAGATTAGAATGTCCAAAACAATGGGGCTACTGGGCACCCTAGAGACATCTAGACACTATAAACAAGGAAGACAATCTCAGGAATTTGGCACCCTGTCAGTGGTCATTAATTTGGAATTTATGCTCCCCAGTGTAGCAGAGTTAGAGTCATTTATAATTTCCCTATGCATGACTCTTCTGCTCCTTTTATTTGTACCTATAATTAGCATTATACTTGTTAAATGTATATCCCAGAGACTTAAATCTTCAGTCTATTCATATGCCAGTGGAGCCCTGAATCTTAGCAGACTTGCAACAGCTGTTTTCCTGTTCATTGAATGCACTCAGGATGATGGGCAAAACCCATGACCCCAAAACAGAAAGAGAGTATATACAACTGCAAACATCACAATTCCATCCACTTGCCCCATGGAATCCAAGCACTCTCTTAATCAGAAAAAGAGAGGGCATCACCATCTCCAAATTCTCAAGATTGTGGAATGATCAATAGACTAAAGTAGATTTATTATTATTTTATTATTATTATACTATAGACATTATTATTATAGCATTCCAGAACTTATACCGTTGATATAAAGGTAGTGGACACCAGAGGTTCTGAGAGGTGTGGGTAACATGGTGGCATTTGGGATGTTGGAATTGTCATACATGACATTTCAATGATGGATACAGGCAGCTATACATTTTGCCCAAATTTATAATATTGTGTGGGGTAAAGGGTAAACTATCATCCAACTTAGTAGCAAGGTTTCAAAATGAGTACATCAATTGTAACAAATGTACAACACTAATGAAAAATTTTGTTAATGTATGAAAGTGTGGGAGCAGTAGGGGTGGTGTATATGAGGATTCCCTGTATTTTTATATAACATTTATGTAGCCAAGAGGTTCTTTAAAAATATATTTAAAAAAGAAATGTTGAAAAGCTTGCTTATACTGTAGTTCATTCTTGTTCTTGGCACCCTCTAATGTATGATTGCATAATTTTCTTCTCTATTGCCTTAAATCTTAGGTAAAGGGAACAAATGACATATATATATTTAAAATTTAAATACTTCAGTTAGTGAATGTGTTATACAGAAGTAGAAAGAGGCTTGATTTGATTTGATTTGTAAGGATTGCTATTTATCCATTCTACATTATTTCTGAACCAAGATAATTGCAGAAGTTATGCTGATGAGTCCTCTTCTTAAAACACAAATCTTTGTATTGATGAAAAGATAGAGCCCTAGTAAGGATGAAGTGTGCTTTGTTGTAGTAAAAAATGGATCCTGAAATATCCCTGGCTTAATATATGCAATTTTAATTTCTTTTCAAACAAAATCCAGAGGATTTGGGGATCATGTAGTTCATTGGTCAACCGTATAACTATTAATCCAGTTAGCTTTCTCTGTAGATTCCTGCCATTATATTGCATTTCTTTTAGTCTCACTGCAGTATGGAAAACAGGAGCTGTATCATTGCACACTGGCTCTTGAAATTTTCAGCAAGCTAGTCATGTGACCCTTCTTTATTAAACAAAAAGAGGCCGAATCTATAGATAAGGGTTTGGAAAATATGGGTATTTGATGATGAACAAATATTTTTGTCATAACTGATGAAAAGTGTTCTCAAAATTAAAAGAAATGATTTGTTAACTGTTGCATATTAATATTCATGTAATATATATATATATAAAACAACAGAATGACTGATAAATATTTTGGGTTAAGTCAGTCCTTACAAACACAGACATTAAATATCAAAATTTGGTAGGGTATCTGTTTTGAGCATTCTGAATCCCTTCCTTTTATCTAGGTGCATTCTCTTAGAATTGTCCTGTAAGTGATCATATTGGTCTGCAATTCTCTATTCAGATTTGAATGTGCAGATTTTCTGTCTTGTTTACTCAGGTATCAAATACCTCTCTATTTTTAATTCTATTAGCTAAGGCTCTAATCTATTTAATAAAATCTATTTTGAAAGTGGAGTACATGTGAATTCTTTTGACAGGAGAAAATGCTTCACAGATGTATTCTACCTAGAAATATCATGTGTAAGGTTGCTTGATGACTGTGACTGAAATAATTTAATATCCCTTCTTGCTTTAGGCAGAGAAAATAATTTGCTGAGCAAATCCTGGATTATTATGTAATTGGCGCTTTGTTGTTTGTACAAAACAATGCCATTAATTATGTGATGATACCTGTCTTAATGACTTTTTTCCTCCAAATCCATTATTTTTGGATGATACTTATGTCCCATAAAATTTTGTCTACACTAATGTAAGAAGTTGGGATTAACACATTGCCTTTTTTTTTTTTTTTACCAAATTCTAACAATGAAAGTTTTTTATATTTTTAAAGTACTTGGGAATTATTTGCATAAGCTATACCTGAAGATTTGCAGATAAATTTTTCATAGACTAGATCATACCATATATTTTCCAAACATTGTGAAAATTTTATTTCAATGAACCAAATGTCACTGATTATTACTTTGTATATGAAATGCATTTTCTAATTGGATTGGACTACAGTTACCATTTATGAAAAACAAACTACTAAACATTTCAGATAACAAGAAAATATGTACTTAACCCACAAATCCTGAACACAAGACCATTTATTTTGCTTTAGACACAATTCTTCTTTAAATATGTATAGATTTTGTATTATCTATTTACCTAGATTGTTACCCAAGATCACTCTTTGGCTCCATAGCTTCTTCATTGCATTTTTCACCTCTGCATTTCTGAGTGTGTAGATTAAAGGGTTTAACATGGGTGCTATTATAGTATAAAATACAGTCACTGCTTTATCGATAGGAAAGGTACCTGTGGGGCGAAGGTATATAAATATACAGGGCACAAAGAGTAAGATGACTACGGTAATATGTGAGGTGCAGGTAGAAAGAGCCTTCCGCCGTCCTTCAGAGCTGTGAGTTCTGAGGGTGCAAAGGATGAGGACATAGGAGGTAATAAGAATAGAAAAAATGAGCGTGCACATAAACCCAGTGTTGGCGGCAACAAAAAGTCCTAGGATGTGAGTATCAGTGCAGGCGAGTTTTAGCAGAGGGTAAAAATCACAGAAGAAATGGTCAATGACATTGGGGCCACAGAAAGGTAACCACACCATAAAAAGGATTTGAATCAGGGCATGAAGAAATCCTCCAGCCCAGGATAAAGCCACCAGAAGGCCACACACCCTCCGGTTCATTGTGATCAGGTAGTGCAGGGGCTTGCAGATGGCAACATAGCGATCATAGGCCATCACTGTGAGCAGGATGATTTCAGCTCCACCAGTTAAATGCTCCACAAAGAGCTGAGTCATGCACCCGTTGAAGGAGATAGTTTTCTTTTTGGCAAGTAAGTCAAATATCATTTTGGGGGCTGTGATAGAAGAGTAGGTGCCATCTATGAAGGACAAAAATGACAGAAAAAAATACATGGGGGTGCTAAGGACCGGGCTGGTGGCAATGGTCACTATAATCAGTAGGTTACCTGCAAGAGTGAGAAAGTAGATGAGTATAAACACAGCAAAGAAGACTTTCTGCATGTCTGGGTTCTGTGTCAGACCAAGCAGGATGAATTCAGTCACGTTGTTCACCCCTCCATGAATCCAATTTTGCATTTGGATAATTGATTTATCTGCAAATGGCGTAGAGATTGAAATGGATTTAGATAAATTTTGATGAAGAGAATAATATATTTCCCAGATAAAATATTTTATTTCTGTTATTGATGGAATTGCTGAACAGATAAATGCAAAACTTACTGTTGGGCAAATTTTTTGAATCACATATTTAATACATAGACCACTTCTACATGCAAATACACACACACATATGCACAGTTTTATGACTACTGACATGCGACATGCTAGACTGAATCCTCTTCCAGTCTCTTCCATAGTGTGTTCTCCCATGGAAAGCAGGAATAAAATGATACCTGTCTCACAGAATAAAAATTAAAAGAAATCCTTTGAACTACACTAGATAGTCCCTGAATGCTAATTTAAACTTTGGACTATAGTTTATAGCACACTTATAAAAATGTGCTATCATCTATTTTAACAAAAGTTCCACACCAATGAATGCAAGATGTTAATAATAGGGTGGTATAAGGATCTTGTATTTTATGTGTGATTGTTCTCTAAACCTTCTCTAATAAATATTTAAAAAATGAACATAAAATGGATCTGTAAGGAGTAAGGGCTTGTTTTCATGAAAACTTATACTCCTAAAATGCATCATGACAGATTTGTGAACTTATGTTACTTTGACTAAAAACTGTATGAGAATATCATAGATTCTTTTTCCATCATCTCTGGAAAAAAAGGATATCAAAAAGAGGATAAAACAGTCAACATGATGCAATGCAAATTGATTTGAAACTCTGGAATTCACATTGGGAAAATTCTGCCATATGTTATTTCAGATCCTTTTGAAACATTCTCTGGATCTGTTTTAAAAAGAAAACAAACAGGTACTTTTTAAGCAAGGAAACAAAAGCACCAGGATTTATTGGACACATATATTCTATAGAATAGACAGACTATTTAGACTCTTTGTATTCTATTTTCACTGATTCCTAGTAGCCATGTTGTTGTTGAATGGGACTTACTCTTACTGAGCCTAACTTTATATATATATATATATACACACACACACAATTTAATAAAGGAAAAACAATGAAGGACATACAAAAATTAAAAAATATTTTTAACCTATGTCAAAATTTCTAACCTAAAGCTAAAAAGTATAGGTTTCTTCACACTTCCAAATTACTGGTAAAAAACAAAAAAGAGAATCTGTATATCAATATTTTATCCTTGAAGTATTTGCTTGTATAACATGAATTGAGTAAACAAACTCAGGGAGAAAATAAAAGAAATATTCAACTCAAGAAGCTAGAAAAACAGCCAATTATACTAAGAAAAATGTTTGAAACATAAGTCAGTACAACAGACAAAACTATTAGGTGAGAAATAATTTCAAAATAATATCAATTTATAAAATACTGATAAAACCAATGAACACAATTTGATAAGCTCAATGAGAAGCAAGTATGGACAAATCCTCAAAAGACCCTAATGTGAAATATATTTAAAAGAATATTAGGTATAGTTCAGTGGAGGCAATGAAAGTTTTTATTTTAATAAAAATCATTTTTAAAATGTAAGCAATTTTTAAAGGTAAGTCTTCTATTCATGCCAGACTGAAAATTTAAACGAAATAAAAAAGGGAACCATATACAATAATATATTAAAATAAGCCATAAAACAGAGAAAAATATGAGTTTAATTCCTAAATGGAGTAGAATACCAGTGGAGTTAAGCAAAAGGAAGTTGTATAAAAGGACAAAAATGTTAGTTTCAACTACATGAAGTCATGGAACACACTGGAAGAATAGTTGCAACATGTGTTACAGACAACCATTATTATAATAGAAATTGCTTTGAAAAATAATGAAAGGACTTTACACAGATAGGGGGAAATTAATGAGAAGATAATCCTCAGGAAAAATAAGATATCTAAAAAATACTGCATTTCATATGTCACCAATACATGCTATTTAAAAACAACGAATTTTTTATAGGATTAAGGAAGATGGTTGTTCTCTTCTTTTATAAATTTTCTGATCTGATTTTTCTGTGGAGAATATAAATATCTTTTATATTCAGCTATCTCATGTCTAGTCCATAATAATCAAGTTAATGTTATATCAAATAGAATAGGTATGCTTGTCTTTATTCATTAAATCACTATCTATTACTTTGTAATTTTAGTTCATTTTTCCTTAGCTGTAGTGTTTCTTTACCTCAATTAGTGACTTGAAAATGAATCCTACAGGTAGCTTCCTAAGTAAATCTTAGTTTGTGGGGTATGTTCAACTTTGGTTTATGGGCTCCCACCAACCTGTGAATGTAAACCAAAAACACCCCAGCTCAGATAAGATGTACTTGATCTAGAAGTTCCCAAACTTTAGGTTTCAAAAAAGCTTGATGGGGAGAAACCTAACCATTGAAAGACATCTTTTCCCAAGCCTCGCTGCTGCACATTTGGCCATCTTTTTTCCTTGGTGGCAACATAAATAAAATTATCAAAGTCTTTGTTATAAAATGATTTAAAGACCTGAAAATAGCAAACTACATTAATGCAGAAAAATTGAGGATTACAAGTACCATGAACTCAGCAACAAATTAACTTGTCCTGGAGTAGCAGATCTCAGAAGTCAGCTCTCTTCAGTCTTTACTTCATATCAAGGCTGTGATAAGATTAGAGGTAGCTCCTTTGGTCCCTTAGAATTTGGATATATTGTGTTGGCAATTTACAAACGAGTTGTCTCTATAATCTTTGGCTCATTATTTTTAGGTGGTGTTGCAGGATCAGTAATCCCTAGAGTCTGTCTTCATTAACATTTTCATGTATGATTAAAAGTAAATATTTAAAGAATATTTCTCAAGCACAAGAAGGAGATAGGGATGATCTGGGTTTTCTGTTCTCTGAGGATTAGAATTAGCAGCTTCATCCAAATTGGCAGGCAAACAAGTTTGTTCTATTCTTCCTTGCTGCCCTGGCATTTGTGACCCAAGGTTTTGGCTGAGAATCGGCAGTTATGATAGCAGCATCTCACGCCTGTGGTCTGAAGTCAACCTTGAGTCTGGAATATAGGGCATAACTTAATTTAGTCATAGGAGAATGGGTGCAAGAGTTTATCAGAGTATATAAAACAATCCTCTTGCCTGTCTCATGGAGTCATTGGGAAGATTAAACATAATGAAATGTGAAACCACTGATAAACTGCTGTTCTACTGTTGATGCTCTGAGGATAGGCACATGCAAGTTAAAGAAACTGCTCTCTAATATTAAAATTCTGATATGCTTAAAAGGAAATGCTTTGGATTTCCATAAACTCTACCTCCAGGACTGGCTCTTCTACTTACTATTATGCAAACTTGGACAAGGTTCTCAGCTTCTTTATGCCTCATTTTCCACAAGTCCACAAAGGAAATGAGAAGAAATCTACCTCATAAGACTGCTGTGGACTTACACGAGATGACACATGCAATGTTTAGAATGGTATCTGGCAGAGAATTAACCCTTTGCTGTCTGTTGTCGTCTTCTGCATAGGAACAGAGATATAATGATGTAACAGCACCTTGGCCATGACAAAAATGGTCTCAACTCATTTGTATAGTTTGTCTTTATTTCTTTTGTGGATGGCAGGATTGTGGGCAAATACTGAAATTAGTTGAAACAATGTAATGATTTAATGTAAACTATTAGGTTCAACAATAAAGTGTTCTGGAAGTATTAATGATGAGAAAATTACTTTTTCATATATTACTGAGTGGAGAATTCAAGATATAAACATTTATATATTAGACTATCAAGTGCATACAGTGAAACACACACACACATATATATATAAATTATCTAAAAATACATTAAGATAAATAGTGTTGGTTCTAAGGTGGCAGCAATTTGCTGGTACAAAGCTCACAAAAATAAAAGGAATTGTTCCACTCTTTGATATGCTCTCCATAAAGCTTTCATTACACATTTCCACTGTTTCAAATTTAAGATATCATGCTTTTGAATTATGGTATTCGTGGCAATTTTGTGGGCTTTTATCATAAATTTTCTTTATTTTTATTTTTTAATTAATTTTATTTTGTTTTAAAAGAAGTCTTTAATTATATAAATATTACATCAAAAATACAGGGGGATTCCAATATAGCCCAGCTTCTCCCTCTCACACCTTTCCCAATTTACAACATCCTTCATTAATATGGTACATTAGTTAAAATGAATGAACATATATTGCAGCATTGCTGCTAATCATGGTCTGTAGTTTACTTTATGCTATATACTTTGCATGACACAATTTTACAGGTTTTCACAAAATATGTAGTGGCCTTTCTCCATCATTGTAATGTCATGTAGGAAAATAACAATTTCCACAAAATGCCCCATATCACACCTTTTCTTCCCTTTTTCTCCCCTCAGAATCTTTCATGGCCACTGCTTTTATATCAATGCTACAAATCTTTCCATTTCTAGAGTAATAATAATT
Organism: Dasypus novemcinctus; assembly: GCF_030445035.2. NCBI lineage: Eukaryota > Metazoa > Chordata > Mammalia > Cingulata > Dasypodidae > Dasypus > Dasypus novemcinctus. The sequence goes on from NC_080688.1 coordinate 2,483,252, forward strand.
CTACTTTAGTCCATATTTGCATTCCTATCTTATGTTTTTCCTCAATTTTGAGGATTGCAAAATGGTGATAATTTTTCTGATGTGATTTTTTTTTTGTCAGAAGAATATATTTCCTTTACAATGAGGAAAATAATTTGATAGGTAATTTTATTTTCATATCTCTGGTGTCTGTGCACACTACTTACAATTTCTTCCATGCTAGAATAAAAATATCTGCCTATTCCATATTTGCATTTTCACCTAAAGTTTGTTTATTCCTCAATGTTGAGGAATCTGGGATGATAATATCATAAATTTTCTGATGTGATTTTTTTCAACAAAATAATATATTGCCTTTACAATATATCTTACAATGTGTAAGATAATTTAACAATTTTACAAAATATCTTACAATGTGTAAGATAATTTAATAAGTAGTTGTGTTTTTGTATCTCTGGTGTCTGTCCATACTACTTTGAGTCACTGATTTTCTAAGTAGATGGGATATAACAGTTCTTCAATGATACTAGAAATACATGCATAAATATTACTTAATTGTAAATTGAATCTAGTTTCACCTTAACAGAAAAAATACCAATAAATAAGCCACAAGTTGAACCTATCTATCAGAATGTGTTTGGAGAAGAAAAAGGTTTAGTCTATGACAAGGCCTCTTATTTTTAGAGAACATTTTAGATGGATTTAGCAACCACTAACCCATCATTAACTACTGTTTTACAGATCATCTATTTTTACTTTAAGTGTAGTGTTTATTTTTCTAAATTAGTCAGTTGAAAATGATTGCTATGAGAGAACTGCTAAATAGATTCAAGTTCATGCACTGAGTTTATTTTTGCTCTGCAGCTTTACACAACTCTGAATGTGGGCCACAAGCATCCTATCTCAGATGCAAATTTTTTCAGTCAGAATCTCCAGAGATTTTGTCTTCAAAGAAATTGATGAGCAGTTCCCAGACATGAAGCTGGAGCTGACTTGAGGGATGTAGGTGTAGTGCAGGATATCAAGATGACAACATATATGCACGGTCAGTCCAGTCCTCTGTAGAAGATGCAAAACTCAGAAGACCAACATTCATTAAAATAATAGAAAAAAAATTCGGTATCTTAGTAAAGGAAATACCTTAAATATATGTGGATCAGTTTTCCTTGGAACAAAAGCTGGTTTCTCTGGAATTTGACAAAATTCATTTTCAAACACTGCCTTAAGTTTAACAGTAATGCATTAAAGACATGCATTATTGGCTACACTTCCATTTTGTCTATTGTAGTTAGTTATAAGCTTTTTGTAAACGATGCTTTGTACTCAGGATAAGTCAAGAGAATTTTATTCTGAGAAGTTCACTGATTAGCCTGGTATGTGGTGTTTTGTATCCCAATGTTTTGTTTTTTCTAAAAATAGACATGTAGCAATTAAGCACCATACTGTTCCACTGCCACCAAAAGGGAAGGCTTTTCTCTCTTGGCTGCTGCTTTATCAAACAGAGATGAAAGCACTGATTCCTCTAGACTTTCAGATGTTTGCTGGAATAGTTAATGGTCTGCATCATTATGCAGTAATGAGAAAACTGCACATGAAGATTAACCGAATAATAAATAGATACTAAATCAGGCAAGTGATGTTTTTTTTAAGCTGAGGGGTTGGATATTGCTTAAGAGATACAAGTAACTGGGAAGACAACTTGTTTGTGTCTCTTCTGCCTGGCATACAGCAGGTATTCAATAAATATTTGGTAATTCAATTAAGAAAAAAGAAATTGATAAGGCAACACCTAATCATTGGAGGATATTTTCCCCTAGTATCCTTCCTGCACATTTCCATGTCTTTCATACCCAGGGATAGTATATTATACAAGCCACATGATCGAAACTGTAACTTGATTTAAAGTACTGGCAATAGCAAATTATGTTAGAGGAGATAGTTTAAGGTATGCAGGTTCCTTGAACTCAGCAATAAATTAACATTGTCCTGGAATAACAGGTTTCTGAACTCAGATCTTTTAATACTTTGTACAGACTCACAGTGCTCTCTTGGAGATAGCTTATTTGGTCCCTGTGAAGCTAGATTCAAATGAGTTGGAAACTAACAACCAAAACCTATATGTTAAATAGTCTTCTAGTATGATTGCATGAAAATATCTAAAAGGATATTGTTCAGTGCAAGGAGTGGGGTTGATGTGAACTTTCAGCTCCCAAAGGGTTAGAATTAACCAAGATGGCAACTAAACAAGTTAATTCTGTTTGCTCTGTGGATATGGTAGCTTTAATGTCGAAAGGTCAAAGATCCAGCTACTTTAGGTTATCAGCACCTTATGCCTGTGGTTTTGAAGAGATCTTAGAGTATGACACCTGGGTTACATAAAGTTTAGTCATGGGAATATGGGTGCATGACCCAATTAGAGGGTATATAAAAATCCTAAACCCTGCCTCACAGAGTTAAAGGTAGGATTGAGAAAGATAACAAATGAAAATACGTAAACGAAAAATTGCTATTCTACTGTTGGTGCTCAGCAGAAAGATACATGCAAATTAGAGAATTGAGTAAAATATTAAAAACATGAATCACATTGAAGAGAAAGACCTTTGGGGTACAATAAGTTTCACCTCCTGGGACTGGCTCTTCTACTTACATCTATGCAAACAGACAAATTTCTCAGGTGTTTTATGGTTCAATAATTGTAAATGTACAAAGGGAATGAGAAGGAACTTATTCATGGGGCTATTTTGATATTAAATGAGATTATGCATATAATGTTAAGAATACAGTTAAGTGTTCCGGCAGAGAGCGCGGTGAAGAGCAGAGTGCGAATGCCCTCCCCGGGCGCTCCGGCCTCTCGGCCCTCGGGCGGGTGAGCTGGGGGTCCCGGGGGTGATATGGGTCCCTGCCCTGCGGAGACCCAGAGCCCTCGCCGAGACTGCTCACTGGCCCGGACCAGGCCCTGAGGCAGCGGCGGAACGCTGCCCTCCCTTCCCCCAGGATGTCCTGAAGGCGCGGTGGCGGCCTCGCCCAGCCTGGGCCCCACCCGCGGCCAGATTTCCTTGCCCAAAATTGTCGGGCGGCGGTTTACGCCCCCAGCGGGCCACCGAGGACGCGGCCCCTTCGGGCGGCGGGCGCGGCGGGGAGAGAAGAATGGCGGCTAGGAACGAACGCCGTGGGAAGGCCGGCAGGCACCTCGAGGGCCCGGATGGCGCGCCTGCGCGGACTCAAGTTCAGCCCCCTCTTTAGGCTGTGGAAGTGTGCAGATCCGGGATCTGAGGTGATCGCCCAGTCCCGGTTGGACGAGATGCCGCAACCCCCGACAACAACGGACAAAGGCCTTAACGGGCCTGGAGGTGAGCGGGAACCCTGGACACGGACGGGTGGAACGGCTAGCGGCCAGCGGGCGGCTGGTCAGCCCCCGAACTTGCTTGATATTTGAAGAGAGAAATAGTAGAATAACGTGCAACATTTGGCCAATGAGAAGTGTCCACAACCCTTTCGGAAGATTTACGGCCATTTACAGAAGGCCTGTGTATATAATATGAAAAAGCTACTCTCGACTCTCCCCCCAACCTTTTAAAAGAAAACTTATGCTACATCTAGGCTTTCTAGATGCAAAGAGGTTGCCGACATATGATAAAGTAGAGTTAGAAAATGAATCTCTGGACTGACAATGTGCTAGCCAGGTCCTGAGCCTCAACAGACTCCAGCACCTACAATCTGATTTATTGGACTCACCACACTCAGCCAAGATGGAGTTGAAGAAGGACAACCACCACACCATGGAGCCTAGAGTGCTTACAACTGAAAGTGGGAGGATTGCATCCAGCATCCATGTGGAATCTGAGCCTCCTCTTGACATAGAGGTGCAATGGACACAACCAATCCAATGCCCACATAGAAGAGGTGGCATTGGATTGGGAAAAGTGGACATGGTGGCTGATGGGTATGGGGAAAGGCAGGAAGAGATGAGAGGTGGAGGCGTCTTTGGGACATGGAGCTGCCCTGGATGGTGCTTCAGGGGCAATCACCAGACATTGTAAATCCTCACAGGCCCACTGGATAGAATGGGGGAGAGTATGGGCCATGATGTGGACCATTGACCATGAGGTGCAGAGGTGCCCAAAGATGTACTTTCCAAATGCAATGGATGTGTTATGATGATGGGAATGAGTGTTGCTGGGGGTGGGGAGAGGTGGGGTGGGGGTGGTGGGGTTGAATGGGACCTCATATATATATATATTTTTAATGTAATATTATTATAAAGTCAATAAAAAAATTAAAAAAATAAAAAAAAATCACATGTCTTGTAATGACCATCTATTTAAAAAAAAAATAGAAAAATATCTTCTGGAAATGACTTGGAGATGGAATTTAGACTGCCTCTGGAAGCGACACCGGGAGCCACATACATCCATGTTTTGGGTTAGAGGAGGTGAAGCAGAGAAGGCTGAGAAGAGGATGAGAAGGTTCTATGCCAGACTGGTCATATTTAGAAGATATTTTCATATTGCAGCCATTGTTCTGTATGTCATTTTATTCCTCACTACCGTATGTATAGTTGAGAATACTAAGTACTTTTTAAAAATATCTCTTCCTAGATGTTCTGAAGTGCCTGACGTTCATAAAAAGTAGAGGTAGTAAAAGAACACATTTTGTAAATATCTTTTTGTTAAAATTCATATATTATGGGGAGTTTTGGAATACCCAAACCACCTCTCTGAATAGTTCACATTTGGTGCACCTGTTTGGGGGTGGCGGGATAAGGAAGTGCAAAGGGCTCTATGCTGGTGTGTTTAGAATGAGGCAAGATTAACCATTGTCCCTATGTTCCCGCTCGCATTTGGTTTTGTACTTTGCTGTGTATATAATGGACAAATACGTCCTAATTTACATCTAGTCTTCCAGATGTTAAAGAGGTTGCCAGTGTATGAAAAAATAGTAAATACATTTTGTGTTAAAATTCCTAGGAAAGATTGTCTTCTGAAAACTTGTGCATTATAGCCCACAAGGAGGGATGGTGGAGGGAGGGATAAAAGGAAAGGGTTTTAGACCAGAATGTTCATATTTAGAAGACACTTTCAGATTATAGCTTGTTAAATGTGTGTTTAGTCAAGAACACTCTGTATATAGTGGACAAAATAAGTTCTTATTTGAAGCATCTAGTCTGTCTAGATGTTTAGAAGTGCCCAACGTATGTTAAAAGTAGAAGTAGTAAAATATTATTTTGTAAATATCATTTTGCTCAGTTTCATAGGAAATACTGTCTTTTGAAAATAGGTTGCTAAACCGTCTCTCTGGGTAGCATACTACTGCCTATATATTCATTCATTGATTTGGAGGAGGTGGGAGGGAAACAATTGCAAAAGGTAATATGCTAGTATGTCCATGCTTGGATAATTTCAGACAAAACTTTTCTATTATGTTCTTTACATTTTGTTTGGTTTGTATATAGTGTATATAGTGGACAAATGAGTCCTAATTTTGCAACATCTAGAGGTTCACAGTATATGACAAAGTAGAGTTAGTGAAATTAGCATGTTTTGTATACTTTGTGTTGAAATTCATTGGAAAGTTTGTCTTCTGTTATTGACTTTCGGTATGAATTTGTTCAACCACCTCAGAGCATTACATTTGCCTGTACTTGTCCACTGAACTGGTGGTGGAGAAAAGGGAATGAGGAAGGAATGGTTCCAGGCCAAGATAGTCATGTTTAGGAGTATACCTCAGATTATAACCTTGTTATGTGTGTTCAATTTTCTTTAACAATATTAAGTATGTAGTGGACAAGTAAGTTCTTATTTGAAATATCTAGTCTTTCTAAATATTTTAGAAGTGCTTGATGTGCTTAAAAGTAGAGTTAGTAAAAGAACATTGTAAATAGCTTTTAAAACCTGGTGGGATATTGTCTTTGGAAATGGAACTGTACTCTTGTTCATTGGTTTGAGGGAGGTGGGAGGGAAGAAAGTGCAAAAGGTGTTTGCTAGTGTGTACTAGAAAATTTCTGATCATCTTTTGCCCTGTATGTGCATTCATTTAACTTTGCTGTACTGTATATATTGTATATATACTGGACAAATGAGTCCTAATTTTACAATATCTAGTCTCTAGATATTAAAGAGGTTGCCCATGTATGACAAAAGTAGAGTTAGTAAACTAACACATTTTGTACACTTTGTGTTAAAATTCATAGAAAAGCTGTCTTCTGAAAATGGCTTTTGGAAATGAAATTGTAAAACCACATCTAAGTGACATGTGCCTGTAAATCAGCCACTGGATTTGTAGTAAAGAGAAGGGATTGGTAGAAATAGAAATGAAGGGCTCTAGACCAGAATGTTTCTATTTAGAAGACACTTTCAAATATAACCATTGTTACATGTGTATAGTTTATTCAACACTACTGTGTGTATAGTGGACAAATTAAGTCCTTATTTGAAATGTCTAGGCTTTCTAGATGTTTAGAAGTGCACAAAGTATGTTAAAAGTAGAGGTAGTGAAGTAACATTGTAGATATTGTTTTGTTAAATTTCATATGAAAGATCTTTTGGAAATGGAGTGGTTACAGCACCTTCCCAGTAGTACATATTATGTGCTGTTTCAAGGGAGGAGGGAAAAGGAAGTGCCAAGTGCTCTAAGTCAGTAAGTCTGTAGTTAGATAAGATAAACCATCATCTGTGTTCTGTGCATTTTATTTTACTTTTCTGTGTATATAGTGTATATAATGGACAAACTAGTCCTAATGTTATATCATCTAGTCTTTCTAGATGTTAAAGAGGTTGCCAGTGTATTACAGAAGTAGAGTTAGTAAACTAATGCATTTTGTACTTTTTTTTTGTTAAAATTCATAGGGAAGACTTTGTTGAAAACGACAGAATTAAATTTGTGAAAGCAAAATTGTTCAAAAAAAAAAATCCCCTCTAAGCATTGCAAATGCAAACCACTAAATTGATAGAGGTCAGAAGGGGAAGGATTATAGGCCAGAATGTTCCTATTTAGAAGACATTTTTGGGTTATATCCTTTATTATGTGTGTGGTTTATTCAGTGTTACTGTGTGTATTGTGGACAAGCTTAAGTCCTTGTTTGAAACAGCTAGTCTTTCTAGATGTTTAGAATTATACAACATGTTAAAGTAGAAAGTGTAAAACAATATTTCAGATATGTTTTCTGTTAATATGTAGGAATAACTATTTGTGGAATGGGATTAAACTAGATGTCTTGGAGCAGGATGCTGATGGGGTGGTGGGGGGAGCAGGGAAGGAAGTGCCCAGGGAAGGTTCTTTGCCTGTGAGTTGTGAGACAAGGTCAGATTGTCTGACCATTGTTCTCTAGGCATTTTAATTATTACTGTGTATTACAAGACAAGACCTAATGTCCAAAGTATGTAAAAAATAGAGGTAGTAAAATAATCCCTATATAAAGGTTCTTGTGTTAGTTTTAGGATGTACTGTCTTCTGGGAGTGACTATTGTCTGTCCACCTTGAAATGGTGGGTGAGGAAGATGAGGAAGGGCAAAGGGAAGGGCTCCTTGCTAGAATCTCTGTATCTAGAAGACAGTTGTAGATTATAACCATAGTTCTATAAGTACATTTTTTGGTAAAAATACCTGTGTTAATTGCAGATATGGTTCATACTTTACTTCACATCTAAGCTTTTTAGATATCTTGAGGTGAAAAAGTATGATAAAAAGTAGAGCTAGTGAATTAATGAATTTATAAATATCTTTTTTTTTAAATTAATAGAAGCATTTTTGACGTGGAATTGTTAAACCACTTCTGAGCAGTATGCACCAGGACTTGTTCATTAAATTGGCTGCAGAAGGGCAGGGGGAGGGGTATATGCAGATGTGTTCATATTTCCATTTGAAGCTAACATCAGTGTGTGAGCATCTCTTGGCTATACCATAGGAAAAACATTGTTAATGCAATAGAAACATATGTTCTTGCTAATAATTCAATGTAGATCTGATAATGAATTTTCTTAGAAGCATTATACTTACTGTACTCTTGCTTTATGTCTCACTTTAAATTGAGCATTATTAAGGGAGCACAGTATTTGTAATTCTGCCAGTATCTATAGAGGCCTGTTGCTATTTTTGTCTTAGGAAATTTTTGTCCCCAAGAAAGGAATACATTTTTTTCCCCCTGAGATGGTGTCATATATTCTTGGTCATCACAATATCTCATGGCTTTGGGGCTGTGAATTGGTAAATATTCATGATGTGTGAAAAAACATGATACGTTCTGTGAGATCTTGACTAGATAAAAATGTATGCTCCATTGTGTCTATACACACACAGGACCTAAAGGTTATGTCAAACTAAACTGCTTATGATTCTGGATGACTTTTGTGTTCTTTGCTTCTTGTGTTTTTCAGTTTTCTATATTGCACAATTAAAAGTTTGAAAAAAAATGTTACTTTAAAAACCTTTAAAAAAAATAGTTAATCATAGAGTATACTCTTTTCCATATATTGTTATCTTTTGTACAAGAAATGAGAAGTCATGTTGTAACTGACACAGGTTCTACTAAAAATTGTTGCAAATATATATATATATGCAGACTTTATATATATAGATCTTCTTTATATATATATATATATATATATATATCTTCTTTCCTCTTATGATGATTAGGATTCTGTGCAAATGAAGAAATATGATAGAGGAAAAACCAATTTTTGAAATATTCACAAAAGATTGAATATTTTCAATATTCAATCATTATAATTCTGAAAACTTTTATGCATATTTCGTTTCTTAATGAAAAATTTGGCAGTGAAATTCAGAGTCCCTGAAATGGTTGGAGGAGATTAAGGAAATATGGATATCCTAAAAATTAGTAAAATTTTAGCACTTTTTAAAATATACTATATTTATTTTATTTTAAAAACTTAGATTTTAGATTACATAAATTTATACAAAAATATAGGGGATTTCCATATGTCCCACTCACAGCCCTTCCACATTTTCCCACATCAGTAACATCCTTCATTACTGTAGTACATTTGTCACAATTGATGAACACATCTTGGAGCATTGCCACTAAGTGAAGACTATAGTTTATATTTAATTTACACACTCTCCTGCACATTTTTGCAAGTTATTACATGATATACAATGATGAGTATCTGTCATTGAAATGTCATTCAGGATAATTCCAAATACCAAAAATGTCCCCAAATTACATCTCTTTTCCCTCTCCCTCCCCTCAGAACCTCCAGGGGCCCCAGCCTACACATCAATGATAAAAGTTCTTCCAATGCTAAAATCACAACATGTCTACAGTAGAAAAATTCTAAGTCTCCTCTAGTTCATCATCCATTCTCCAATCATGAGGATTCTGTGATGTTGATGCCCCTCTTTACTTCTAATTGAGAGGGGCTTAGGTCCCATGGGGCAGATGAATGAGACTTTCTTGCTTGCAGTTGCAGACTTTCTCTGTGTCTTGAGATTGTTGTCATCAGTCATCTTCTTCTTGTTAGTTGTCCTGGATAAGTCCAATTAACTGGAGAGAAGGTGTTGCAAGTTCTTTGAAACTCAGGGCCCAACTGTCACATGGACAGCCCAAAGATATAAGTCTCCTGGGCATACAACTCTCAACTCTACTATTAAATATAGATTCACATAGAGGAGCATCAGAGTCATGTGTAGGGAAAACACAACTGAGTTCATTCTTACCCCAGTCCTGAGGATTCTGGGATGGTGATGACCATTAATACCTCTAACGTACATCCCATGGGGCAGACAAATGGGACTGTCTTGCTTGCAGATCCAGCTCTTCTCTGTTCCTTGGGATGTTCATTGTCCATCATCATCTCCTTGTTAGCTGTCCTGGGTGAGTCCAATGAATTGGAGATTAGAGGTGGCAACTCTGTTGAGGTTCCAGGCCCAGGTGGCACATGGACAGCCCAATGATTTGTTTCTTGGACATACGTCTATGAATTCTAGTATTGACTATAGGTTCAAATAGAAGAGATCGAAGAGCCATGTGTAGGGAAATTATACCTGAAACACTCTGTCTTACTATGGTCATAAATTCCCAAGTAGGGTCCACAACCAAGGCAACAAACTCTTGTGTTGTTTGTCCTTCATATAGCATCTGGATGTCTCCAGAGCCCACAGGAGTACCACTAATTGAAGCAACATTTACTTTGACAGTCAATGAGATCCTGCTGAGATGTACATAATTGTAAGCTCTGGAATAATCTCCCAACCTACTTGGAATTCTCTTAGACATATACTCATTTGTCTTAGCCCTTTCACCCTTTTGATCAAGTTCCTTTTCAAATTGCATTGCTAGTTGGTGCTTGATAGCAATCCCTCAGTGCCAAGGAAGCTCATCCCTAGGAGTCATATCCCATGCTGGGGTGAAGGTAAGGCATTTATATGCTGATCTTGGCTTAGAAAGACCACATTTGAGCAACAACGAGGCTCTCAGAAGGTAACTCATATTCACCCTATAATATTATGCTAAGTTTAAATTTCAAAGTAAAAGTTCATAACTGTAGTTATCAACACCAAGGACCCATCTGCCTAAGAATTGCCACCTAAGAGCCTCCATGTGGCTCAAATATGGCCACTTTCTAAGTCAAACTCAGCATGTGTGTCCTGTCCAATATGCACTCCACATTGATGACCCTAAACCAATAATCCTCTGCAGTCACCCCTCGGGCTGAAGTGTGGTTTGCTGGCCTGGCGGGGGAGCAGCCGCAGCAGGCCAAGCCACTGCCCCCATAATAGGGTGGCTGGTCGGACTCACCGCCACCCCTGAAGGAAGCTCGGCATGGGCGCAGAATGCCCTCGGGTCTCCCCTTCTCGGCAGCCATGCTTCCATGGCCGCCCCTCCTCCCGGATGGCGCCACACGATGCCTTGTAGGGCGGCACCCTTCTTCTTCTTTCTCCCTGCGCAGGCGCAGGGTGGAAGATTCCAGTCTGCCCTTTTCCCCTCCCCCGACAGCAGCAACAGCCAGGTGTGGGCGGAAAAATCCAGTCTGCCCTTTTCCCCTCCCCCGACAGCAGCAACAGCCAGGCGTGGGCAGAAAAATCCAGTCTGCCCTTTTCCCTCCCCCCGACAGCAGCAATAGCCAGGCGTGGGCGGGAAACTCAAGTCTGCCCTCCACCCCAGCAACAGCAGCCACCAATCCCTAAACCCTGCCCCTTCCCCCAGCAACAGCGACAGCCAATCCCTAACCACCACCCCTCCCCCGTCCAGTACCGCCCACTGACCTTTCGCCGGCAACCAATCAGAACAGGGCATGGCTTCGACCAATCAGCCTTCCCCAGCCCCTATAAAACTGTTGCCTCTCCCTCAATAAGGTGGACTTGCGTGTTTACCTTGTCTCCGCAGTAGTTCTTCTGCCGTGCGCCCTCCAGTCCTGAGAGCCCCCGACAAGGGCCTGGCCTCCCTTGTCCCCAGTTTGTCGCCTGCTTCTCCAGGCGACCCCTTCGTCGCCTGCTTCTCTGGGCGACCCCTTCATTGCCGGCTTCTCCGGGCGACCCCTTCGTCGCCGGCTTTGCCGGGTGACCCCTTCGTCGCCGGCTTTGCCGGGCGACCCCGTCAGCCGAACCGCGCAACCCCTTGTGAGACCGATCCCTCGTCTGCTGCCGGACCGACCCCTCGTCCCAGGTGGGACCGACCCCTCGTCCCAAGCGGGACTGACCCCTCGTCCAGAGCTGGACCGACCCCTCGTCTGCAGCCAGACCCCACCTCTACCGACCGAGCAAGCCGCTGCAGTTGGCGCCCAACGTGGGGCAAGGCAACTCCACCACAGCCTCACTCCATAACCTGGCGACCCCCCCCTCCTCTCTTCTCACCTTGGGACTTCTCTCATGCAACATTGCTGCTACCTGAGCCTTGGCTACCTCATACGATCCACGGCGGTCTGGGAGAATCGCTGGATGGCTTTCTCCTTCCATGTCGGGGGCTTATACCGACCCGCTATGATTAAGAGGAGCCTTGGATTTCTTGGGAGCGCGCGCTTGCACGTCTGAAGTCATCCTACCACAGCCCTACGCCCTCCTCTCTTCTCACCTTGGGACTTCTCTCATGCAACATTGCTGCTACCTGAGCCTTGGCTACCTCATACGATCCACGGCGGTCTGGGAGAATCGCTGGATGGCTTTCTCCTTCCATGTCAGGGGCTTATACCGACCCGCTATGATTAAGAGGAGCCTTGGATTTCTCGGGAGCGCGTGCTTGCACGTCTGAAGCAACCCTACCACAGCCCTACGCCCTCCTCTCTTCTCACCCCTATCTTTTCGCTCTGCATTGCTGCTCCTGAACCTTGGTGACCTCATATGATCCACGGTGGTCTGGGAGAATCACTGGATGGCTTTCTCCTTCCATGTCGGGGGCTTATACCGACCCGCTATGATTAAGAGGCGCCAATAAAACTCTCAGGAGCGCGTGCCTGAGCACCTCCACCCCTGCCTTCACCTCTGCCTCCTCCCCTCCGCGCTTGCTCCCTTTTGCCTTGCTCCACTGCTCGTCGTTCCACCCTCCCCTCGTCGGGGCCTTCTTTTGGCCCGTGACCACCGTCGGAGTCCCATCGGCTCCGACCCCTCATCTCACCGCGCACCTCGGCTCCCATCGCCGCGCTCTCAAGGTAAGGGCCCCTTTTCTTATCGGCTCCAAAAGGCCATTAGCAATGGGTAACATCCTATCTGCTAAGCAAGCCCCACAAGTTCGGGCCCTCGCCGGTCTCCTAGACACTCACCGGTGTAAGATCTCTTTCAAACAGCTTCAAGTATATTGGGACCTTCTTCTCCCCTTTAATCCGTGGCTTACCACGTGTCAGCTTTGGGACCCGGACACCTATACTCGCCTTATAGATAGGGTCACTTTTGCTGTGGAGCAGGAAGGTAAAAGATTCCCTCCTGGCTTATTACAGGCAACATGAAGTCCAGAAGAAATCTTGAAGGGTATAATCTATGATATGCTATATAAAAAAGGATTTAAAAGCAGCTATACCAAGAAAGTAAGAATTATGAGTCAACTGTAAATAAATTATATATTTCTGTTAATGTGTTGTAATTGTTCTGTGTTTGTCTGTCTGTTCGTTCAATGTCAACGTATATTGTGATACCTCCGGATGGTAAATATAAATTACTAGAAATCTTTAAAAGAGCTCTATTCAAATGGCCAAAAATTAAATAAGCGCTTATATTAATACTTAAGTTTATTATATTAATACATAAGTTTAAATGTTAATAAGATATCTACAATTAAAAAAAATTGTAAGTCTTAATTAACAAAATTAACTGTACATCTTCATAAAAAGTTGTTCTTGCCTAGATTAAAATGAATAACTTATTTTTCTTCACAGGATAATATAAAGAATCTAAAACTTATATGAATATTAAAAAGGTTAAAAGTTTGTAAAAATGCTAACGGAAATGTAATAAGTTTTGCAAAAAGACGTATTTTGTCCTAAAGTAAGATGGCTAATTTTTCATAAACTCTTGAAACTTAATTTGCATGCGGCAAGTGTAAAAGGTATTGTGATAACTTTACGTAAGGGAATGTGCTCTGTAAAGATAAAATTTATCTTCAATAGTTTACATTAAGGTATTAAATGGCTAATTCCAAAAGGTCATTCTTAAATATATATATATAAAACTGAATTGATGATAATAATAATAAAAGGTAATTTTATAACAGGAAAGATTAACAGCAACCAAGCTCCCCTGCCAACTTGCTTTTAGGAAACGGTTTCTAATATTGCATGCTACTAAGTATTTAAAGAAAAGTTATTCTTAAGGAAACAGAAGATGATTTTGTCTTTGCAGCCATTGTCTATTTAGCAACGCCCCTCGCTATCGGCCTAGCCACTGTTGCGCCGGACGATTGGAACCTTAAACAAAGACTCCTCCTCACTGTCATCTTCCTATCTATCGTTACTATATTTACTGCCCTCATTCTCCTTCGTTTATAAAGCAGTCTCCTACAAACCACAAAGCTTCTGTCTTAAACATACCATTCTCAACCCTATCCTCTAAATGATCTTCTCACTTCCCCCACAGCATTTAATACTTTATTTCTTCCTCATAACCTTTGCTTTCTTGATAATATTTTCCGCCATCTGTCTAGCTGCTACCACCCCAGAAGATTGGAACCTCGGCCAACGAATTCTACTCTCCATCGCCTTTCTGTTTATTATCCTCTTTTATGCTTTACTCCTTATCTTCCTCCCATAATGACTTCACCAAGCCTCCTCTTGTCCAAAACCATCACCCTTCTTTTCCTCACACTCCCCATTGCACTCACCAACCCCAGCCATCAGCCTTTTAATTGGACAGTAAGCCTCTGGCAGGAAAAAGTAATCCTCTCCTACAATGTCTTCGCTGCCAAGGAGAGATCAACTACCTGCAACGCGCTGTCATCCTGGACTTTTAACAACAGATGGATCTTATAGCTGCCGAGATCAACAAGAATTGGACATTGGCCACCCTTGCTTGCAACAGCAAGATACCACCCCCTAAATTGTACATTTATATCCCCGTCATACTCACCTGCCTCTTCAGCCCCGCTTCCCTCATTGCTTACTGCCTCTTGGGCTTCAGCTACTTGTTGCTGCTGCCATCCTGGTCCTTATTTGTAAAGAAGGGGGAAATGCAGTCACCCCTCGGGCTGAAGTGTGGTTTGCTGGCCTGGCGGGGGAGCAGCCGCGGCAGGCCAAGCCGCCGCCCCCATAATAGGGTGGCTGGTCGGACTCACTGCCACCCCTGAAGGAAGCTCGGCATGGGCGCAGAGTGCCCTCGGGTCTCTCCTTCTCGGCAGCCATGCTTCCACGGCCGCCCCTCCTCCTGGATGGCGCCACACGATGCCTTGTAGGGCGGCACCCTTCTTCTTCTTTCTCCCTGCGCAGGCGCAGGGCGGAAGATTCCAGTCTGCCCTTTTCCCCTCCCCTGACAGCAGCAACAGCCAGGCGTGGGCGGGAAACTCAAGTCTGCCCTCCACCCCAGCAACAGCAGCCACCAATCCCTAAACCCTGCCCCTTCCCCCAGCAACAGCGACAGCCAATCCCTAACCACCACCCCTCCCCCGTCCAGTACCACCCACTGACCTTTCGCCGGCAACCAATCAGAACAGGGCATGGCTTCAACCAATCAGCCTTCCCCAGCCCCTATAAAACTGTTGCCTCTCCCTCAATAAGGTGGACTTGCGTGTTTACCTTGTCTCCGCGGTAGTTCTTCTGCCGTGCGCCCTCCAGTCCTGAGAGCCCCCGACAAGGGCCTGGCCTCCCTTGTCCCCAGTTCGTTGCCTGCTTCTCCAGGCGACCCCTTCGTCGCCTGCTTCTCCGGGTGACCCCTTCGTCGCCGGCTTCGCCGGGCAACCCCATCAGCTGAACCGCGCAACCCCTTGTGAGACCGATCCCTCGTCTGCTGCCGGACCGACCCCTTGTCCCAGGTGGGACCGACCCCTCATCCCAAGCGGGACTGACCCCTCATCCAGAGCTGGACCGACCCCTCGTCCGCAGCCAGACCCCACCTCTACCGACCGAGCAAGCCGCCGCAATCCTCCCCTGCCATATTTGTCAAAACAAAATTGCCAGTGTTGTAGTTTTAACCATATACCCACAAATCCCAAGAGTTCACCTGCTCCCTCCCCCAACACTCCACCAGTTCCATGGCCAGTCCTACCCATACTCACCAGCATATCACCCTCACAAACCAGCAACACCCAAACCAATAGCATCACTGCAGCATTGTCATAACCATCCACAGCATAACTACACACTTTCATCTTATCATAGATTTTGCCCATATGGGTATAGACCCACAACATTCTTCTTTCTGTCTCCTGTAAAACTATCATAGAAACTCTAACTTTGTATGTTTGCTCAATTTCCTTAATTTAAATCAGTGAGGTCATGCAATATTTGTCATTCAGTGCCTGGCTTGCTTCACTCAACATAAGGTCTTCAAGATTCATTAATGCTATCCCGTGTGTTAATATTGCATTCTTTCTTATAGCTGAGTAATACTCCATTTTGTGTATGTGCCACAATTTGTTTATTCATGTATACATTAATGGAGATTTGTGTTTTTTCCAGCTTTTGGCAACAGTGAATAATGCTTCTATGAACATTGGTTTACATATATTTGTTCATATATTGGCTTTCAATTCTGGGTGTATAGCCATCAGTGGGATTGCAGGATCATAGCAGTTCTACACTTAGCTTACTGAGAAACCAGTAAACTGTCCCCCATAATGGTGCATCATTCAACATTCCCACCAGCAATGGGTGAGTGTTCCTTTTCCTCCACATCCTCTCCAACACTTGTAGTCCTCTGATTTTTAATAGCCACAAGTCTAATAGGTGAAAGATGATATCTCGTAGTTTTGATTTGCATTTCCCTAATAGCTGGTGATGTTGAGCATCTTTTTATGTGCTTTTTAGTCATTTTATTTCTTCTTTGGAGACGTGTCTATTCAAATCTATTGACCATATTTAAATGGGTTGTTTGTCTTTCCTTTTTTGAAATGTAGGATTTCTTTATATATGCTGGCTATTATGCCTCTATCAGATACATGGTTACCAAATATTTCCTCCCATTCTGGAGGCTGCCATTTCACATTCTTGGCAAAATCCTTTGAGGTGCAAATGTTTTAATTGTGAAAAGGTCTCATTTATATTTTTACTTCATGTCTTTATTTTGGGTGTAAATTTCATAAACCATATACTAATACAAGATCCTGCAGATATTACCCTAGATTATCTTCCAAGATCTTTATGATCTTACCTCTTATATTTAGTTTTTAATCTATCTTTAGTTTACTTTTATAAAAGGTGTTAGTTGGTGTTCCTCTCTTATTCTTTTGGATATGGATATCCAGTTTTCCAACCACCATTTGTTGAAGAGGCCATTTTCTCCCAGTAGAATGGTCTTGGTGGCCTTGTCAAATATCAGTTGACTGCATATGTGAGAATATATATCAGAAATCTCACCTCAGTTCCATTAGTAAGTATAAATATCCTTGTGCCAATACCATGAATTTTCACCAGTGTAACTTTTAGTATATTTTATAGTCGGGTGGTGTGATTCCTCCAATTTCATTTTTCATTTTCATTATGTCTTTGGCTATTCAGGTCCCCTTGCCATTCCAAATTAATTTCTGAGTTAATTTCTTCAATACAGTAAAAAATGCTGTAGTAATTTTTACAGGGATTCTGTTAAATCTGTAAATCAGTTTGCATACTATAGACATCTTAATGAGGTTTTGCCTCCCTATCCATGAACAGGGTATATTCTTCCATTTGTTTAGGTCTTTTATAATTTCCTTTAACAGTATGGTGTACTTTCCTGCTTAAAGTCATTTTCTTCTTTATTTAAATTTGATCCTAGGTATTTGATTCTTTAGTTGTTATTGTAAATGGATTTTTTTTCCTTAATTTTCTCCTCTGCTCATTATTGGTGTATAGATATTATGATTTTTGAAATTTGATCTTATAACCTGCTAATTTACTGAACTCATTTATAGCTCTAGAAGCTTTATTGTATATTTCTAAGGGATTTCTATCTATATGATCATGTCATCTTTAATAGTGACATTTTTATTTCTTCCTTTCCAATTTGGAAGACTTTTATGTATTTTTCTTGCATAAGTGCTTAAGCAAGTGTAGGGAGCCACCTGCTGTGAGACCTATTTACAGCCTCTCACAACATGGTGGATCTCACAAAATGGCGGATCTCACAACATGGCAGAGTTCACAAATCTGCCCTGTCATTTCCTTATTCTTCTTCCTCCCTGCTTCTTTGTTCTCCCCTTCCCGCTGCAACTTAGGTGACCACAGCAATACGCATGCGCAAGGCGCGAAACTCTGCAGACCCGGCACGAACTTTCAGCCAATCCCCTCCTTGGACGTCTGCCACCCGCAAAACCAGCCTATCACCTATGTACATGTTCCCTTCCCTCCCTATATATCTCCGTGTTTTACCCCCAATAAATGAGGCTTGATCAGAATCCTGTCTTGCCTCCATTCTTCATGTCTCTTGTCCCTGTCTCTGTGTCATTTGCTTTGTTTCTAGATCCCCGAGCTTGGTTGGATGGGAGACGTCCTGTCGTATTGGCCTGGCCCACGGGAGGGTCCGGGTCAAGCAAGTACTTCTAACACAACATTAAATAAGAGTGGTGAAATAGGGCATCCTTTTCTTTTGTCAAGATTTTAGAGGGAAAACTTTTAGGATTTCACCATTTTGAATATGATGTTATCTGTGAGTTTTCATTATACCCTTTATGATGTTGAGGGTGCGTCATTCTTTTCCTATCTTTTGATGTGTTTTTATCAGGAAAGGGTGCTGTATTTTACTAAATACTTTCTCAGTATCTATATAGATGATCACATATTTTCTTTGGATCTATTTATGTGGTGTATTGTATTGATTGACTTTCTTATATTGAACTATTCTTGGATACCAGGGTTGAAATCAACTTGGTCATTGTGTATAATACATTTGATGTTTTGTTGAATAGGATTAACAAGTATTTTGTTGAGGATTTTTGAATCTAGTTTTATTAGAATGGTCTATAGCTTTCCTTTCTTGTGTCACCCTTGTTTGATTTTGGTATAAGGGTGATATTGGCATCATAGAATGAGTTAGGCAATGTTCCTCCACTTTTATATTTTGGATGAGTGTAAGCAGGATTGGTGTTAGTTCTTAATGTTTGGTAAAATTCACCTGTGAAGCCATCTCTTCCTGGGCTTCTCTTTTTATGGAGGTTTTTGATGACTAATTCTATCTTATTACTTGTGATTCATCTGTTGAGTTCATCAATTCCAGCTTCCTTTAATGTAGCCTACTAGTGTGTTTCTAGGAATTTGCCCATTTCCTCTAAATTATTCACCTTGTTGGCATACAATTTTTCAAAGTATCCTTTTATGATTCTTTTTATTTTGGGTCAGTGGTGATATTCTCTTCCTTGTTTCTTATTTTATGTTTTTGCATCTTCTTTCTTTTTTGCTTTGCTAGTCTAAGGGTTTTCGAATTTTCTTAATCTTCTCAATGAACAAGCTTTCCATTTTGTTTATTTTTTATAGTGCTTTCTTATTTTCAATTTCATTTAGGTCTGCTATAATCTTTGCTCTTTCTTTCTACTTGCTTTGGGGTTAGTTTGTTCTTTTTCTAATTCTTCCAAGTGTGCTTTTAGGTCTTTAATTTTAACTCTCTCTTCATTTTTATTGTAGGTATTTATGGTTATGAATTTCCCTCTTGGCACTGCTTTTGCTTCATCGTATATGTTTTGATACATTGTGTGGTCATTTTCTTTCATTTCAAGGTAGTTACCAATTTTGTTTGTAATTCCCTCCTAGATTTTTTTTTCTAAATGTGTGTGGTTTAACTTCCATATCTTTGTTCCTGAATTAGTCAGCCAAAGTGGTGCTGATACAAAATACCAGGAGCCTGCTGGCTTTTATAAAGGATATTTATTTAGGGTAGGAGGTTATAGACACCAGGAATAAAAGATGTTACTTCACTCAATAAAGTCTATTTCCACATGTTGGAACAAGAAGGTTGGCAATATCTGCCAGGATTCAGGCTTCCTGGGTTCCTCTCTTCCCAGGTCTTGCTTCTTTCTGGGCTCAGGTTCTCTGTTTTCTCCACAAGGTCAGCTGTAGACTATCAGACAAATAGCTCTCTCTCTCTCTCTGGGGTTTCTGCCATGTCTCAGGAGCCATCTCTATTCCTCTCTGCTCTTCTCCCAACTCAGGTCCTCTCTTCTTGGGTCTGGGTCTTGCTTCTCTTTACTCTGTGTGCTTACTCCCTGGGGATCCAGCTCAAGACTCCAGCATGAAACTAAAAATCAAAACTCCAAAATCAAAATCTCCTACTCCTTCCTTTGCCATGTCTTTTATCTGTGAGTCCCCGCTCACCAAGGCAGGAGGTTCAATGTCCTTCTGGCATAAAATTAAGTAATCAAGTATACCTCTGAATCTAATATAATCTAATATGTCCAGAGGAAAAGATCATCTTACAAACATAATTTGATATTTCTTTATAGAATTCATCAATAATATCAAACTGCTACAGCACCTAATTCACTTCTCTTCCCCTTACTGAATTCCAACTTCATTCCATTGTTGTGAGAAAAATTACTTTGTACAATTTTAATCTTTCTGAATGCACTGAGAGTTGTTCTGTGGCCTGTTATGTAGTCTATTCAGGAGAATGATCCATGTGTGCTCGAGATGAATGTATAACCTTTTGTTTTAGGTTGTTATGTTCTATATATGTCTATTAGATCTAGATAAACTAATGTATTATTCAAGGTCTCTCTTTCTGTATTAATTCTCTGTTGAGAAGTTTTGTCTAATGATGATAGTGTTATATTAAATTCCCCCACTATAATTGTAGAAGCATCTCTTTCTCCACTTAATTTTTCCAATGTTTGCCTCATATTCTTTGAGGCACCCTGATTAGGTAACATAAATTTTCATGATTGCTCTTTCTCCTTGATAGATTAACCATTTTATTAATATATAGTGTCCTTCTTTGTCTCTTACAAGAGTTTTGCCTTTAAAGTCTATTTTGTCTGATATTAGTAAAGATACTCCCACCCTTTTTTGGTTATTGTTTGTATGTAAAATTGATTTTGAATCATTCACATTCATGTTTCTTGCATTCATTGGTCGAAGGTAAGTTTCTTGTAGACAAAATTTGAATGGATCATATTTCCTATTCCATTCTCTCAATCTGTGTCTCTTGATGGGAGAGTTTATTCCATTAAGATTGAATACTACTATTGTCAAGAAATTATTCACATTAGCCATATTTTTTAGGTTTGTGTATGCATTATTTTGTTTTCATTTCTCTTATCTTTTTAGTTATCTTACACTCTCCTCCAATTATCTCTAACCTTTTTTTTTCCTTCCAACATGCAGAACCCCTGTAATATTTCTTAAAGGGCTGATTTCTTATTGATAATTTCTCTTAATTTCTTTATACCTGTGAATATTTTGAACTCTCCCTCATTTTTTTATGTCAGCTTTGTTCGAAAGAGAAATCTTGGCTGGGTTTTGTTTTGTTTTTTTTTTTTTTCTTTTAGCACCATAACTATGTCATACCACTGCATTCTTGCCTCCATGGTTTCAGATGAGAAATCAGCACTTATATTTTTGAGCTTCCTTTGTATGTGTTGGGTCTTTTTTCTCTAGCTGCTTTCAGTATTCTCTCTTTGTCTTGAGCATTGGCCAATTTGACTAGTATATGTCTCAGTATAGGTCTGTTTGGATATATACTGTTTCAGTTGTGCTGGGCTTCCTAGACATGTACAACCATGTCCCTCAATAGGAATAGAACATTCATTTTCAGGTATTATTTCCTCCATTTGCTCCATTTCCCTTCTCTTCACCACCTGGGATAGCTATAACATGTTTGCTTGTGCCTTTCATCTTGTCATTCAAATCCCTCGTTTCCTGCTGGATTTTTCCTATCTCTTTATCTATCTTTTCTACCATCCATATGGTTTCAGATGTACTGTCTTTGACTTCACCAATTCTTTCCTCGCCTGTTCAACTCTCATATTATGTGCTTCCAGTGCACTTTGATTTATTGTATGGTGCCATTCATCTCCATCATGTCTGTTATCCTTTTTTGTATGTTTAAAATTTCTTTAGTATGTTCCCACAGTGTCTTCTTAAAATCCCTTATCTCTTCCTTCACTTCATTAAGTTGATTCATATTTGTTGGAACTACTTGATTAGTTGTTCCATATGCTTCACTACAACAACTCTGTACACTAACGAGGCTTTTGAAACCATATCAGGCTCTTCCTGCTCCCATTTCCCTTAGAATAGTTGGACTTCTAACAGTTTTCATGGGTTGGGCTAGTTAGATATCTTTCTCTGCCCCCTTCCTGACCAATGTCCTCTCTCCCAGGTTGGCTGGGTGTGACAGCCTGCCTGAGCAGATTTCCACCACCCCTCACCCAAGGGCCACCTCAGACCTGTCTGGTATCTTCCCAGAGATTCAAAGGAGACTCAGGTGGTCAAACCCACAGAAAAGAAATAACTTTCCACCCTTTGCCAGACCACTCTTCCTCCCAGGGAATGCTTCCTTCCACTCAGCTGGCTAGAGAAGGCCAGGGAGTCCATGAAGGCTACTGACCTTGGAGGTAGGGCTTGCCTTCTTGCATTGAGGGTGGGGCTTACTTTCCTGCCTTTTCCAGCCACAGGGAAAAGCAACTCAGTTTTCACTTGGGCTCTTTATCTTTTTCTCCATCTCCCTTCAGAATGATATCCTACATCCTCTAGCTGTGGGTTCTCAAAACAGATCACTCAGGTAGGCTTTTGCCCCTTCTCTGCTATTTTTGTGAAGAAGCTGAGCAGTGCCTATCTACCTCAATGCCATTTCCCCCTACCTGTCACCTTCTCTTTTGAAAATGAAACTTAGCCTAGTATTATATGTTGTCTAAGATTTACCTCCTGAGAGTCAACTTGTTGCTCAAATGCAACCTTTTTTTAAGCCAAACTTACCATATAAATATACTACTTCTCCCCTGGCATGGAATATGACTCCTGGGCATGAGTTACCCTTGTAAAGAGGAATTATTACTAAGCACAAACTAACAATGCATCTGGAAAAAGACATTGGCCATAACAGGGAAATGGTAAAAACAAATGAGTTCTTATGACTAAGAGATTTCAAAGTGAGTCAGTAGATGATTCCAGAAATTACATATCTCAGCAGCATCTCTTTGGCTGCCACAATAAATATTGCCTTAAATAGGGCTCTTGATGGTTCTAGAGACATCTATACACTATAGTGTAGGCATACAGCTCAGGAGTTTGGTGCCATGCCAGTGGACCTCATCTTGGAACTTATGCTCCCCAGTGTGACAGAGTTGTACTCAGTTGTGGTTTCCCTACACATGGCTTGTCTGCCAATTCTATTTGAAATTATATTTAGTACTATACTTGATAGCTTTATGTGCAGAAGACTTAAATATTTTGTTTGTCCTTGTGCCAGCTGGGCCCTGAATCTCAGCATAGTTACATCACCTATTCCCCAAGTCATAGGACTCACCCATGACAACCAGCAATGTGATGATAATAGATAATGCCCATCCCAAGGAAAAGAGAAAGCCTGCAATTGCAAGCAAGACAGTGTCATCCCTCTTCCCCATGGGATCGAAGTCCCCTCTAAATTAGAGTAAGAATGGTCATCACCATCCCCCAAATCCTCAAGAATGGGGAATGAACAGTGGACTAAAGTAGACTTAATATTATTCTATTATAGATTTATTGTTACTCTAGCAATGAAAGAACTTTTATTATTGATGTGGAGGCAGTGGCCACTGGAAGTTCTAAGGAGATGGAAAGGGAAAATAGTTGTAATATGGGGGCATTTTCAAGAAATTGGAATTACCCTTCATAACATTGCAATAATTCATTCAAGCTGTTATATATTTTGTCATAACTTACAAAATTGTGTGGGAAAGAGATTAAAGTATAATGTAAAATATCACCTATGATTAGTGGCAATGCTTCAAATGTGTTAATCAATTTTAACAAATTTACAATGCTAATGAAAGATGTTAATGTGGGAAAATTTGGGAGGGGAGGCATATGGAAATACCCTATGATTGTATGTACAATTTATGTAATCTAAAGTTTCTTTAAAATAAATAAATTAAAATAAAGGGACACCACATAATTCTAGGAAAACTGGAAATAGTTTTCACAAGGGATTGCCTTAGTGGTTGTGAAAAATTAGCCTTGGGTAATGTGGTTTATTCTTTTATTCAAATCTAAAAGAAAATGTGGAAATATCAATGCTCTTCCACATAAGTGAAATATGAATTTGAACAAAACATGTTTAGTAGTACAAAATGCCTGTCAAAAAAAATCACAATATCTTGCATCCAAGCAATGATTACCTGGCAACCAAAAAGAAGAGAAATCCAACACATGATCAAGAGATATAGCAATCAATTAAAACAGACCTCAAACTGAGGAAAATGTTACAATTAAGAGGAAAGTAAATTAAAGTATTATATCTAGTTATCATAGTTTTTAAAAGTTAAAGAGATGAAGGTATAAAATACTCAATTGGGATACTTAGAAATAATAATAACTATTATGTGAGTTGAAAATTACATGCATTAGGAATAATGTTGGGATAAACTTTATAGAAGAAATTAGGGAACTTGAAAATATAGCAATAGAAAATCAAACTTGAATGAAAATGAATTTCAGGTTTTAAAAGAAATCAAATGTTGGGGAAAATCTCCAATTGAAAGGAATGATGTAAATGGTGTATTTGAAAGACAAAAATTGTGGGGACCTTAAACATATTTGAGTTTATAATGGTTGAAAGTTTCCAAGTTGTGTAAAAAAAAATTTAAAGTAAAAAATCCAAGTTCCACAAACCTCAAGCAAAGGAGATATGAATAACAGTCCCCAAAGCATATGAAATAAAGTATTGACAATAATTGATAAAAAAGAAAATCATAAAAAGAGTGAAAGGGAATAAACATTACATATAGAAGAAAAAAGATTAAAATGGTAGATTTCTCATTGGAAACAGTGTAAGAAAAAAAACAATGGAGCAAAAACTTTAAGTTGCCAAAAGAGAAATAACTGTCAATGTAGATTTAGATATCCAATAAAAATAACTTTCAAAAATGAAGGTAAAATAAAGACTTTTACAGATATTCAAAGGTGAAAGATTTCACCACAACAAACACATCACAAAAGTGTAAAATGAAGTCCTTTAAGAATAAGGATAACTTATAAGGGTTAAAAATATGGATGCACACAAAAGGAAATAAGAGTATCAGAAAAGTTAATATGTGTATAGATAAATGATTACATTTATTATTAAGAACTCTGTAAGAGACTGAATAATTAACCAAAAATAGTAGCAATGCATTGTGAGATTTATAACATACCTCTGAGTCAAATATTGGCAAAAAGTCCAAATGCCATGTGTGGATAACTGGAATTATATTTTTTTAATATTCTTATGCTTATTGTGAATGGATATAAAATAAAAGAAGATGATGTATAAACATTACAAATGCACACAATATACCTAAAATGAAAATCAGTTACTGAAAAAGAAAAAATGTGTTTACTTACTGCAAATGAAAGCAAAATTTCGTAAAAATAAACAAGTCACAAATAGATAAAAATGAAATATGAGTTACTTGAACTTAAACATGTCAATAATTATAATTAATGTAAATTATATAAACAACAATTAAAAAAAGATATTCTCTTAATGAATTTAAAAAGAGAACCACATCTAGATGATCATCGAAATTGCATTTTAAATATAAACAAATATTTGAAAAGACAGGAAAAAAGATTTTTAAGGTTAACATTAATTGAAAGAAAGCAGGAATTGTAAAATTATTATTAGTATCAGAAAGTAGACTTCAGAGCAAATTATTAACAGGGATAATATAATACAGGCAGGCCACAAATTTGAAACTTGGGTTAATGTTTCAATATATTCCCGAGGAGAAGCTGGTTGGCAGAAGTAACAATGGGAATTTTCCTATTTGAGTGCTGAAATGATCACTTCTTTTAAGGTATTCAACAAATTGGTTGAAATTTCTATCATTGTTGAAAAAAATCTAGTCAGTTGATTGTAGATGCATTCAGTTATAAATGCAATGAACTTCCCAATAATTTCATTCTGGAAATATCCACTCAGAAACAATCAGGACACTGCATGAACAAGCACCTGGACATTATAATCTAGCCAAGTTGACACATGAATATAACCATCACAGAGCTATACCTTTAAATGTTTAATTGTGGTAATGTTTTTCCATTTCTCTTTCCTTTTTCTTTTTTTATTGTATCCATGAAATTATTTTGGAATTTATTTGAAATAATACCTCAATAATTTATGGTAATGTTGAATATATTTGTTACATACTATGTCTCCAAATTGGATTGTAAATGATATATCAATTGGTGTTTGAAACATGAAATTCAAGAACTTCTGTTTTAATGTACTTTGTCATTTATAAAATAACATTTTTATTTACACTTCACATGCTGCACAATGCTTTTCTACAAAACAAACATAACATAAAATCATACGTGTATTTGAGGGAACAGAATATTGCTTGACTGAAAATGCTAAGTAATAAAAAAGCAAGTTTTAAGACAGAATAAAAGTCTACAAAGTAATATTTGTAATCATTTATCACAACTGTACCTTCTGATAATAGCAAACAATGGAAGTGAGACTGCTGTTTGTAATAATAGTAACAATCATTTACAAAATTTAAATATATAGAAATTGAAAAGGTCAGAATTTAATGAATTTCTCCACAAGAATGCATGAGTTTGGTTTGTCCTCTTGGACAAACCATGTTGTAATCCACAGGAGGTAACTGTACCTAATTCAAAGGTTAGCATAGGGATATGGATCATAATATATAAAGCATGTATAAGAAACTTAAAAGCATAATTTCATTATTTTAACTTATAAATATATGGAAAATATGTACTAGAAGCAATATATGTGGTAATAGAAAATCTATTTCTGTTTCCTTGAAATAGTTTAATGCTTACAAACAGGTCATCTTAAACTTTCTCAATATAATAGAAGTGGTTTTTCATTTTATAAATATTCATATTTACATTGATTGATAATCATTATTTACAATTTCTATTGCCACATTAAAAAAAAACAAAACAAAAAAGTTATCATTGTTCTTTTTCAGTAACCAAAGCTTTCTCAGATTGTTCTTTGCATTCATCTTTCAGAAGTCAAATCAGGTCACCAAAGCTTGAAATGGGAAAGAAAATTAATTTTGAATCATATTTTAAATCCTGTCATCAAAATGGAAATGGTTTCAAGGAATTATCTTTTTCCTGAACAAGTATTTTCTCATAATTTTCCTTTCAGCCTTTTTTATCTGCTTGTTTCTCAGACTAAAGATAATAGGATTCAAGAAAGGAGGGACTATAGAATAGAACACAGCAGACCATGTCCAGACTTGTAGGTGAGTTGGAGTTTGGCTTTACATACACAACAGCACCTGAGCTAATAAAGACAGTTACCACAATGATATGAGGGACACAAATGGAAAAGGCCTTCTTTTTGCTCACCACTGGTTGGAAACTTGAGCACAGTAGAAAAATACGTGAATTTAAGATGTAATAATGAAGACAAAACAGCCACAAGCAAACACCACTGTAGAGATAAAACTTAAAATTTCATTACTTAATATCTTAGAGCAGAAGAGATTCAGAAGAGATGGGATGTCACAAAAGAACTGATGGACCATATTAGACTGACAGAAGGACAGCTGGAATGTGCTGCTGGTGTGGGAATCCTGCATAGGCCAAACCACAAAGCACAGAGGCCAGAGTCATCTGGGCACAGACCTGAGAGTTCAAGATGACAGGATAGTGGAGGTGCTGGCAGATGGACACATAGCAGTTTAGGACGATGATGTTTAGGAACAGCAGTTCTATACAACAACACAAAAGCACAAAGAAAATCTGAGCTGCACATTCAGTGATGGAGATCGCTATATTTTCAAGCAGGAAGATGGCACATGCTTTCGGGACTGTGACAGAAATGTAGCACATGTCTAAGACAGATTCCTGAGGAAGAAATACATTGGGATGTGAAGTTTCCAATCAAAGATGGTTACTGTGACAGTGAGAAGGTTCTCCATCAGGGTCGACAGGTGCATCAGTAGAAATAGCATGGCACATAAGACTCTGAGCTCCCAGACATTGGAAAATCTTGTCAGCAGGAATTCATTCACTGTGGTAAAGTTGGGCATTTTAGGAAAATTTCCACTGGCCATGAAGAGTCAAACAAATAAATCCCGAAGTAACATAAAGGATAAACAGGTAGAATGGGTGGCGGACTTGGCCCAGTGGTTAGGGTGTCCATCTACCACATAGTCCATGGTTCAAACCCCGGGCCTCCTTCACACGTGTGGAGCTGGCCCATGTGCAGTCCTGATGCGTGCAAGGAGTGCCCTGCCATGCAGGGGTGCCCCCTGTGTAGTGGAGCCCCACGTGCAAGGAGTGTGCCCCATAAGGAGAGCCGCCCAGCATGAAAGTACAGCCTGCCCAGGATTGGTGCCACACACATGGAGAACTGACACAACAAGATGATGCAACAAAAAGAAACACAGATTCTTGTGCCACTGACAACAACAGAAGCGGTACAAAAGATGACGCAGCAAATAGACACAGAGAACAGACAACTGGGGAGGGGTGGGGTGGAGTGGGGTGGGGTGGGGAGAGAAATAAATAAATAAATCTTTAAAAAACGTAGAATGATTTAGACTAAGCACATTATATATATATGTAATCACAGTCCCCTTAACAGTTTCTTTCAAATAATCAGGTGTACAGTGCAGGAAAGAAATGCAGGTGAGTTTTAGAGGGAAGGAAAGGAAAAGGGAATAAATAGTTAATGACAGCAAGGTCTCAAAAGTTAATTTTGTTTTTTCTTACACTGAATGGACACATTAGGATTTCTAATAAGGGTCCCCTGAAGTTTTACCTGGGAGAAGGATGAGCTGGCATATTTGGTAGAGGTGACTAATATACTGTCTGGAACCTTTCTATTGCAACAAGAGCTTTCAGGTTAAATTTTATTTCCAAATGGTGGTCTCCAGTGGCATTAGAGAAAACCCTTGGGAGCACAGGTTTGGCACCAACAATAGCTAGTGCACACAGGTAGTTACAAAGAGATAATTGGTTGTAAATGGTTAGGGAACAGGACCCAAGTAAATTCTGTCAATGAACAAAATTTTTATGTAAGATATATTAGTGTATTTGAACATAAAATGTTGTGATGAAAGGAATAATCATCTAGAAGGAAAATCACATTTCCCCCAATATTTTGAGTGCTTTTAAGGTGAAATGCCTGTGGACCCTCAAAAGCAAAGGGGATTCAGCTCAATACCAGAAGATTGATTTCCTGCTCTTACCCCCTGGTTTTCCTCTCAGGAATGGAGTGATAATCACAAGTCAGATCTTTCTTATGGTATTGCTAATAGTGACAAAACAGTACTTTCTGAAAATTTTCAAATCATTTATAACTGTTGCCAAAGTCCATTACAGTGGCTTGTGAACTGGATGATCATCATCTTGTTGCTTTATCTCACATGACTCGATTTCCCCAGCTGTTAGCACATTAACAATGGTGTCCACCCACATGTGACACTTGAGAATAGGGAAAATGGAACATGTAATCCATTTATTTTAATACCTGGCATAAATTGCAAAGACATAAAGAAAAACTACAGTAACTGTTACTCAGTCTTCACAAACATGGTGGAAGTGGGCCATTTTTTATCATATTAAGAACATAGAAATTGTCAACATGCTTCTTAGAGGTGCTATGTAGATTTCTGTCATTGATTTCCTGTTTAATTCAACAGTAATTAGAAAATACTTTTTTATTTCAAATTACTCAACATACACTTGAATGTACATTATACACTATTAGGAGTTAATCAACAGTACTGTTCAAAGCTTGTATACCTTTCCTGATATTTATCTCATGATAATTACACTGACTGAACTGTTTTTACATATCCTGGTATAGTTTTGGATATTTAAAATTTCTCCTTTTTGATATATCATGTTAGGCATAGTATTTCTGGAAGATATGATCATAGACAAATATAAATATGTTTTGTCTATCATCATGCCAAACAACCTTAATATTGGCCAAGACATCTTTCTGTGTTCATTTTTTGATTAAAATGTTTTCTGGTGTTCATTTCTTGATAAAAATGCAGCCTTTGATGTTTTCAAATTGTATGTACCTCAGAAAACCATGTTCCTAAAGCTATTCCATTCCTCACTGTTTTAAACTATTGTATATAGGGTCTTCTGATTATGTTACTTCAGTACATGCTTTGCCCAGTGTGGGTCTTAATCCTATGGCTCAAGTTGTTTATAAAGAGGATGAATATGGAATTCAAGGAGTGAAAGACCACAGAATCAAGAAGTGGGAAGAAATTAAACCTGGAAAAGAAGGGAGAGACCAACAGACACTGCCATGTGCCTTGCACATGACAGAATCCAGGATCACTGGCAGCCACAATTCTGGAAGAAATCATGTCTTGATGATGTCTTAATTTGAATGTTTTTCTTAGTCTCAAAAATGTAAGCTTTTGAATGAATAAACTCCCACTGTAATTGAACATTCCACTGTATGGTATCTGCCTGAATATCTTAGGAACCTAAGACACACCAATATAGCCACATCAGATCAGCTTTTTGGTTTCTAATTTGGTTTTTAATTTATTATTAATATATACAGTTTGAAAATTTTCAAATATTCATTCTTATCAACATAATGGTCTTGCACATATATATATATATATTTAAGATTTATTTTATTTATTTATCCCCCCATTGTTGCTTGCTCACTGTCTGCTCTCTGTACCCATTCACTGCACCTTCTTCTGTGTCTGCTTGTCTCCCTTCATTGCATCAGCTTGCTGCACTAGCTCTCCATGGGTGCATGCTGTCAACTTTCTGTGGGCATGGACCATCAGCTCTTCATGGGCATGGGCCAGCTTGCCTTTACAAGGAGGCCCTGGGAAGTGAACCCAGGGCTTCCCATATGGCAGATGGGAGCCCAATCATTGAGCCACATCTGCCTCCTGGTCTCACATAGATTTTAAGTCTTATTGATGCAAATAATGTGGCAATGATTTTTTGAAGTACTAGGAACAGGGATCAAACCTAGGACCTCATATTTGGGAAGCTGGAACTCACCCAGCACTCAAACACTGAGCCACATCAGCTTCCCTGGGTTGCATTTTTTACACCTCTTTGTTGTTTGTTTTTTATTTTTAGGAGGATGTGGGAATCAAAAACAGGACTTCCCATGTGGGAAGTAGGCTTTCAATCAATTGAACCACATCCATTACCTGAAGATAATAATAATACCCTATGTGTAATTTCTTCATGTGGTGCAGGTTCAACTCTGCCATAATGCTGCAAGATTTAAAACTGGGAAACTCATTTATTGACATTCCATTCCTCCAAACATTAATGCCCTCAGTAATCTATTTATTTGATTATTGCTCTATACTCTTTTTTAATATATTTTTATGCTTTAAAAGATAATTAAATTATATAAAATGTTACATAAAAACATATGCCCCACTCCCCACACCATCCACATTTACCCACATTAACAACTTCCTTCATGAGTGTGGCACATTCATTGTAATTGATTAACACATTTTGGAGCATTGCCACTAAGCATGGATTATAGTTTATATTGTAGTTTACCATCTCTCCCACTTAATTCTGTAGGTTATGGACAGATAAATAATGGCCTGTATCTGTCATTGCAATGTCATTCAGGACAATTCCAAGTCCTGAAAATGCCCCCATATTACATCTGTTTTCCCTCTCCCTGTGCTCAGAATGTCCAGTGACCACTGCCGCCACATCAATGATATGAGGTCTTCCATTGCTAGACTCACAATAAGTCTTTAGTAGAATACTAGTAAGTCCACTCTAATCAATAGTTCATCCCCCAATCCTGAGGTTTCTGGGATGATGAGAACTGCTCCACCTCCACTTGAGAGGGGGCTTAAGTCCCATAAAGCCAATGGATGGGACTATTCTGCTTGCAGCTGTAGACTCTCTTGGTTCCTTGATGTGGTGGTTGTCCATCCTCACTTCCTTGTTGTCCTGGGTGAATCCAATGAACTGGTGAGTAGATGTTGTGACTCCATTGAGGCTCAGGGCCCAGTTGTCACTTGGACAGCCCAAAGATTTAAGTCTCTTGGAGCTACACCTACCAAATCCAGCACCAAGGTTTTCCTTTGGGCTCTTTATCTCTTTGTCTGGTTCCCTCCAGATCCGTGCCCTGAAGCCTCCTTCTCTGTGGGTTACCAAAACAGCTCACTTGGGAAGGATTTTGCCCCTTCTCAGCCAATTTTTGTGAGAGAACTGTGGAGTGTCCACCTGTAATGATGCCATCTTGCTGGAACCTCTTCCCTCCTTGGATTTCTTTCAGCAATGTTTTGTAGTTTTCCATGTGCAAGTCTTTTAGGTTCTTGGCTAATTTTATTCCTAGATATTAGATTCTTTTAGTTGCTATTGTAAAGGGAATTTTTTTTTCTTGTTTTCCTCTTCAAACTGTTCACTATTAGTGTATAGAAATGCTACTGACTTTTGTGCAGTGATCTTGTACCCTACCATTTTGCTGAATTCATTTATTAGGTCTAGATGTTTTATTGTGAGTTTTTCAGGATTCTCTTTTATAAGTTTGTGTCATCTGCCTATAAGGAAAGTGTTATTTCTCTTTTTGATTTCAATGTCTTTTATTTCCTTTTCTTACATAGTTGCTTGGCTGGAACTTGTAGTACAATGTTGAATAACAGCAGTGACAGTGGACATCCTTGTCTTGTTCCTGATCATGGGGGAAAGATTTCGTTAACAATTGAATATGTTAGCCATGGGTTTTTCATAAATGTGGTTTATCATGTAGAGAAAAATTTCTTTTCTTTGTTTTCAGAGTGTTTTTGTCAAGATGGGACACTGTATTTTGTCAAATGCCTTTTCAATTGAAAGCATCATTTTTCCTTCAGTTTATTAATGTGATGTAATATATTTAATTGATTTTGTTATGTTAAATCACCTTTGCATACCTAGGACAAATCCCATTTGGTCATGGTGTAAGATTCTTTTAATGGGCTGTTAGGTTCAGTTTGCTAGTATTTTCTTGAGGATTTTTGCATCTATATATATAAGAGAGATTGGTCTGCAGTTTTCTATTTTTTTCCTTCTTTATTTTCTTTTAAATGTTACATTAAAAAAATATGGGATGCCCTTTCCTCCTCCCACACTCCTCCAACATTAATGAACTCTTCCATTATCGTGGCACATTCACTGTACCTGGTGAATACATTTTGGAGCAATGCTGCACC
Source organism: Dasypus novemcinctus (assembly GCF_030445035.2). Taxonomy (NCBI): domain Eukaryota; kingdom Metazoa; phylum Chordata; class Mammalia; order Cingulata; family Dasypodidae; genus Dasypus; species Dasypus novemcinctus. The sequence continues at coordinate 2,516,129 of NC_080688.1, forward strand.
ACATGAACAGTGGTCTACATTGTAGTCTACACTCTCCCCATTCCATCCAGTGGGCCATGGCAGGGCACACAATGTCCAGTATCTGTCCATGCAGCACCACCCAGGACAACTCCAAATCCTGCAAATGCACCCACATCATGTCTCTTCTACCCTTTCCCTACCATCAGCAGCTACCATGGCCACTTTCTCCACATCAAAATTACAATTTCTTCCCTTACTAACTAATCACAATAGTTCCCCAGCAGAACACCAGTAAGTCCACTCTAATCCATACCCTATTCCTCCATCCTGTGGACCCTGGGATGGTTATGTCCATTCCCACTTTACACCAAGAAGGGGCTTAGATTCCATATGGATGATGAATGCAATTCTCCCTCTTGCAGTTTTAGGCACTCTTGGCTCCCTGGTGTGGTGGCTGATCTTCTTCAGCTCCCTATTATCTGGCCGGCATAAGTCCAATAAACTAGAGGGTAGGACTTAGAGGTCTGCTGAGGCTCAGGGCCTGGCTGTCACATGGACAGTCCAGAAATTCAGGTCTCCTGAGTATACACCAACCCAAACATCAATCAGAGGTCCAGTAAAAGTAACAGAAGAGGCATGTGTAGAAAGGTCATATCTGAGTCCAACCCCATCACACTCATGAACACAAACTGCAAAGTAAGGCCAACTGACATGGCCCTGAACTCCAAAGCCATCTGCCATGACCATAGAACTTGTGAGTCTGTGAGCCCTCAGGAGAACCAGCACCTGGGTTTCCATCTACCTTGGCTGTCTCTGGTACCCTGCTGAGGTGTGCATAAGCATCACCCCTCTGAACTCTCAAATCTTTTTTGGAGTCTCATAGCCAAATAAACTCACTTGTCCTTCCATTTACCCCTTTTATCCTAAGTCAAAAAAGCAGTTTTTAACATCTGATATTACATGTAGGCTGAGATATTCTGCCATTCTGAGTTGACCTCTTTATTCAAGGTCTTTTTCTAGTTACATGGTGTTTGGTTTACATGTTTTACATGCCATGTTTGGCTTAGAGAGTTGCCACATTTGAGCGACATGGAGGCTCTCAGGAGGTAACTCTTAGCCACCCTGCAGCTCTAGGCCTAGTTCATATTTCAGGCATGCAGACTCATAATTGGAGCCATCAGTATCAAGGGCTCATTGCTGGACCATCTGTCTTTATTGGTCTTTGCCATTATACCTGGGGGATTGTTGCTGTTCCATTGGGGAATGTGATAGAGCTCCCCTGGCTAGGAACTCAGCACTCTCTCAGTTGTCGTTTTTGATTGAAACCACTATGGAAATATCCAAATGTTTTTATGTACCCTGTATACATGCCCTGGAGAACTCCCTCCCAACTGTGTGCCCCCTATCAGTTACACCCCACACAAGTGTTCTTCTGTGCCATAGTTGAACATATCTCTAGTCAAAGACTTCTTTAAAAAGGAAGCCTAATATATTGCCAGGTTCCAATAGTAAAATCGAATATAGTGATGGGTTTAAAGGTTAAATATAGAATAAATAGTAATTTAGAAAAATTAAATAAAGGAAAAATAAATTGGGGTATCATAAGATCAAAAATGAAAAAGCTTGATTTTTGACATTTTGCCTTTCTTCACTGCTATAGGTGTTGCCCTGTATGTACAGTGGCAAGGCAATTTCTTCCATTATTCCCTCAGAGTCTACATACTCTCTTTTCTTTTCTAATTATTAAGTTTGTCTTCACATAAGTTTTACATCACAGTAATTCACATATACAATATAATGTACAACTTACATATCTGACATCAAACCCTTTGTCTCTTCCCCAACAGTGAGTTTTTCTGTGTTCATTTTATATTTACTGCAGCTGATGTACAGATATTGAAGCAATAGCTTTAAAACATGGTTCCATTTGGGTTTACATTATGGTTTGTATTTTAGACTATACAATTTTCTAAATTATCAGTTACCTTATTTTTTACATATGATATACATTTTAGCCTATAGACTTTTATACATTTTTGGTGTAATTTAACATGTCCTATATCCATCATTGAATAATTTTTAGAACACTTCTATGGCCCCACAGTTACACAGATTGCATCTATTCAACACCTCTTTTCCCCTCCACTCAGGGCCCACCATGACAATCAATCTTCATCACTTGAAGGACCATATTCAGAGATATTTGCAACAATGTTGAGGGCTTGATGTACTTGACTACCCTAACCCTTTGGGAGCCAACAATTCTCTCGAGAGATACAATTCCCTCTGTTTGAGAACATCAGCCCTCCCCAGGATGTGGGTATACCTTCACTCTTATTGTATGGGTCTCCACCCAATGATATAACCCACTATGACAAAATAAGCACTCACACAATCGCTAGAAGCTTGCCCTTGTCAGATGCCCCCTCCCTTAAACATCTTAAACAGCTAACCTTCCATGTTATATTTTCTAAAGAGTATTCTCTACATTATAATTTCAACCACATACCTGACAATCTCCTATGTTCAAATGTTCCCCACACCCTTCCCCAATTTCTTGCACCATCTGACCCATCCTCCCATCCCTATCCCCTCTCAAAGGTGTCCCTATGCCCCAATTTTATCCCTTCTCTGTACAATTACCTCCAGCTTGTCGTAGATTTCACCCATGTACGTGCCAGCTGGCAAACTTGCTCTCTCCCCAACTTCCTTAAAGCACATCATCCAGTCTCCAGCTCTCTGAAACAGCTTGGTTTTCTTATTTCATATCAGAGAAGTCACGTAGTGTTTCTCCTTCAATGCCTGGGTTGATTCACTCAACATAAGGTTCTCAAGATTCATCCATGTTATCACATGTGTTTGAAATGTATTTGTTCTTATAGCTGAATAGTATTCCATTTTATGTATATACCACATTTTATTTATCCATTCATCTGCTGATGGGCATTAGGGTTCAATACAACTTTTTGCAATAGTGAATAGTGTTGCTATGGAAATTGGTGTGCATATATCAGTTTGTGTCCTTGTTTTCAGTTCTACTGGTTATATACCCAGCAGTGGAATTGTTGGTTATATGGAAAAGCTATAGCAAGTTTTTTAAGAAACAGCCAAACTGTCCTTCAGAATGGCTGGATCCTTCTGCATTTCCATCAGCACTGGATGACTGTTCCCATTCCTCCACATCCTTTCCAACAATTGTAGTCTTCTGATTTTTTTGGTAGCTGCCAGTCTTATTGGAGTAAGATGGTATCACATTGTTTTGATTTTCATTTCCCTAATAGCTACTGATTTTGAGCACTTTTTCATGCGTTCTTTTTAGCCATTTGTATATCTTCTTCAGAGAGGTGTCTGTTCAAAACTTTTTCCCATTTTTTAAATGGAATGTTTGTCTTTTTATTTTTGAGATATAGGAGTTCTTTATATATGCAGGATTGTCTCCTATCAGATATATGGTTACCAAATATTTTCTCCCACTGTGTAGGCTCTCTTTTCACTTTTATGACAAACTCCTTCGAGGTGCAGAAGACTTTAATTTTGAGGAAGTCCCATTTATCTATTTGTTCTTTTGCTGCTCATGCTTTTGGTTTGAAGTTGATTAAGCCATTTCCTATTACAAGTTCTGTAGATGCTTCCCTACATTGCTTTCCAAGTCTTTATGTCTTGGCTCTTATATTTAGGTCTTTGATCAATCTTGAGTTGATTTTTGCATAAGGTGTGAGTCGGTAATCCTCTTTCATTCTTTTACACATAGATATCCAGTGTTTCAGGCACCATTTGTTGAAGAGGCCATAATCTCCCAGTTGAGAGGGTTTGGTGGCCTTGTCAAATGCCATAGGGCTGTATATATGAGGATCTGTATCAGAACTCTCAATTTCTTTCCAATGGTTACTGTGTCTATCCTTGTGCCAATACCATGCCATTTTCACTACTGCAGTTTTGTAGTATGTTTTGAAGTCAGGTAGTGTGATTCCTCCAATTTCATTTTTCTTTTTCAATATGTCTTTGCCTATTTGCGGCCTCTTTACTTTCCAAATAAATTTCATAGTTATTTTCTCTAGTTAATTAAAGAATGCTGTGTTGATTTTTATTGGGATTGCCTTGAATTTGTACATCTGTTTTGGTAGGATAGAAATCTTAATAAAACTAAATAGTCTTCCTATCCATGAACAGGGAATATTCTTCCATTTATTTAGGTGTTCTTTGATTTCCTTGAAAAGTGTTGTGTATTTTTCTGTGTATAAGTCTTTTACATTTTTAGTTAAATTTATTTCTAGGAATTTGATTTTTTATTTACTATTATAAATAGTATTTGATTCCTCATTTTCTCCTCAGATTGCTCACTATTGGTGTATAGAAATGCTACTGATTTTTGCACATTGATCTTGTAGCCTGTTACTTTACTGAATTCATTTATAATTTCTAGAAGCTTTATTATACACTTCTCAGGGTTTACTATTTATAGGACCATATCATCTGCAAATAGTGAAATTTTGATTTCTTCCTTTCTGATGTGGATGCCTTTTATGTCTGTTCTTGCCTCAGTGCTTGAGCAAGTACTTCTAAGACTATGTTAAATAGAAGGGATGATAATGGGCATCCTTGTCTTTTTCCTGATATTAGAGGGAAAGATTTTAGGATTTCACTATTGTAAGTGATGTTAGCTGTGGGTTTTTCATATACACTCTTTATCATGTTCAGAAAGTTTCCTTCTATTCCAATCTTTTGCAGTGTTTTTATCAAGAAAGGGTCCTGTATTTTGTCAAATGTTTTTTCTTCATCTATAAGATATGATCATGTGATTTTTTCCTTCAATCTGTTTATATGGTGTATCACATTGGTTGATTTTCTTATGTGGAACCATCCTTGCATACAAGGAATGAATCCCAATTGGTCATGGTGTATAATATATTTAATGTTTTGTTGAATACGATTAGCAAATATTTTGTTGAGGATTTTCATGTCTGGGTTCAATAGAGAGATTGGTCTGTAATTATCCTTTCTTATGGGGTCTTAGTTTGGCTTTGGTACTAGTGTAATGTTGGCATCATAGAATGAGTTAGACAATGTTCTTTCTGTTTCAATTTTTTGGAAGAGTTTCTGCAAGATTGGTAGTTCTTTCTGGAATGTTTGGTAGAATTCACTTCTCAAGCCATCTCTCCCAGGGCTCTCCTTAGTTGGAAGATCTTTAATAACTGATTCTATCTCTTTACTTGTGATTTGTTTATTGAGATCATCAATTTCCTCTTTTGTCAATGTAGGCTGCTTATGTGTTTCTATGAGTTTGTCCCTTTCCTGTAAATTGTCCTTCTTGTTGGAATGTAGTTTTCAAATTATCCTGTTATAATAGTCTTATTTCTGTGGGATCAGTGGTTATATCTCCTTTCTCATTTCTTTTTTTTTGTGTATTTGCATCTTCTCTCTTTTTTCTTTGTTAGTCTAGCTAAGGGTTTGCCAATTTTATTGATCTTCTCAAAGAACCAGATGTTTGTTGTGTTAATTTTTTCAAATACCTTTTATTTTCTATATCATTTAATTCTGCTCTGATGTTAACTATTTCTTTCTTTCTTCTTTTTCAGGGGTTAGTCTGTTGTTTTTTTACTAATTCCTCCAAGTGTGCAGTTAGGTCTTCAATTTTAGCTCTTTCTTCTTTTTTGATGTATGAATTTATGGCTATAAATTTCCCTCTCAGTACTGCTTTTGCTGCATCCCATAAGTTTGGATACGTTGTTACTATTTTCATTAGTTTCAAGGTAGTTATTAATTTCTTTTGAGATTTCCTCCTTGTCTCACTGTTTTTCTAACAGTATGTTGTTTAACTTCCAAATCTTGGTGTCAAATCTATGTCATTGTCCCATGCAGATTTCCAGCTTCATTCCACTGTGGTCAGAGAAATTATTTTGTATGATTTCAATCTTTCTGAATTCATTGAGACTTTTTCTGTGGCCTAGCATGTGGTCTATCTTGGAGAATAATCCATGTGCACTTGAGAAAATGTATATCCTGCTGTATTTGGGTGTAATGTTCTATATATGTCTATTAGTTACGGCTCCTCTAATATATTGTTCCTAGTCTTTGTTTCTTTATTGATTCTCTTTTGCAATGTTCTGTCCAAAGTTGATAGTGGTGTATTAAAGTCCCCTACTATAATTGCAGATGCATCTATTCCTTCACTTAGTTTATCCAGTGTTTGCCTCATGTATTTGGAGGCACCCTTAGTAGGAGCATAAATGCTTATGATTATTCTTTCTTCTTGAAAGATTATCCCTTTCACTAATATGTAGTGTCCACCTTTGTCTCTCACAATTGCTTTACATTTGAAGTTTATTTTTCTGACATTAATATAGCTACTCCTGCCCTTTTTTGGTTATTGTTTGCTTGTAAGATTGTTTTCCTGCCATTCACTTTCAACCTCCATGAATCCCTGGGACTAAGATATGCTTCTTGTGGACAGCATATAGATGGATTGTATTTCCTTTTCTAATCTTCCTGTCTGCGTCTCTTGACAGGTGAGTTTAATCCATTAACATTCAGTGTCATTACTTTCAAGGAATATTTATGTTAGCCATATTTTCTTTGGACTTGTGTTTGTCATATTTTGTTTATATTTTTCTTCTCTTTTTGTTTTCTTGGTTGCTCTTACACTCTCCTCCAACTCTTCCTCTCCTGTTTATTCCTTTCTTTCTGCAGAACTCCCTTTAGTATTTATTGAAGGGCAGGGTTCTTGTTTGCATACTCTTTTAGTTTTTGTTTATCTGTGAATATTTTGAACTCTCCATCATTTTTGAATGCTAGCTTAGCTGGATAGAGTATTCTTGGTTGGAAATTTTTTTCTCTTTTAGTACCTTGACTATATCATTCCACTGTCTTCTTGCCTCCATGTTTCAGATGAGAAATCAGCACTTACTCTCATGGAGCCTCCTTTGTATGTAATGGTTCTCTTTTCTCTTGCTGTTTTTAGTATTTTCTCTTTGTCTTGAGCATTGACTAATTTGACAAGTGTATGTCTTGGTGTAGTCCTGTTGGGATTTATGCTGTTTGGGGTGCTTTGTGCTTCTTGGACATGTACACTCATCTCCCTCAATAGGTTTGGGAAATTTTCAGTCATTATTTCCTCCATAATGGAATGTCCGCTTTCCCTTCTCTTCTTCTTCTGAGATGCCTATAATGTGTATGTTTGTGCGTTTTGCATTGTCATTCAGGTTCCTAAGTCCCTGATGGATTTTTTCTATCTTTTCTGGATTCATTCTACTATCTGTTTATTTCAGATGTAATGTCTTCCACATCACTAATTCTTTCCTCTGCCCCTTTGAGTGTGCTGTTATTTGCTGAGAGTGTATTTTTGATTTCTTCAATTTTGCTGTTCATCACCGTCATATCTATTATCCTTTTGTGTATGATTGCAATTTCTTCTGTATTCTCTCCAAGTGATTTCTTCATATTCTTAATATCTTCCTTTATTTCATTAAATTTGTCCTTATTATATGTTTTGAGTGCTTTAATTTCTTGTTTGATGTTCTGCTCCTCTTCCTGGTTTTTTGTTTGTTCCTTGGATTGGGGCACATTTTACTGATTATTGGTTTGGTTTGTACTTTTTTGTTGCTGTCTGGTCATCATTTTATCTTGACAGGTTTATTCAGTTGCTTAGTTTCTTTGTCTAGTAAAGGGTTTAATTGGTTGTTTTTGTGTGTATATTAAATCTTATCTTTGTCACCTTGTTCTTATTCTATTTCCTTGTGGTTGGCTAAGTTCATTTGAAGAAAAATATTAAGGCCAGAGGGAGTGAAAGGAGTAAGAAATGAATAATAGTAGTATTGATAGTAAATATTAACAGAGGAACCATGTGAGATCTAGGAGAATGGATATTAGACTCATGTAAGCTATGTAGATTTATAACAGTAAGAAAAGTAGAGTTCATGTAATGAGACAGCAAACTGAATATGGGGAGAAGTATAGTGTGAATTAAAAGGCCAGTGTGTTCAGGACAGAGGAAAGGGTCCCGCCAGCCCACAGCTTTCGACCTCTGTACTTGTAACCTGCAATTCTACCTTTAGTGAGCACCACCTCCATCACTGTCTCTCCAAATCAATGTCCATACACCCCCCTCCCTGTAAGCCCACATGACAGCCTGCTCCAGCAAGACTCCAATCCCACTCCCAGTTTTCTTTTCTTGTCTCTATACTGTCTTTTGTTAGACATTCATATTTTATAGAGTTTACAGTGATTATATTTTGAGAATTTGTCCTATATTAATATACTTATCCTCTGGAAATTGAATACTTACTTTTGTTATATTTTGGTACCTGCTTCTTATCAGATTAAAGATATCCCTTTCCCTTTTAATTTGATGAGTGTTTTTAACTTGCATAAGATTTGATATTATTTTTTCCTAGAGGCAATGTGAATTAGAGTTTCCTCTTTATTTTGTTGTAATCTCACTTCAAGGGTCTTAAATTAAATCTAACAGCCACCTACAAAACCTCACTTTAATTAAGAAAGGAAAGAAACAAAAATTAAAATGAAAAAAAAAAGGATCAAATTAAATGACCACACCAGTAATGGAAGAGTTTGGCTAAACTTTTAATTGAGATATTTGGAACAAGACTAAAATTGGGTGATAAAATTAAGTAAAATAAAATTGCCAGCAACTTTGACTTTGAGAGGCACTGTGCCTTGATTTGCCAAACATTGCTTATGTAATGTTCCATACTTGGGTTGACTTTTACAATAGGAATTTAACTCCAGGAAAATCATATAATTCTGAGGCCATGAAATGTCCATATCAAGACAATATCAGAGATGCTTTCTCACCAAACTCAGCTACTTGTGTTCTACCATGTGGATATAAAGTATATTGCAGGGCTTATCTCAGCCTTGAATTGGTCCTTGGACCCAGTTTCTTAGGTGTTTTATGCTTTAACAATTCTCAAGTCCTTTCTCACAGGTCTGTATCAAAAATGGTGGAACTCCCTTTCACTGTGTCTCCATTTATAACAGACCCAGCAAGAGGGTGAACACTCAAACTGTGTCATGTGTCCCTGCTATATCCAATCAACAGAATATCACAGCCCCATAAATGAATTAATTAAACAACATAATCTTTGTCTTTTTAAAAACTGCAATAAATATTCAAACTATTTCACTCCATCCTCTGAATCCCAGAAATAAATATTGCTCCATATGAGTAAAATCTTCATTACATTGGAATATTTCAAAAGCCTTAAATTAATTCAATACCTATGATATGTACAAAATCTCACAAAAATCAGTTATAGGCATGTCGTTTGCTGTGTGACAACATTTTCCCTCTGCATGTAGACCTGTTAAACTTAGGAAACAAGTTATATGTTTCCAATATAAAAAGGAGGGTCAGACATAAGATAAACATTCATATTGCCATAGGTAAAAATTGAAAGACAAACAGGCATCACGGGTCCCAAATAGTTCAGAAATTCTGAAGGGCATATTCCATTAGATCTCAGTATCTGAAAGTCATCCATAGAATGATGCCTTCTTCTTCTCAAGGCCTCATATGGGCTGACACCCTCCAAGGGCTTGCCCAATGTTCATTCTTTCAGTTCCATCATCTTTGAATATCTGGGTGATCGCTGAGCTCTAGACATCATTACCTAAAAACATTGGGATGATTTCCACAATTTCCAAATCTTCTGAGGGAAATTCTCAACCCTTTTAGTATAGTTAACTGATAGCAACATTCTCCATAATAAGTAGCACACAACCCCAATCAGATGGTAAGCAAACTGTCTAATTGACGGAATAATCCCAACCTCTTCAGATCAGTGAGGTGGCAATTGTACTCTCCCCAAAAAGGAAATGTGTTCCACCCTCTCTGTAACCTGGGGTGGTGAAACTTTCACTAAAAATGGGCTGGAAATTGAACTCTTCAAATTGCCAGGCAAACTCACTCTTTCTATAGACATGGGTGTGGGTCCTCTCTTGGCCTGAGATGGTGTCTTAGGTCCAGACCTCGGCTTCCATGGTTTTCATTTTGGAGCTGTCTTCCATTCCAGCTATGCCCTTCATTTTCCTTTTAATCCAGAATGACTATGGTTTCATTCATATAGATCTTATAAAAACCATGTTGGTTTACCATGCAGGAAACAGAGTTTCAAACCATCAGATAGTAAGACTTTCTAGAAATACTTCCTGGATAATTGCGTTCCCTACCATGCCTTAAAAGTTCCAATTTTAGTACTCTCATGGAGCACTTTCTTCTGTTGGGTTGTTTTCCAGAAGACCAAAGTTTCCTAAATCATTAATCTCTGATTTCTTTGTGCCCAACAGTTTAGTTCTCAGCTTATGTCTTTCTGCAGGAATTTTGCTCTAAGTGGTAAGGTGAAGTCAGATGACATTTCCTACATTTCCTTTGGAAATCTCAGCCAAATATCTATGCTCATCATTTTCAAATTCTACCTTACATCTAACATTAGGGGTCAATTTTGCCAATATTTCCATAACTTTAAGGCAAGGATTAAACCTCCATCAAGTTTCCAGTAACAGTTTCACCATTTCTTCTATGGCCTCATCAGAAATAACATTTGGGCCCATATCACAGGGTATTGAGATCAATTTGCAAAAATCTGTAGCATGTCTGTACACCAATAATGATCAATCTGAGGAGGAAATCAAGAAAAAAATCCCAGTTTTACAACAGCAACTAAAATATTCAATTACATAGGAATAAATTTAAACAAAGATGTAAATGACTTATATGCAGAAAACTACACAACACTGCTAAAGGAAATCAAAGAAGACTGAAATAAATAAAACAATAGTCCCTGTTCATGAATAGGAAGACTAAACATCATTAAGACACCTAACGTACCCTAACTGATCTACAGATTTAATGCAATCCCAATAAAAATCAATACAGCATTTTTTTCCTGAATTGGAAAAACTCCCTGTGAAATTTATTTAGAAGGGCAAGAGGCTCCAAATAGGCAGAAACATATTGAAAAAGAAAAATGAAATTTGAGGTATCACACTACCTGATTTTAAACCATACTACAAAGCTACAGTGGTTAAAAATGAAAGATATTGGCAAATGGATAGACATTTTGACCAAAGGAGATGAACTAAGGGTTCTGATATATGTCCTTGCATATATAGTCAACTGGTATTTGACAAGGCCACCAAGCCCATTCAAATGGAAGAGAATTGCCTCATCAACAAATGGTGCTTGAAGAACTGAATATCCATATTCAGGAAATAAGAAAGGAACACCATCTCACAACTTATACAAAAATTAATTTAAAATGGTTCAAGTATCTAAACATAAAAGCCAAGACTATAAAGACCTAGGAAGATAATGTACAGAAATATCTACAGGATCTTGTATTAGAAAATGGTTTCATGAACTTTACAACCAAAGAAGAGAAACAAAAGGAAAAATAGATAAATGGGCTTTCCTCAAAATTAAAAACTTTTCCACCTCAAAGGAGTATCTCAAGAAAGTGAAAAGAAGGGAAGCAGGCTTTGCCCAGTGGATAGGGTGTCCATCTACCACATGGGAGGTCCATGGTTCAAACCCTGCACCTCCTTGACCCATGTGGAGATGGCCATCACACAGTGCTCATGTGCACAAGGAGTGCCATGCTGTGCAGGGGTGTCCCCATGTAGGTGAGCCCCAAGTGCAGGGAGTGCACCCCATAAGGAGAGCCATCCAGCATGAAAGAAAGTTCAGCCTGCCCAGGAATAACACCACACACAGAGAGATGACACAACAAGATGATGCAACAAAAAGAAACACAGATTCTTCTGCCACTGACAACAACAGAAGCGGACAAAGAAGAACATGCAACAAATGGACACAGAGAACAGACAACTGGGGTGGGGGGAAGGGGAGAGAAATAAAATAAATAAAGAAATAAAGAAGAAAATAAAAAAGAAAGTGAAAAGACAGCCAACTTAATGGGAGAAACTATTTGGTAACCACATATCTGATAAAAATCTCATACTATTTATAGATATCTCCTGTTGATTCAGTTTCCCTAGAGAACACTGTTTAATACAGGGGCCTAGTATCTACCATATATAAAGAAATCCTTCACTTCAAAAATAAAAAGACAAACAATCCATTTTAAAAAGGACAATTGATTGGAATAGACACTTCTCCAAGGAAGAAATACAAATGGTGAAAAAGCACATGAAAAAAGTGCTCAGCATCACTAGCTATTAAGAAAAGGCAAATAAAAGCTACAATGAGATCTCATCTTACACTCATAGAGTGACAGCTATTAATTTTTTTAAATGCAGATATCTAAAAGTGTTGGGGAAGATGTGGAGGAGCGGGAAGGAAGGAAGAACAATGCAGCCATTGTGGAGGACAGTTTGTCAGTTTTTCAGAAAACTAGCTGTTAAACTGCAATATGGTCCAGGAATTTGACTGCTGTACATATGTGCAGAAGACCTTCAAGCAAGGGCACAAACACATATATGCATTCCATTGTTCATAGAAGCATTATTCACTGTTGTCAAGAGTTGGAATCAACACAAATGCTCTTCAACAGATGAATGGATAAAGTGTTATATATATGTGTGTGTGTGTGTGTGTAATATTACTCAGTTGTAAGAAAGAATACAGTGTTAACACATAGGATAAAATAGATGAATCTTGAGGACCTTATGTTGAATGAAGCAAGTCAGGAACTGAAGGACCATTATTACATGACCTCTCTGACATGAATTAATCAAATTAAGCAGACTCACAGAGCAGTTTGGTAGATAGGTTTACAGGAAATAGAAAGGGAGAAGAAGGAGGTGAGGAAACCCCTTATGGACAAAATCTATGATATGGTGGAAATGTGTACTTGGGCAGTGGAGGGGCGTGACAGTGGTTCAATGGTATTACTGAGTTGGGAATTGGGGCTTTGTTAGGGGGGAAGGGAGAGGAGAGTGTGTTGAACTCTCCATGGAATTGGGGTAAATTGGGTGAGGGAGCAAGTGAACCCTGGGGAAAGGTGGGTACATGATTGAAACTACAATGTTGTGAATGCAGTGGTGCAAGGATACTACTGGGTTGGGCATTGGTGGGGTTTGTTGAGAGGAAGGGTAGGAAGTGTGCGCTAGACTATCCATGGAAATAGGGAATAGGGGTATGTGAGGAAGCAAGTGAACACTGAGGATTAGTGGGTATATGGTTGAAATTACAATGTTGGGAATGCTCTTTTGGCAATATGACAAGTGAGGGTGACTGGCTTAGGATGTTGGATGTGGGAGACATTTGGGACAGGTTGAACCTTGTGCAGTCTTGTAGGGAATGCGTGAGTGTTCATCTTGTCAGTGCGTGGTGACCTACATAATGATTTGGAAGGTGGTGGACACCCATCCTATAGTTTCTCCATTACAGGACCAGTATTTTCTCAATTATAAGGCAGGGAGCCTCTCAAGAACACGGGCAGCACCTAATAGGGGAGGACAGACCAGTGTGTCAAGCCCTCAGTGTTGTTGCAAGTATCTATGAATCTTGTCCCTCATGGAGTGAAGACTGGTGGTTTCTGTGGGTCTCAACAGGAGGCAAAGGGAGGAATACAACAGATGGAACGGGCATTTTTGGGATGTTGGAAATGTTCTACATGACCTTGTTATGATGGATACAGGTCTTGTTAAACTAAATCAAAATCTATAATACTGTGTTGTCCAAAATGTAAACCATAATATAAATCATTGACCATGGTTGATAGCTATGTTTCAATATCTGTACAACAGTAGAAACAAACATACTCTCCACACATAAAATGTTACTAATAGCAGAAAGTGAAAGGGGGATGATGTTGAGTATATGGGAGTCCCCTGTATTCATTACAAAACTTTTTTGTAACCCAAAACTTCTTTGGAAAAAAAAAATGAAAATATTAAGACACTGTGAAAATAAAAGGAAGAAAACCTCACTGTTCAAATAGGACAATAGATCTTACAATGATGAAAGGCAAAATGTCAAAAAATTATTATGAAAAATAATGTTCATCATTTTCATTTTCCCAAATATTTTAAAACTTTTCTTGCATTTTATTTTGTATTTTTAAAACTATCATTATTATTTCATTGTATTATTGATTACATTTAGCTTTTTTATTGGTTTCATTTTTGAAGAAGTTTTGGATCACAGAAAAGTTACAACTGTGGCAGTGGAGGATCATTAGTGTGGGCTGTCACTGATTGGAGGAAGCTCATCTGGGGATATTTATAAGGTATATAAATGTGTTCAAATGTTCATGGGGTATTGCTATGGTTGGTGGAGATTCACACAATAACCAAAGGAATACCCAGTAACCATCCTAGGGATCTCTGCCACATTCTCTAAAGGAATATCAAGGATCCCCAGATTACAGAGGCAATGAATAGGGAAGGAGGATGTCCCATTAATTGGACTTTGATATTAATGACTGTTTATGAACCTTTACTCTTGAAATTGAAACTTAACCCAGTATTAGAGGGTGCCTAAGAGTTGCCTGTTGGTAGCTTCCTTTTTGTTCAAATGTGGCCTTTCTCTAAGCTGAACTCAGCATATGAAATCATTGCCTTCCCCAGCATGGGAAATGTATCATAGGGATGAGATTCCTTGGCATCCAGGGATTACTTCAAATCAGCAGCTAGCAAAGCACCTGGAAAAAGACCTTGAACCAAAGGGGGGAAATGTAAATACAAATGAGTTTATATGGCTAAGAGATTTCAAAGTGAGTTGGGGGGTTATTCCTGAGGTAGATACTGCCACAAATAGTGGACTCCAGAGGGTGATGGAAACTTCCAGACACTATAGTCAGGGCAGATAGCTCAGGAGTTTGGTGCCTTGGCAGTAGGTCCTTTGCGCCCAAGTGTGACATAGTTGGTCTCAGTTGTTGTTTCCCTATACATGGCCTTCTGTACTTCTATTTGAACCTATAATTAGTATTAGAGTTATTAGGTATGCATCCAAGAGACTTAAATCTTTTGGGTGTCTATGTGCCAGCTGTGCCCTGAATCTCAACGGAGTTGCAACATCTATTCTCCAGGTCATCGGTCTCACCCAGGACAGATAACAAGGATGTGATGATGGACAACTACCATAACAAGGTACCAAGAAAGTACAACTTCATGGAAGAGAGTCCCATCCATCAGCCCTATGGGATCACTGCCCCCATTAAATTAAAGGTGGAGTTGTCATCAACATTCCATAATCCTCAGCATTGGTGAATGAACTATGGACTAAAATAGACTTACTACCACATAATATTCGATAAATCCACCAAACCCTCTCAACTGGGAGAGAGTGGCCTATTCAACAAATGGTGTCTGGAGAACTGGATAGCCATATGTAGAAGAATGAAAGAGGATTACCATCTCACACCTTATACAAAGATCAACTCAAGATGGATCAAAGACCTAAATATAAAAGCCAAGACCATAAAAACCTTAGAAAGCAGTGTAGGGAAACATCTACAGGACCTTGTAATAGGTAATGGATTTATGAATATCTCACCAAAAGCACGAGCAGCAAAAGAACTAATAGATAAATGGGACTTCCTCAAAATTAAAGCCTTCTGCACCTCAAAGGAGTTTGTCAAGAAAGTAAAAAGGGAGCCCACACAGTGGGAGAAAATATTTGGCAATCATATATCTGATAAGAAACTTATAACTTGCATATATAAAGAACTCCTACATCTTGAAAATAAAAAGATAAACAATCCATTTAAAAAATGGGAAAAAGACTTAAACAGACACTTCTCCAAAGAAGAAATACAAATGGCAAGAAAGCACATGAAAAAATGTTCCAAATCTCTAGCTATCAGGGAAATGCAAATCAAAACCACAATGAGATACCATCTTACACCCATAAGATTGGCAGCTATGAAAAAAACAGAAGAATACAAGTGCTGGAGAGGATGTGAAGGAAGGGGAACACTCATCCACTGCTGGTGGGAATGCAGAAGGATCCAACCATTCTGGAGAACAGTATGGCGGTTTCTCAAAAAACTAGCCATAGATTTGCCATATGACCCAGCAATACCACTGCTGGGAATATACCCAGCAGAACTGAAAACAAGAACACAAACCAATATATGTACACCAATGTTCATAGCAGCATTGTTCACTATTGCCAAAAGTTGGAATCAACCCAAATGCCCATCAACAGACGAGTGGATCAATAAAATGTGGTATATACACACAATGGAATACTACTCGGCTGTAAGAACAAACACACTACAAACACATGTGATAACATGGATGAATCTTGAGAACCTTATGTTGAGTGAAGCAACCCAGACATTGAAGGACAAATACTACATGACCTCAATGATATGAAATAAACAAGCTGCCCTAGATAGCAAGAGACTGAACGATAGGCTTGCAGGAAATCGGAGGGTGGAGGAAGGATATGAGCCGATGTCTGCAGGGGTGGAATTTAAGACGAGATGGTGGTAAGTATGAACACAAAGAAGAGATAAAAGGGGGGCAAGGGGTTGCCTTTGCTTGGGGCTTTGCGGGTTTGAGGGTGGCTGGGGAGGGACGGGTGGGTAACGTTGCCCAAAAGTGGGGGGAGGGAGGGGTAGCATACGAACCAGGAGAGGGTCAGGTGTTGGTGGAGAGTAAAATGCCGAGAAAATCATATCAAAATATAATAAAGAGGGTTACCTGTTTAGAATGCTCGGAGGGGAGGGTCTGATGCAGGACGGGCTCCTGGGGAATGTCTAAATGCTCATTCTGCCAGAGTGGGTGACACCATGGGGTAGAAACCCAAGTAGTGAGAGTGGGGGTGGACCCACATCCTGGGGAGGACTAATGCCATCCAATAGAGGGAACTGTATCCCTCGAGAGAAAGGGTGGCTCCCAGGGCATTGGGGCAGTTGAGCAAGTTAGGCCCTGAACACTATTCCATCTATCTCTGGAAGTGGCTCCTCAGGAAACGGAGGTTGGCTATCACTGAGGGCACCAAGGTGGAAGGGAAAATGGACGTTAAATGTGTGGAACCAAAGTAAATGGGGGGTAAGAGAGGAGTTTCTTGAGAGTACACAAGGATGGATATAAAACATGTAATATTACACCATAACATATAGGAGATGACAGACTGATAATGTAAACCATAATGTAAAACATAGGATAACTAAAAATGTAAAGAACTGTGTATCCTAAAGTATGCACCATAATGTAAACACAGATGTCACCTTGTTAGAAAGCTAATGTCTCAGACTCTGTACATCACTTTAAGTAAATATGATATGAATAGGGCGTAAGAGTATCACTGTGGAAGGGAAAAGGTTTTCTGGTGGATGTGTGGGAGTGCTGTATATTATATATATACATTGCTGTGGTCTAGGACTCCTGTGAAGAAAAGCTGAATAATTAGGGGGGGGGAAAAAAAAAAAAAAAAAAAGAAAAAAATAGGATGTGGAATTTTTTCAAGTCAACATTCTTTATCTAAGTTCTTTATCTAACTTTATCCAAGTTCTTTATCTATCCTTTAAACTCATCGCTATATGCCATTCCCTAGTAAGGGACCATGACATTATATTGGGCTTCAAATTTCGGGGAGTTCTGGATCACAGAGTGTTTCAACAATGGCAATGGAGGGATACTGGTATGGGATACCAATGACAGATGATATATGACTGACAGGGAGCTGTACAGAACATATGTCCAGGGTGCATGGTAATGTTTGGATATACTCATAGTGGCAACAATTAAAAACCACAGTAGGGGGGGTACTGGGTTCCTGGCCAGTGGTGCTCTGTCGTGGTCCCTAGGGGAGCAGCGACAGTCTCCCAGGTACAGTGGTGGGGACCGGGAGGGAGTGAGGGTTCAACAGTGAGCCCCTGATACTAATGACTATGCTTGTGAGCTGATAAACCCAAAATAATAACAAGGCCTAGAGCAACTTTGTGCCTGGGAATTTCCTTCTGTCAGCCTTCATGTTACTCAAATGTGGCCAGTCTCGAAGCCAAACTCAGCATGTAAATGCAATACCTTCCCCCCAGCGTGGGACATGACACCCGGGGATGAGCCTCCCTGGCAACGAGGGACCACTATCAACTACCAACTGATGATGCAACTGGAAAATGACCTTATACGGAAGGTTCAATGCGGATCAGCAGAATATCCATGTCTACATAAAATACCATGACTTTAAAATGCTGTTTGACCTAAAGTAAGGGGGAAATGGAAAGGAGAAATGAGTTTATATGGCTACGAGTTTCTAAAAAAGAGTCTGGAGGCTGGCAGAAGGTTTGCCCTCATGCACAACTGAGCAGAGTCAGAGAGACAGATAAAGCAGATACAACCCCCAGATATTGGTTCCTTTGAGGGCTAAAGAGACCCATGGGAGTTATGGTCATGGCCGATGGGGTTAACTACCAGGGCAGATGGCCCCTCTTTGGAAATGGTGTTTATGTGTGATGAATCTGGACTCAGATGGGATCTCCCTTCATAAGACTTTCATGCTAATGTGCTGGAGGTGCAGTTAATGTTGGGGTTTAAGATATATTTAGGGGATTTGAATCTCTGGACTGACAATGTGATAGCCAGATCCTGAGCCTCAACAGACTCCAGCACCTACAATCTGATTTATTGGACTTACCACACTCAGCTAAGATGGAGGTGAAGAAGGACAACCACCACACCATGGAGCCTAGAGTGATTACAACTGAAAATGGGAGGATTGCATCCAGCATCCAGGTGGAATCTGAGCCTCCTCTTGACATAAAGGTGCGATGGACACAACCAATCCAGTGTCCACATAGAAGAGGTGGCATTGGATTGGGAAAAGTGGACATAATGGACAAAGGGTATGGGGAAAGGCAGGAAGAGATGAGAGGTGGAGGCGTCTTCGGGACATGGAGCTGCCCTGGATGGTGCTTCAGAGGTAATCACCGGACATTGTAAATCCTCACAGGGCCTACATGATGGAATAGAGGAGAGTATGGGCCATGATGTGAACCAATGTATATGAGGTGCAGAGGTGCCCAAAGATGTACTTACCAAATCCAATGGATGTGTCATGATGATGGGAACGAGTGTTGTTGGGGGGGGGGAGAGGGGGGGTGGGGGGGTGGGGTTGAATGGGACCTCACATATATATTTTTAATGTAATATTATTACAAAGTCAATAAAAAATAAAAAAATTAAAAAAAAAATAAAATAAAATAAAATAAAATAAAATAGACTTACTGGTATTCTATTATAGACTTATTGTGATTTTAGCAATGGAAGTAATTATATCATTGATATGGAGGCCATGGCCACTGGAGGTTCTAAGGGGAGAGAGAGGGAAAAACAGGTGTAATACCAGGAAATTTTTGGGACTTGTGAATTGTCCTGAATGACATTGCAATGATATTTATAGGCCATTATATATCTTGCCATAATCTACAGAATTTTGTGAGAGGGAGTTAAACTATAAGGTAAACTTTAATCCACGCTTAGTAACAAAGCTCCAAAATGTGTTCATCAATTGTAATGAATGTACCACACTTATGAATGATATTGTCAATGTGGGAAAATGTGGGAGATGTGGGTATCAGAGCATATGGGGATTCCCTATATTTTGTGTATAACATTTTATTTTTTTATTATCTTTTTTAAAGATACATAAATCACACAAAATGTTACAAAAATTATAAGAGGTTCCCACTCCCCACACCCCCCACTCCTTCCACATTGACAACTTCTTTCATTATGATTGTACATTCATTGCATTTGAAGAGTACCTATCTTTAAATATGTATATGTATATGTGTGTGTGTGTGTATATATATACACAAAATCTTGTATATATGAATATGTATATATGCATATATATGAATATGTATATATGCATATATATGAATATGTATATATGAAACAAATATACAAGATTTTGGCAATGATTTATCACAGATGTTCACTATCAAAATTAACTTACTGATAAATTATGATACATAATAAGTAATGCTCTATCATATTACATGTCATAACAAGTTGTAGAATCCCCATTCTTTCAAGTTTATATCATTTATTTTTCCATTTTGTTCATGAAAAGCATTTTGCAATCCTTCTTCGACTAGAAATTTTACAATAATTAAAGAATACCAAAGATTAGAGACAAATAAGTATGTCTAGCTATTGTATATCTTTAAAAATTGGAGATCAGGCTGCTTTCGTATCTGGCAGAAAGAGTATGTGTATTCTGGATTTCAAATATCCAGTCAACACTTGAAAATCACAAATAACTATTGTTAAGATGATCATCCATGTTATCACTTAATAAAGAGAATATCTGGAAGAAATAATGCATGACTTTATGCAACTCACAACTTTTACCGTGTCATTAAGAACATTATTTAGTTCAATTGATATGATTTTTCACAGTGGTATTTTATCCATGAATGAAGAAATGATTTACATTCTTCCAGCACCTTAATTTGGGTAACCACTCCAGAATATTTTCTTGTCATTGCAGATGCAATATCAGACCATATTAGTATAGAAAATTAAATTTAAAACCATAGTTGTTAACTCTGTGTTGAAAGTGAGAGCCTCTGAGTGTACACTTTGGTTAGGTTTCATGAGGCATGGGACTATATAACATAGTGAACCATGTAATGGAAGAAGGACTGTGATTAACCATACAAATATGAGAGTGTTCTGTCACGAAATAAAGCACATCTACAATATTATTACATAGTGTTAATAAAAGAGATGTATGGAAAAGTGTAACAAATGTGAGCTCTCAGTTGTAATAGTCTGATAAGTTCTTTTCATAATCTATCATAAATGTTTCATAATATTTCCCATGGGAATTCTTTACCTTAAGGATGTTTGTTTTGTAAGCCCACAACTTCTCTAATAAAAAATGTCAAAAAAGAAATACCATGCATAAAGTAAAGGATTTTTATAAAATTTTCTCACATGCAATTTTTGGTATGTAAGTATTGTAATTTTATTATAATTGGTGAATCAATACCATTATAATAACACTATTATATGAAATACATAGTTTGTGTTATACCATACTAGGATTTTAAAATTTTTTCTTCTGGTTAACTTTTGTACAACCTGAAATTTCCACTTTTAATCACTTTCAAATATGCATACAATTATTTTGATTATATTTAAAATGTTGTACCAGCATCATTATCATCCACTACCATTTCTTTTCTGTTATCCCAAGCAGAAATGATACACCAAATAAGCATTAACTCCTCATGACCTACACCCATCGCAACCTCAAGCACACTGAGTTCTAGTTTCTAACTCTATGGATTTATATAGTGAATTATTTCGTGTAAATGAGAAAATAAAATATTTGTCCTTTTGTGTTTGGATTATTTCACTAAAATATCTTCAATGTCCATATATATTGTAGCAGGCTTTGATACTTGATTCTTTTATAATTACTGATGAATAAAATTCTATTGTATTTTCTATTAGATTATCTAGGAAACACAATGATGTTTTATATATACTGAAACAATGTCCAGATATATGAAGATATATACATATATTAATATAAATATTATGGTGCTTATTATAGAAATTATCTTATGTGACTCTATGTGTAAGACCCAATTCTCAATGGTAGGAAAAAATCTGTGCAATATGATGAAGGTTTTTGATATATTCCCCAGTAAAATCAAGTCAACTGAAATAGAGAAACTCCTCTGCCTACTGAAATCTTCATCAGTTCTCAGTTAAGGCCATCAATTGAATGGATTTCATCAATTTCATTGCTGAAGACAATCTTCTTAGTTGATTGTTTGTATAGGAAGCCATAGATGCAATCAAATTAATGATGATTTAAATCCATGAAATATCCTTATAATAACAATCAGGTCAGTGCTTTCTTGACCAAACAACTGGACACCATAACCTAGCCAATTGGACTTATGATGTTAACCATTGCACATTTATATTCATCGTTTTGCTTATCCATTCATCTGTTTATGGATATGTAGGTTGCTCCCAACTTTTGGAAAATGTGTAAAGTAATGTGAACATCACTACACAAATAATTGATTCAATCACTATTTTCATTTTAAGTATATACCTAGAAGTGGAATTGCCAAGTCATGTGGTAATTGTAAAGGAATCTATCTGCAGAACTACCAAAATGTTTTCCTTGTCAGCTGCACCATATTAAATTCCCACCACAAATGAGCTAGAGCTATTTGCACAAATCCTCTCCACCATTTATTATTTCACATATTTAAGTAATGGCCATTTTTTTTCTGGGTGCATAATGTGATCATACTGTATTTTTTATTTGTATTTCCCTAATGCCTATGATATAGAGTATCTGTTCATGTGCTTATTTGTCATTTGTATAAATTCCTTGTAGTCTATTCATGTCTTCTGCACAACTTTAAGGATGCGATTTTATTATTTGTTTTTTTGTTGCTGTATATAGGTTTTTAAAAATATATTTTGGACATTAAAATTTATATGATAAGTGATTTGAAAATATTTTCTCTCATTATTTTGGTTGTCTTTTTCCTTTCATGTTAAGTCCTTCAATGCACAAAAGTTTTTAATTTTAATGGAATCCTATTAATTTATTTTTTTCTTATTTGCTCAATGTTATTGATGTAACCTAAGAAACCACTGACAAGCACAAGGTCATGAAAGTGTTTTGCTATGATTTCTTTTAGGAGCTTTATACCATGGATAATATTTTCAGATCTTAATTTTTAGTTAAAAACTTGGTATTTGTGTGCTATAAGGGAAACCCCATCATTCATTTGAATATGAATATCTAGTTTTCTCAACAAAACTTATTGAAGAGAATGCTTTTTCCCTATTGAGAGAATTTAGTGATGTTTTCAAAAATCAATTGGCCAGAGTGATGATATATTTTTAAAATATAAATTCCATTCCATTTCATTTAATTCCCATTGGTCTATTTGTCTATCTTTGTATCGCTATCCTGCTGGCTGGATTACCAGTTTTTATTTCACTGCAATGAATAAAATCAACACTGACTTTTGTGTGTAGTTCTTGTTTCCAATTCCCCAACTTTTTAAAATTCATTTATTAGTTTTATGGGATTTGTGGAATTTTCTAGTTATAAAATAAAGTCTTGTAAATATGGACAGTTTTATATTTTTCTTTTATTTCAGTGTTTCCTTCTCTAATTTTTGGGGCATGACTTCCAACGCATTGGTGAATAGCAGTGTTGGCCCTGGGTATTCTTGACTTGTTCTTGATCTAGGGGAACATTTTCAGATATTTATGATTGATTCTGATGTCAGTTATATTCTTTATAGAAATATACATATGCATTTTATGAAGCTGTGGTAGTTTCCTTCAATTCCTAGAATATGTGCTTTTATACCAAGAATTACGCTGAATTTTTTCATACTTATTTTCCATGTTCTATTAATATGATATAATACATTAAATGATTTTCTTAAGTTGTAACAAATTTGCATATTTGAGATAAATCTCATTTGATCATGGTTTTTAATTCTGCTAATTCTGCTGACTCACTTCATTAGTATTTTGTTCAAAGTTTCTGCATCTTTAGTCTTAAGGGATAATGGTCTGTAATTTTCTTTTTATGGCATTATTAACTGACTTTTGCAATATACTCATGCTGACCTAGGATGTTAAGGAGTTTTCCATCCTCTTAATATTTTAAAAAGAATTTTAGCATGATTTTTGTTAATTCTCTTTGATAGTTTGGATAACTCTATTCAATGAAGCGATCTATCTGGGATTTTGATGTTCTGGTTGAGAGATTTATTTACTGATACAATCTCTTACATTGTTCTTGATAATGTGAGATCTTCTATATATTATTTAATCAATATCTGTAGTTTGAGTATTTGTAGGAATTTTCCATTTCATTTTCTTTATCATGTTTGTTGGATATAACACTTCATTGTATTCCTTTCTAACCCTGATTATTTCTTTGAAATTGATAAGGTCCCCATTTTATTTCTGATTTTACTTGTGTATCTTCTCTCTTTTTTGTGAATATTGCTACATGCTTTTTTAATTTTATCGATCCTTTCAAAGAACTAGATCTTGATTTTTTTTATTCAGTAGTTTATTTTTTCAGTTCTCTGTTTCATTTACATCATTTATGACCTTTGTTATTGCCATCTTCTGCTCACTTTGCATGACTTTTCCCTTTATTTTTTAATTTTTCCAGGATTACACTTAGATGTATATTTGGAGATTTTTCTTCTTTTTTAATCTAAGGATTTACAGCTATAAATTCCTCTTTCAACATTGCCTTTGCTGCAATCCATAAGTTTCAGCAATTCAAATTTTCATTTTCCTTCACCTAAAGATATTTTCTAATTTCCCTTGTGGTTTCTTCTTTTACCAATTAGATTTTATGAGTGTGCTGCTAATATCCCTGTATTTCTGACAGTTCTCCCTCTGTTATTGATCACTAGTTCCATTTCATTGTGTTGTCAGATAAAATTAATTGTATGATTTCAATATCTTTAAATTTATTGAGAATTTTTTTGTGCCCTAATATATTGTGTAACCAGAGGATTGATCCACGGGTGGAAGGGAGGAATGTATATTTTGCTATTTGAAATTTTTTGCATATTAAGTTTAGGGATAGTTGGTTTATCATTTCATTCAAGATTACTATTTCTTCATTAGTTAGAAGTTCATTAGTTCTGTCTAGATGTTCACTTTCGTTATGGAAAATATCCTGATTTTAAGATAAAATAAAAATTTTTTTCCTTCAAATCTGTAAATACTTTCATACATATTTTTGGCACTGCTTTTGGGTGCATGTAAGTTCAGAATTGTTTTTATTTTTGTTTTTGTTTTATTTTATTTTTAATTATCTTCTTAAAAAGTCAATAGATCACACAAAATGTTACATTAAAAACATAAGAGGTTCTCATATATCCCACTCCCCACCCCCCACCATCAATTTTTTAATTGTATTTTTTTAAGATACATAGATCAATACAATTTGGATTAGAATGGACTTACTAATATTCTACAATAGAAATATTGTGACTAGTAATGGAAGAAATTGTAGCACTGATGTGAAGAAAGTGACCACAGTAGTTGCTGAGGGCAGGAAAGGGAAGAAGAGATGTGATGTGGGGCCATTTTTGGGACATGAAGAATTGTTTTTTATTGTTACTTCTGTTGTTCAATTGCCTATTTTGTCAATATGCCCTGTCCTTCTTGTCCCTTGTAACTTTTTTTAGCTAAAGTATATTTTATCTATTATTGGTATGGCTAGTCAGTTCTCATTTGTATAGTATATTCATCATAAATGTTCTCATCCTTTAAATTTTAACATGCTTTTTTCTCCAAATTTAATGTAGTTCTCTTTTAAACAGCATCTATTTGGGTCCCACTTTTTTGCCTATTCTATCAATCTCTGCCTTTGAAGAATTTAAATGATTTATACTTAAAGTAACTGCTGAATGTGCAGACATTTTTCTGTCATTTTCCTATTTGTCCTTTGTAAGTATTATAACTTTTTGTCCCTCAATTTTTCCATTAATGTGTACTTTGATTTTATTTGATTTTTGTATTGTACAATTTTGTGTTCCTACCCATACCTCTGTATGTATTTTAGAAATAATTTTGTGGCTATTACAATGAAGAATAAATTTAATATCTGAATCTCTAACAATCATATTTCATGAGATGTCAATTTACCTTCATTAGAATACATAATATTATATATCCATTCATCCTTAATTTTTCCTCTTGTTTAAAATTGCATATTTTTGATTATACATACATAACCATAGATTTAACATTTCATTTGTTACACTTTTATTTTAAAACATGCAAGATCTAAAAAGTAGTATTATATCTAAAATAGGCAATGTCATAATTTCATAGGCATATATAATTAACATATTAACATTTTGTTTCTTAGCTTGTAAAAGAAATATTTGAAAATAAAGAGATATATAACATTAACATTAATGATAGAAAGCAGGGATAGTAAAATTGTTAAGTTCATGTCAAAAAAGTAGACCTCAGAGCAAAACATTAATAAGGATAACATAATACAGGCAGGCCACAAGTTTTGAGTTCAAATGAAGGTTTCAATGAATTCCTCATGAGAAGCTGGTTAGCTGATGTAAAAATGGGAATTTCTCCCATTTGAGTGCTGACATCATCACTTCTTTTAAGGCCTTCAACTGATTAGATAAGAATTCTCTAATTGTTGAAGAAAATCTAGGCAGTTGATTGTAGATGTGATCAGCTATAAATACAATCAATTTCCTGATGATTTAAATATGTGGAAATAGCTTATAAGTCACCATTAGGACACTGTTTTCTTGCCAAAACAACTGGACATCATGAATTCCCAGTTGGCAAATTAATATAAAAATCACAGAGCTATACCATTAATTGTTTGTGTTAGTGTTTATTCATTTCTCCTTAATTTTGCTTTTTATATTGTGGTTTTATCGTATTATAATCATAAAATTGTTATGGAATATATTTGAAATAATATATTCAAATAATATATTTGAATATTTCAAATATCTCATGGTATAGTTGAATATTTTTTATCACATATTTGGTTCCCAAATTGGATTTTACACAATGTGGTAAATGGACTGTGAACAGTGAAGTTTTTTTTTAAGATTTAATTTTTAATTTATTTCTCTGCCTTCCCTCCCCCTTGTCTGCTCTCTGTGTCCATTTGCTTTTTCTTCTGTGTCTGCTTCTATTCTTGTCAGTGGCCCAAGTATCTGTGTCTCTTTTACATTGCATTATTATGCTTCATCAGCTCTCACTGTGTGTGGCGCCACTCCTGGGCAGGCTGGACTTTTTCTTTTGCACTAGACTGCTCTTCCTATGGGGTACACTCCTTGCACATGGGGCTTCCCTACACCAGGGACACCCCTGTGTGGCATGGAACTCCTTGCGCACATCAGCACTGCCCATGAAGTTTTAAAACATCTGCTTAAAGGTATTTTGTTGTCATTTTATAACATAAAATTATTTACACTTCACTTGTTACACAATGCTTTTACACTCAAAAAACTATTACACATAAATGCATTGTTGCATATGTATATGAGGGAAAATATTATTAGCTGAAAATGCCATCTTAAAGATAAACAAGTTTTCAGATAGAAAACAGTTTGCAAAGTAATATTTTTAATCATTTACCTATCACATCCACATCTTCTGATAATAACAATCATAACATTAACAGTGATAAAACTGTTGACTGTAATAATAGCAATCATTTACAAAACTTACATATCTAGAAATTAAAGCTGTCAGAAATCAGTTAATTACTCAGTGAGACTGCATGCATTTAGGAAATTATCCAATAGGGCAAACTATGGTATAATCCACAGGAGGTAACTGTGCCTAATTCAAAGTTCAACATAAGGATATAGAACATAATATATAAAGCACATATAAGAAAGTCTATTTAAAAACATAATTTCATTATTTCAACTTGTAAATATACTGAAAGGAAGCACTAGAAGCAATATATGTGGTAATACATGAAGAGAAGCTATTTTTATTACCTTCAAAAAGAGAATTTAGTACTTGCAAACATGTCATCTTAATCCTAAATTTTCTCAACATAATATTAGTAATTTCTCATTTTATAAATGCTCATATTTGCATTGAGCAAAGTGTTATTTACAATTTCTATTGCCCCTTTAATTTAAAAAAAAAGTTATTATTGTTCTTTCAGTAACCAAATCTTACTAGGATTCTTTGCATTCCGCTTTCAGATGTCAAATCATGTCACTGAAGCCTGAAATGGGAAAAATATACTAATTTTGATTATTTTAAATCCTGCCATTAAAATGGGAATGACTTCAAGCAATTATTTGATTTTTTCTGGAATAAGTATTCTCTTTATATCCTTATTATAACATCTTTATCTGCTTGTTTCTGAGACTACAGAAAATAGGATTCAAGAAAAGAGGGACTATAGAAAAGAACTCAGAGGTGATCATGTCCTGAACAGTGGGTGATTAAGAGGTTGGCTTCCTGTACACAATAGCACCTGCGTTAGCAAAGATGGTCACCACAGGAATGTGAAGGACACAAGTGTGAAAGAACTTCCATTGATCTCCATCGGTTGGAAACTTGAGCAGAATAGAAAATATGTCAATAAAAGACATGGCAATTAAGACAAAGAAGCCACCAGCAAATACAACTGCAGAGATAAAAATTAAAATTTCATTGCTTAAGATATCAGAGCAGTATTACTTCAAAAGAGAAAGGATTTCACAGAAAACCTGATGGACCACATTGGAGTAACAGAAGGGTAGCCAGAACATGTTGCCAGTTTGGAATCCTGAATAGGTGAGACCACTGTGTACAGAAGCCAGAGTCATCTGAACAAAGACCTAAGGGTTCATGATCATAGGGTAGTGAAGGCACTGACAGATGGTCACATAGCAGCCATGGGGCATGATGGTTAGGTACAGCAGTTCAATACAACAACATGAAAGCACCAGGAAGATCTGAGCAGCACATCCAGTTGTGGAGATCACCCTGTTATCAAGCAGGAAGATGGCATATGCCTTGGGGGCTGTGACAGAAATGAAGTGCATTTCTAAGACAGATTCTTAAAGATAAAATACATGAGAGAATGAAGGCTTCAATCAAAGATAGTTACTTTGACAATGAGAAGATTCCCCAACAGAGTTGACAAGTACATCAATAGAAATAGCATGGTATGTAAGACTCTGAGCTCCCACACATGAGAAAATCTTGTAAGCAGGAATTCATTCACTGTGGTAGAGTTGGGCATCTTAGGAAACTTTACATTGGACATGAAGAGTTAAACGAAAAATTCCCTAAGAAATGTCAGCAGCCGTTTTGCTCCAACATGTAAAAATAGACTTTGGTGAGGGAAGTAACGTATGCTTTATGGCCTGGTATCTGTAAGCTCCTACCCTAAATAAATATCCTTTTAAAAACCAACCAACTTCTGGTACTTTGCTGCAGAACCCCTTTGGCTAACTAATACACTACAGTTCAGTTTACAGAATCATTATATAAATAGGTCATTTATATCATGAAACGAAGGTAAAATGCATTAGTATGCTTCTTAGAATGTGATGTATATTTCTGTCTTTGATTTCCAGTTTAACTCAACTTTATTAGACAACACTTTTTTCAAACTATTCAACATACATTTGAATGCACAGTCTATCAGATATTAATCAACTGTATAGTTCGAAGCTTTCATACTTAATAGTTTTCTCAGGTTTATTATACTGGCTTAATTGTTTTTACAAAGCCAGGTATAATTTTGGATATTTTAAAGCTCTTGTAATATCTTGTGAAGCATAATATATTTGGAATATATGATCATAGGCAAATATGAATAAAGCATTGTTTTACTTGTCATAATGCAAACTTACATTAATATTGGGACACATATCTAGCCTACAGGTACATATTTTTTGTTAAGAATGCAGCCTTTGATATTTTGAAATTGTATTTACCTCATAAAATCATAGTCATAACACTATTCCATTCCTCAGTGTTTAAAACTTTTTTATATAGAGTCTTTTGATTGTGTTACTTCAGTTGAGGCTTGGCCCAGTGTGAGTCTTAATCCTCTGATGGGAGTTTTCTATTAACATGATGAATATGGAATTAAAGGAGAGAAAACCACAGAATAAAAAGTTGGAAAGAATTAAACCTGAAAAGAATGGAGAGACCATCAAACAATGCTCTGTGTCTTGCAACATAACAATCCAGGATTGCTGACAGCCAGGCATCTGGGAGTAATCATCTCCTGATCATGTCTTAATTTAAACATTTTTCTCAGCGTTTAAAATGTAAGCTTGTAAAAGAATAAAATTTCCATTGTTAATGTTGTTAATGGCCACCCCATTTCCTGGTATCTGCCTGAGAAGCTTAGGAAAACAAAAAAGCAATATACACATATCTGATATTTGGTTTGTGATTACATTATATATATATAAATTTTGATGATAAATTTAAAACAATGCAAATATGCATTATTAAATATATAAATACATATATAAATATTATTAAATAAATTTAATTTATCATCAATGTATACAGTGTGCAAATATTTCAGATGGACTTTCTTATCAACAGAAAGTTATTGTATACATTTTAACTCTTACTTAGGTAAATAATATTGTGAAGATGATTTTTTGTGAAGATAATTTTTTTATGGTATTAGGGCTAGAGATTGAAGCTAGGACCTCATATGTAGGAAGCTGACACTCAATGACCACTTAACTACTGAGGCACATCAGATTCCCTGGGTTGTTATATTTAACATCTGTTTCTTGTTTTTTGTTTGCTTTTGATTTTTAGGAGGCACTGAGATACAAACCTGGGACTTCCCTTGTGGGAAGCAGGCACTGTATTACTTGAACCACATCCACTCCATGAGGATTATATTAATACACTATATATAGTTTCTTCACATGGTATAGTTTCAACTCTGCCATTGTGCTGCAAGATTTAAAATTGGGAAACTCATTTACTGACATCTCATTTCTTCAAGGATCAATGTCCTCAATAGTCTATTTATTTGATCACTGCTCTATAGTGTCTTTATTTAGGCATTCATATTTTCTAGAGTTTTTGGTATTTATATATAGGAAAGTCAGTCCTATAGTAATATACTCAGCCTCCAGAAATTTAATGTTTGCTTTTTTCTTTTGTTGGCAGATGCTTCCTAACAGATTAAAGATATTCCTTTCACTTTTCATTTGATGAGGTTTTTTTTTTAGCTTGAATAAAATTTGACATTTATTGTTTCCTAGGGGCAATGTGAATATTTTATAAATTTTACTTTTTATTTCTTCTGTTGTAACCCCATGTCAAGTGTCTTAAATGAAATCTAACAGCCACTTACAGAATCTCACTTCAATCAAGAAAGGAAGCAAAAAAAAAAAAAAAAGAAAAGGAAGAAAAGGATCAAATAATTGACCATGGCTACTCAACTGTTAGACAAAAAAGAAATGAATGGCAGTGATTAAAGTATTTTGGCCAACTTGCTGTTGAGATCTTTGGGACAAGGTCCAAATGGGGGAATAAATTAAGTAAAATAAAATTACCAGCAGCTTTGGACATTGGAAGGAACCTGCTTTAGCTTGCCAAAAATTCCTGAATGCAATGTACCAGATAGGATTTAATTATATATATATATATATAGTTTTTTACTTTTCAAATGATATTTAGATTACATAAATGTTACATAAAAAATATAGGGGATTCCATTTCTCCTGTCCCCTAACATCCCACATTTTTCCTTAAAAGCTACATCTTTCATTCTTGTACACTTTTGGAGCATTAGCACTTATATGAATTATAGTTTACATTTAGTTTACACTCTCCTGCACAATTTTGTAAATTATGGCAAGATACATAATGGCCTGTTTCTGTCATGTCACTGTCATTCAGGACAATTCCCAAGTCCACCAAATGTCACCATATTATAACTTTCATTCCATCTCCCTCATCTCAGAACCTCCAGTGGTCACTCCCACCACATCAATGATATAAGTTCTTTAATTACTAGAATCACAATAAGTCTATAGTAAAATATCAGTACGTTTATTCAAGTTCATCATCATTACCCAATCCTGAGGTTTATAGGATGGTAATGCCCACTCTAAAACTAATTGAGATGTGGCTTAGATCTCATGGGGCACACTATCTTGCTTGCCCTTGCAGACTCTCTTTGTTCCTTGGGATGGTGATTGTCTACCACATTTCCTTGATCTGTTCAATGAACTAGATAGGAGATGTTGCAAATCTGTTGAGATTCAGGGCCCAGTTGGCACATGGATAGCCCAAAGATTTAATTCTCTTGGACATACATGTATCAAATCTAGTACTAAATATAGGTTCAAATATAAAGGGTGTAAGAGCAATGTGTAGGGAAATGACAACTGAGTCAATCTCTGACACACTAGGAAGCATAAATTCCAAAGTAGGGCCCACTCTTAGGACACAAAGCTCCTGAGCTGACATTATAAGTAGCTGCCCTACTTATAATGTCAAATATCTCCAGAGCCCTCAGTATCCCACCTAATGGAGGTAGTATTACTTTTACTGTCAATGAGATCCTGCTGAAATGTGCATAAGTAAAACCTCTCAAATGACCTCCCAACTCACTTTGAAGACTCGTAGCCACATAAACTCACTTACTTTTACCTTTCCCCCATTTGTTCAAGGTCTGTTTTTCTGATGGATTTCTACTTGGTGTTTAGTAGTAAGCTCTCAGCGCTATGGAGGTTCATCACTTTGAGTCAAGTCCCACAATAGCTGGAAGGTAATGCATTTATATGGTGAGATCAGCTTAGAAAGAGGCATGTTTGAGCAACAAGGAGGGTATTAGACAGTAACTATTATGGACTGTATAATACCAGACTAAATTTCAGTTTCAAAAGTAAAATTTCAGGTGTTCATTCATCAGTATCAATGGCAGGTCAATGGACCATACCCTTCACTAGTCACTGACCCTGTTCTTGAGGGATTCTAGCTGTTTCATTACAAATGTAGCAAAGCCCTCCAGGATGGGAATTCAATATTCCATTGGTTAGCCAATAAATCTCACTTCACAATGACAATGCCACATAAACCCTTGAAAACATTTATATGCCTTATAGGTACGAAACTCCTCCCAGGTATTCCCATCACTGAAAAACCACATCAATGATCTTCCCCTGTCATAGTTGTAACCAGAACTGATCCATACTTCTTCAAAATAAGGCCAATAAAATAATCAAATACAATTAATAGGAATAGGTAATAATAATAATGATAGTTTTAAAAAGAAGTAAATATAGAAAAAATAAAAATTGGTATAATAAAAATAATGAAAATAGTATTAAATTTTTGTACATTATGTTTTTCATCATGGTAAGATCAGCTGTCTTGTCTTTACAGTGACATTTTCTTCCATTTATTACTCAAGTGTCTTGTTTTTTATTTTGTCTTCAAAGAAGCTTTAGGTTATAGAAATTCATGTACAGAGTATAGGGGATTCCAATTTTCCCAACATCTACCCACATTTCCTCTTTACCCTATTAATAACATTTTATATGTGGATGATATATTTGTTAAAATTAATTTACAAATATTGAAACATTGTTACTAACCATGGGCAATGATTAAAGTTATGGTTTACATTTTTGACTATACACTTTTATAAATTTAGATGAAATTTAACATGGCTTCTGTCAATCATTGCAAGATCATGTAATACTATTCTATCTCCTGCCAAAATGCCTTATTTAGCATCTATTCTATTCCACTCATTCCCTCCCCTCAGGACCCACAGCAACCAACAAGCTTCTCTTCTTGAAGAAGATTCGTAGTTACTTGCAACAATATGGAGGACTTGACATACTAATCTTTCCACCATTATTAACCACTGCCTGTGCTCTTAAGAAATGCTCACCCCTCTATTTGAGAACCTAGCAGGACTCACCACGATAGGAGGTCAATGTGTTTCCACTCATGTGGGTCTTAACCCATAATGACAAGATGAACACACACACTCCCTAGAGGCCTGCCCCAAGTGTGCCCTGTCCCTCAAGTCCCCACATCCAACACCCTAAACAAGTAACCCTCTCCTGCTGTATCTGCCAAAAGAGAATTCCTAAATTTGTAGTTTCAACCACATATCTGTACACCTGGACTTCACCTGCTCCTTCCCCCAACTTTCCTCCCAGTTCCATGGACAACCCAACCCACTCTTCCCAACCTATGCCTCTCAAAAACCAGCACCACCCAACCAGGTAACATCACTGCACCATTATCATGCCCATCCAATGCAAAGCAACTCCCTTCCAACTTATCATAGATTTTGCCAATATGGGCTTTGACTCACAAACTTCCTCTCCCTTTATGTCTCCTGTAAACTCATCTTCCATACTCTAACTCTGAGTATACTCAAATTGCTTAATTTATTCAATGAGGTCATGTAATATTTGTCCTTCAATGCCTGGCTTGCTTTATTCAACATAAGGTTTTAAAGATTCATCCATGTTATCGATTTTTTAACACTGAATTCCTTTTTATAGCTGAGTAATACCTCACTGTATGTATATACCATGATCTGTTTATCCATTCATTTATTGATGGATATATTGGTTGTTCCTAACTTTTGGCAATAGTGAATAATGCTGCTATGAATATTGGTGTGCATATGTATGTGCTTGCATCCATTCTTTCAATTCTTCTGGGTATATGCCCAGTAGTGGGATTGTTGGATCATATGGCAGTTCTATAATTAGCTTCATGAGCAGCTGCCAAAATGTAATCCACAATGTCTATACAGTTGTACACTCTCACCAGCAGTGGATAAGGGTTCCCATTCCTCCACATCTTCTCTAACACTTGTAGTCCTCTGTTTTTTAATAGTTCCCAATCTAATGGGTTTAAGATGATATCTCGTTGTTGTTCTTATTTGCATTTCACAAATAGCTAGTGATGTTGAGCATCCTTTCATGTGCTTTTTAGTCATTTGTATTTCTTCATTGGAGAAGTGTTCATTCAAATCACTTGCCTATTTTTTTTAAATGGGTTGATTGTCTTTTAGTTTTCGAGGTGCATGATTTCTTCATATATTTTGGATATTAGTACCCTATCATATAAATAGTTAGTAAATATTTTCTACCATTGAGCAGGCTACCATTTCATTTTCTTGACAAACTCCTCCAAGGTGAAAAAGTTTATGATTTTGAGGAGGTCCCATTTATCTATTTTTTTGTTGTTGTTGTTGCTCAAGCTTTGGGTGCTCTGTTAATGAAACCATTAGCAACAGGGACCACTGGAGTTGTTGAAGGAAGGGAGAGGGAAAAGGAGGTGTGATATGGGGGCATTTTTGGGACTTGGAGTTGTCCTGAATGATATTGCAGGGACAGATGCGGGACAATATATATCCTGCAATAATCTAGTGAATGGACTTGAAGAGAGTATAAACTGCAATGTAATCTGTAATACATGTTGTGTAGCAGTGCTCCATAATGTATTCATCAAATGAAATGAATGTACACACTAATGAAAGAAACTGTTCATGTGGAAAAATGGGGGACATAAGGAGTGTGGCATAGAGGAATCTTCTATATTTTAATGTAATATTTTGTGTAATCTATGTATCTTTTAAAAATAATAAAAATATATTAAATATTTTAAAAATATAATAAGCGTTTGAGCGCCTAATAGCCAATATGAAACTTGAACTTTGACACCATTACATCTAAATGTATGGTTCCCCCATTCCATCCTTCTGTTACCCTCCCTCCATGGCAACCATCATCCTGTATATTGTGCACAATTTCTAATTTTCTTTTAATATAGTTTTATCTAATCTATACATGTACTTGCATATTGTAAATTTTAATTTTTTAATCACAATATTACATTTCTAAAATTAAAAAATAAATCCTGTAGATACTTTCCTACATTATGTTCCAAGGTCTTTATGTTTTTTGGCTCTTATATTTACATCTTGGATTCATTCTGAGTTAATTTTTGTGTAAGTTGTGAAATGATATTCCCCTCTTAATCTTTTGAATATGGATATCCCATTCCCCAACCAACTTTTTTTTTTTAAGATTTATTTATTTATTTATTTAATTCCCTTCCCCTCCCCTGGTTGTCTGTTTTCCATGTCTTTTTGCTGCGTCTTGTTTCTTTGTCCGCTTCTGTTGTCGTCAGCGGCATGGGAAGTGTGGGTGTCGCCATTCCTGGGCAGGCTGCACTTTCTTTCATGCTGGGCGGCTCTTCTTATGGGCGCAATCCTTGCGCGTGAGGCTCCCCTACATGGGGGACACCCCTGTGTGGCAGGGCACTCCTTGCACGCATCAGCACTGTGCATGGGCCTACTCCACACAGGTCAAGGAGGCCCGGGGTTTGAATTGCGGACCTCCCATCTGGTAGACGGACGCCCTAACCACTGGGCCAAAGTCCATTTCCCCCCAACCACCTTTTTTTTTTTTTTTTTTTTTTTTTTTAATAGACCAATATCTTTAATGAATATAGGTGCAATAATCCTCAGCCAAATATTAGGAAATTGAATCCAAAAGCATATTAAAAGAATTATACACCATGATTAAGTGGGATGTATTAAAGGTATGCAAGGGTGTTTTGGCATAAGAAAATCAATAAATATAATACACCACATGAATAGAATGAAGAAAAAAAACACCTCAATTGATACAGAAAATGCATTCAACAAAATCCATTACCTCTTCTTGATAAAAACACTTAGAAAACTAATAGAAGGAAACTTCCTATGGCAGTTTGAGATTTTTTTTTTTTTAATTTTTTTATTTTTTATTGACTTTGTAATAATATTACATTAAAAATATATATGTGAGGTCCCATTCAACCCCACCCCCCCACCCTCCCTCTCCCCCCCCCCAACAACACTCGTTCCCATCATCATGACACATCCATTGGATTTGGTAAGTACATCTTTGGGCACCTCTGCACCTCATATACATTGGTTCACATCATGGCCCATACTCTCCTCTATTCCATCATGTAGGCCCTGTGAGGATTTACAATGTCCGGTGATTACCTCTGAAGCACCATCCAGGGCAGCTCCATGTCCCGAAGACGCCTCCTCCTCTCATCTCTTCCTGCCTTTCCCCATACCCTTTGTCCATTATGTCCACTTTTCCCAATCCAATGCCACCTCTTCTATGTGGACACTGGATTGGTTGTGTCCATTGCACCTTTATGTCAAGAGGAGGCTCAGATTCCACCTGGATGCTGGATGCAATCCTCCCATTTTCAGTTGTAATCACTCTAGGCTCCATGGTGTGGTGGTTGTCCTTCTTCACCTCCATCTTAGCTGAGTGTGGTAAGTCCAATAAATCAGATTGTAGGTGCTGGAGTCTGTTGAGGCTCAGGATCTGGCTATCACATTGTCAGTCCAGAGATTCATATCCCCTAAATATATCTTAAACCCCAACATTAACTGCACCTCCAGCACATTAGCATGAAAGTCTTATGAAGGGAGATCCCATCTGAGTCCAGATTCATCACACATAAACACCATTTCCAAAGAGGGGCCATCTGCCCTGGTAGTTAACCCCATCGGCCATGACCATAACTCCCATGGGTCTCTTTAGCCCTCAAAGGAACCAATATCTGGGGGTTGTATCTGCTTTATCTGTCTCTCTGACTCTGCTCAGTTGTGCATGAGGGCAAACCTTCTGCCAGCCTCCAGACTCTTTTTTAGAAACTCGTAACCATATAAACTCATTTCTCCTTTCCATTTCCCCCTTACTTTAGGTCAAACAGCATTTTAAAGTCATGGTATTTTATGTAGACATGGATATTCTGCTGATCCGCATTGAACCTTCCGTATAAGGTCATTTTCCAGTT
Organism: Dasypus novemcinctus; assembly: GCF_030445035.2. Classification (NCBI taxonomy): domain Eukaryota; kingdom Metazoa; phylum Chordata; class Mammalia; order Cingulata; family Dasypodidae; genus Dasypus; species Dasypus novemcinctus. The sequence goes on from NC_080688.1 coordinate 2,553,389, forward strand.
GCATCATCAGTTGGTAGTTGATAGTGGTCCCTCGTTGCCAGGGAGGCTCATCCCCGGGTGTCATGTCCCACGCTGGGGGGAAGGCATTGCATTTACATGCTGAGTTTGGCTTCGAGACTGGCCACATTTGAGTAACATGAAGGCTGACAGAAGGAAATTCCCAGGCACAAAGTTGCTCTAGGCCTTGTTATTATTTTGGGTTTATCAGCTCACAAGCATAGTCATTAGTATCAGGGGCTCACTGTTGAACCCTCACTCCCTCCCGGTCCCCACCACTGTACCTGGGAGACTGTCGCTGCTCCCCTAGGGACCACGACAGAGCACCACTGGCCAGGAACCCAGTACCCCCCCTACTGTGGTTTTTAATTGTTGCCACTATGAGTATATCCAAACATTACCATGCACCCTGGACATATGTTCTGTACAGCTCCCTGTCAGTCATATATCACCTGTCATTGGTATCCCATACCAGTATCCCTCCATTGCCATTGTTGAAACACTCTGTGATCCAGAACTCCCCGAAATTTGAAGCCCAATATAATGTCATGGTCCCTTACTAGGGAATCCAACCACCTTTTTTAAGAGGTCATTCTCTCCCAGTTGAACGGTCTTGGTGGCATTGTCAAGTATCAGTTGACTGTATAAACAAGGATCTATATCAGAACTCTCAATTTGGTTCCATTGGTCAGGTTGTCTATCCAATGCTGATTACCATGCAGTTTTGACCACTGTAGATTTGTTGTATGTTTTTTATTGTCTTTCTTTAATATCTTTTTTTACAAAAGATAAATAGATCACAAAAAAACATTGTGGTAAAAACATAAGAGGTTCCCATGTACCCCACTACCCATTTTAAAGTCAGGTAGTGTGATTCCTCCAATTTAAATTTTCTTTTTTAATATGCCTTTGGCACTTGACCCTCCAAATGAATTTCATAGCTAGCTTTTCTAATTAGTTAAAGAATGCTGTGATAAATTTATGGGGATTGCAGTAATTCTGTAAAGAATTTTTGGGTTGGATAGACATCTTAATGACGTTTAGTCTTCCTATCAATGAACAGGGAATATCATTCCATTTTTTAGGTGTTCTTTTATTTCCTTTAACAGTGTTGTGTATTTTTCTGCATATAAGTCATTTATGTAATTAGTTAAATTTATTACTAGGTAATTAATTCTTATAGACACTATTGTAAATGGGATTATTTCTTGATTTCCTCTACAGATTGTTCATTATTGGGGTATGGAAACAAAACTGAGTTTGCATATTGATCTTATAACCTATGACTTTAGTGAACTCATTTATAAGTCCTAGAAGCGTTGTTCATGATTTCCCAGGGTTTTCTATACATAGGATCATGTCATCTGCAAATAGAGAAATTTTTACTTCTTCCTCTCTAGTTTGGTTAGCCTTTATATCTTTTTCTTGCCTAAGTGCTTGAGTAAGTACTTCTCCCACAATGCCAAATAAAAGCAGTGTTAGACATGACTCCCAGGGAAGAGCCTCCCTGGAGCCAAGGGATTACTACCAAGCACCAGCTGATGATGTAACTAGAAAAATACCTTGAATCAAAGGGTCAACTCTGACCAACAGAATATCTCAGCCTACATGTAATATCAAGTGTTAAAAACTGCCTTTTGACCTTCAATTAAAGGGGGAAATGGAAAGGACAACTGAGTTTATATGGCTATAAGTCTCCAAAAAAGAGTTGGGCAGTCATCAGAGGGGTACTCTGTGCATGCCTCAGCAGGGTACCAGAGACAACCAAAGTACATAGAAACCCAGGCATTGGTTCTCCTGAGAGCTACGGAGACCCACAGGTTCTATGGTCATGGCAGATGGCTCTGGAGTTCAGGGCCATGTCGGTTGGCCCTACTTTGGAATTTGTGTTTCTGAGTGTGATGGAGTTGAACTCAGATATGACCTTTCTACATATGCCTCTTCTGTTACTTTTAACAGACCTGTGGTAGGTGTTTGGGTTGGTATATACTCAGGAGACCTGAATCTCTGGACTGTTCATGTGATAGCCAGGCCCTGAGCCTCGGCAGACTTGCAACTCCTTCCCTCTGGTTTATTGGGCTTACCCTGGCCAGCTAACAGGGAGGTGAAGAAGATCAACCACCACACCAGGGAGCCAAGAGTGCCTACAACTGCAAACAGGAGAATTGCATCCATCATCTATGTGGAATCTAAGCATCCTCTTGATGTAGAGGGGGACTGGGCTTAACCATCCCAAGGTTCACAGGATGTAGGAATAGGGTATAGATTAGAGTGGAGTTACTGGTGTTCTGCTGGGGAACTATTGTGATTAGTAAGCAAAGAAAGTGTAATATTGATGTGGAGAAAGTAGCCATGGTAGCTGCTGAAGGTAGGGAGAGGAAAGAAGAGATATGATGTGGGTGCATTTTCAGGATTTGAAGTTGTCCTGGGTGGTGCTGCATGGACAGATGCTGGACACTGTGTGTCCTGCCATGACCTACTGGGTGGAATGCGGGAGAGTGTAGACTACAATGTAGACCACGGTCCATGTGGTGCAGCAGTGCTTCAAAATGTATTCACCAGGTGCAGTGAATGTGTCATGATGATGGAAGAGGTTGTTGATGTGGGAGGAGTGGGGTAGGGAGAGTGGGGGTATATGGGGACCTCATAATTTTTGAATGAAACATTTAAAAGAAAATAAAGAAAAAAATTGATCTTAACCAAAAGAGAGAGAGAGAGAGAGAGAGAGAGAGAGAGAGAGAGCAGAAAAAATGGGCATCCTTTTCTTTTTCCTAATCTTACAGGGAAAGCTTTTAGGATTTCACCACTGAATATGATATTAAGTGTGGTTTATTCATATATAACTTTTATCATAGAGAGGAAATTTCCTTCTATTCCTTTCTTTAATAGTGCTTTTATCAGGAAATTGTGCTGTAATTTGTTGAATGCTTTTTCCTGCTTCTATACAGATGATCACGTGATTCTTTTCTTTTGATCTGTTTTTGAGGCGTGTTACATTGTTTGATTTTCTTTGTTGAACCGTCCTTGCATACCAGGGATGAAACCAACTTTGTCATGATATATAATTTATTTGATGTGTTGCTAAATATGATTAACTAGTATTTTCCTAAGGATGTTAGCATCTAGGTTCATTAGAGGGATTGATCTATAGTTTTCCTTTCTTGTGGCATTTTTGTTTGGCTTTGGTATCAGGGTGATGCTGACATCATAGAATGAATAAGGCAATGTTCCCTTCATTCTTATTTTTGGAAAGATTTTAAGCAGGATTGGTCTTAGCGTTTTCCAAAATATTTGGTGTAATTCACCTATGAAGATATCTGGTCTTGGGCTCTTACTTGGGATGTTATTCATAAATAATTCTATCTCATTACTTGTGATTGGTTTGTTGAGTTCATCAATTTCTTCTTTTGTCAATGTAGGTTGCTGGTGTGCTCCAAAAAATTGTCTCTTTCCTCTAAATTATTCACCTTGTTGGCACACAATTTTCAAAGTATTATCTTTATGTATTCTTTATTTATGTGGGGACAGTGGTGATATCATGTTCTTCACTTCTCATTTTATGTATTTGCCTCTTCTCTCTTTTTTCCCTTTGCTAGTTTACATAAGGGCTTTTCAATTTATTAATCTTCTCAAAGAACAAGCTTTTGTTTTTGTTTATTTTTTCTTGTGCTTTCTTATTTTCAATTTCATTTAGCTCTGTTTTAATTTTTGTTATTTCCTTCTCTCTACTTGCTTTGGGATTAAACAGTGGTTGTTTTTCTAATTCCTTCAGGTATACAGTTAAGTCTTTGATTTTACCTCATTCTTCTTTTTTACTATAAGCATTTATGGCTGTGAATTTCCTTTCAATATTATTTGAGCTATATCCCATGTGTTTTGGTATATTGTTCTATCATTTTCATTTGTTTTCAAATAGTTACTGATTTATTTTTAAATTTCCTTCTTGACCCAGTGATTTTCTATATCTTTGTGCCTAAGCTGCTACTCTGCCCCTTAATGATATCAAGTTTCATTCCATTGTGGTCAGAGGAATTATTTCAATCATTCTGAACCTATTCAGTGTTGTTCTTTGGCCTAGCACCTATTATACCCTGGAGAATGATTAATGTGTGCTCAAGAAGAATGTATAAATCTTCGTATTCAGGTGTAATCTTCTGTATATGCTTATTATTCCAGATCTTCTAGTGAAGTGTTCAAGTTCTCTTTCTTTGTTGATTCTCTGTTGTGATGTTCTGCCTAATGATGATAAGGTTGTATTAAAGTCTCTGATGATAATTTTTAGGCCTCTATTCCTCCACTTAGCTTCTCCAATGTTTGCCTCATGTATTTTGAGGTACCCTGATTAAGTGCTTAAATATTTTTTATTGTTTTTACTTCCTGATAGATTACCCTGTTTATTAATATATACATTCCTTCCTTATCTTTTACAATAGAATGCATGTAAATTTTATTTTTTCTGATATTAGTATAGCTACTCCTGCCATTTTCTGATTATTAGTCTCATGTAAAATGATTTTCAACCATTCACTTTCATTCTCCATGCATCCCTGGATGTAAGGTGAGTTTCCTGTAGACAGCATATATATGGGTAATATTTTATTATCCATTCTGCCAAGCTTTGTCTCTTGATAAGAGTTTATTCCAGTAACATTTAATATTACTGTCAAAGGATTATTACCTTAGTCATATTTTCTTTAGGTTCATGTATGACATGTTGTTACTTTTTTCATTATTTTAGTTATCTTACACTCTCCTTCAACTCTTCCTCTCCTGTTTTTTTCCTTTCAAACTGCAGAACTCCCTTTAGTATTTCCTGAAGAGCAGGTTTTTGTATTGACAAACTATCTTAACTGCTGTTTATTTATGAATATTTTCAATTCTCTCTCATTTCTGAATGTCAGCTTTGCTGTAAAGAGAATTCTTGCCTGGAATTTTTTGTTTTTTTGTCTTCTGGCACTTTAACTATGTCATATCAATACCTTCTTGCCTCCACTGTTTCAGATTAGAAATCAGCACTTAATCTTATTCCACTTCCCTTTTATGTGATGGATCTCTTTTCTCTTGAATCTTTTAGTATTCTTTATTTGTTTTGTGCATTGGGGAATTTGAAAGTATATTTTATGAGGAAAGCCCACTAGGATTTATACAGTTTGTGGTGTGGTCCACTTCCTTGATTTGTACATCTATGTCCCTCAATAGATTTTGGGAATTTTCAGCCATTATTTCCTCCAAAACCCTTTCTGTCACTTTTCCCTTTATTCTCCCTCTTGAATGATTATAATGTATATGTTTGCATGTATCATTTTGCCATTCATATCCTTATGTCCCTGCTGGATTACTATTTTTATTTATTTATTTATCTCTTCTGTCTGATTTCAGATGTAATGTCTTCCACATTGTTGATCTTTCCTCTGCCTGTTCAAATCTGATATTATGTGCTTTTACTGAATTTTTGATTTCTTACATTTATTTCTTACATTCATTGTCATCATATCTGTCATGATTTTGTTTTTTACAATTTCTTAAGCATGTTCCCAGTGTCTTCTTAATAGTATTTATTTCTTCATTCACTTCATTAAGTTGATTCATATTTGTTTTGACGTCATTTATTACTTTCCCACATCCTGACTCTCCTCTTGTTTTTTAGTTTGTTCATTATATGGATAATACCTGGGCATCTGTTTATCTTGATGGGTTTTGAAGTTGCTTAGCCTCTCTTTTTACTCTAGAGTTTTATTTTGTTTTTCTTTGTGTGTGTTAAGGTTAATTTTTGATAGTTGGTTCCTCTTATTCTATATCCTTGCAGTCGCTTATGTTCTGTTGAGAAAAAATAAGAACAGAGATAAAGAAATAAGAAGAGAAAAAGAATAGTGTGATAATAATTTAAAAAAATAGAAGAGGAACTCTGCAAGTGCTCAGAAACTAAGTAATATAAGTAAAAATCATAATAAAATGCAAAGATTAAGAACAGAAAGAGGCGGGATAGAAAAATATAATAAGAGACAAAATAGAAGGAAAAATGTAGAATGAATTAAAAGGCCAGACAAATGAGAAGAGAATAGAAAGAAAGAAAATAGAGAGAGAGAGAGAAAAGATGAGACCAAAAGAGAAGTGGTAGAATGGAAGAAAAGCTACCAAAGTAAGAAGACCAAAAAAATGAAGGTAAGAAGAGAAATAAGGTAGGTTGAAAGAGTAAGTAAAAGAAAAAATAAACAAAGAAAGGGAAAGCAGCAAACAAGAAACAAAACAGCAGTACAGAAGCAACTGAGAACAAAGAGCCTTCCCTTTTAGGACCCTAGAGACCTTCTCAGGTTGCTCATGATCATCAATATACCACCCTACAATGTGCCCTCTGCAGGTTACATACACAGGTTTAACAAATTTAATAAATGAAAAGAAAGAAAAAAATCCAATAGAAACCATAAAATCAAACAGTAGAAAGTCAGCCTGTAAGTTCCCTGACATAAGTTGCTAGTTGCATTACTTTAACCCTTCCTGGATCCTTTCTTTTAGGAGATATATTTTACTCCAACCTATGACATGCAAGATAGGAATTCTCCCAGTGCACTACAGCAGCTCTATATACTAAATATGCCTTTGAAAAATAATTGGGCTCTTCCAATAATTCCCTAATTCCCTTAGGTGAGATGAACTTTTAATATTTTTCAGTGTCCAATATAGTTAGTTGCCTTTCTCCACCTCCTCCTTGAAGAAGATCTTCTCTCCAGGGTTGCTTAAAGTGACAGCCTGCCTGAGCAGATTATTCTCTACCTTCTCCCTGGGGCCAACTAAGTTTTAACTGGTATACTCCCCAAGAAGTGCTCAGGTATCCAAGCCAATGGAAAGGAAAGCATTCTCCACCATTTGGCAGATACCTCTTCCTTCCAGGGAATGCCACATCCCAGTCAGCTGGCTGGAGAGAGAGCCAGTGGACCCACAGAGGTTATTTGTCTTGAGGGTGGGGTTTAGCCACTAAACCTTTATAGGTACAGGAACAAGGAGCTCACAGATTTTCCTTGGTCTCTTTATCTCTTTGCCCAACTCCCTCTAGATCAATGCCTTGAAGCCTCCTGCTCTGTAGATTTCCCAAGCAGCTCACTTGGATAAGATTTTGTTTCTACCCAGCCTTTTATTGCAAAAGACCTGAGTAGTTCCTGCCTACAATGATGCAATTTTCCAAGAACCTAATCTGAATTGGCTTTTATCATGGATATTTTATTTGTGAAAAAAAGGCATGAAATGTCCAAATCAAGAAATCATCAGAGATGCTTTCACACCAGTCAGTACTGTCACCCTTATGTCCCACCGTGTGGTTATGATGTGTTTTACAGGACTCATGTCCATAGCCTTGAACTCCTCGATGAACCCTGTTTCTTTGGGGATTCATGCTTAAGTAATTCTCAAGTGTCTTCTCACACGTGTGCATCAAAAATGGTGGAGAATCAATCTTAGTCATGCTTCACTGCTATTATTCAATCAACAGGATCTCATACCCAAATGAAATATATTATTTCAAAAATGTAATCTTCCTCTCTGTGGGATTCATAAAAAAATGTTCAAACTATATGAATCCCCAAAAGAAATGTTATTCCATATGCATAAAACATTCATTACATCAGAATATTTCAAAAGCATTAAATCAATTCAATACCTATGCTACGTAAGAAATTTCATAAAAATCAATTACAGTCATGCAGGTTGCTGTGGGGAAACATTTCCCCTCTGGCTATAGACTTGTTAAACTTAGGAAACAAGTTATCTCTTTCCAATATACAAAGGGGTGTCAGATATGAGATAAACATTTTCATTGCCATAGGGAAATACTGAGAGGGAAACAGACATCACAAGTCCCCCAAAATTCAGAAATTCTGAAGGGCATACTCCATTAAATCTCAATGTGTGTGCCATCCATAGAATGATGTCTTCTTCTCCTCAAGGACTCCAGAGGGCTGACACCTTCCAAAGGCTTGACCAATGTCCAATTTTTCAGTTCTGCCATCATTGACTATCTGGGTGGTGGCTGATCTCTCGACCTCACCATCCAAGAACACTGAGATGATGGCCATAATTTTCAAATATTCTGGGGCATTCTAAACCTCCTTAGTACAGTGGAATGGAGGAACACTTTCCCTAATACCTCAGAACAGTGAGGTTGTGACCAAATTCTAATCATCAGGGAATATGCCCAAACTCATCAAATAAGTGGGGAGGCAACCTAAGTCTCCCAAACCATTGAATGTTCTTCGCCCTCGCTGTACCCTGGGGTGGCCAAATTATCATGAACAATGGTCTGAAAGATTGAACTCTCATTTCCAGGCAAACTCACCCTATATGCACTCAAGCGTGGGGCTCCTCTCTTGGTCTGAGAAGGTGTCTTAAGTCCAGACCCAATCATGCCCTAAAGGTTCCAAGTTTAGTTAAGACCTCATATGGGGCAGTTTCTTCTAGTGGTTTGTTTTACAGGGGATCAAAGTATCCCAAATCTTCAGTTTCTTTTTGTTTGGGGTTTTTTTCTGCCTAGCAGTTTAGTTCTCAGCTTATCTTTTTCTGCTGGTATTTTGTTTTTAACAGAAAAGTTAGGCCACATTTTATACATTTTCTTTGGAAATCTCAGCCAAATGTCCAAGTTAATCATTTTCAAATTATACCTTACATCTAACATCAGGAATCAATTTTGCCAAGGTTTCTGCAACATTAAAACAAGGACTACAAATTTTCTTCAGTTTCCAATAAAAGTTTAATCATTTCTTCTATGACCTCTTCATAAATAACTTTGAGTCCATATTCTTACCAACGGTCTCTTCAAAGTAATCCATGTTTTTTCTGTCAATAATCTCACAATTTTTTTCAAATATACTGCTTTCCTCTTTACAAAGATGTGAGATATATATATATATATATAATTTCAAGAAACATAATTCCCACTCTTCTGGTACCAATTTCTGTCTTAATTTGCCACAGGCCAAGAAAAAGTATGGAAAATAGGTTAATGTTTATAATGGAAAATTTATTTGGGGTTAAAATTTACAGTGCTGAGGCCATGACATGTTCAAATCAATGGATCAACAGTGATTCTCACCAAAGTCACTTGTTGGTCATCTTGGCATCTCACCATTGGTGATCTGGCATGTGGCTGTGCTCAAGTTCTCATCCTTGAAATGCTCCTTGGTTTCAAATTCTTGGGATTTTTCTAGTTTAAGTGGTCCCCCATTCATCTCTCACATGTCTGGATCAAAAAATAATGAGATTCCCTTTCTCTTTATCTCTCCCTCTATGTCCATGTTTATATCAGACAAAGCTAGAAGGCAGACACTCAATCTGAGAAGTGTCTCAGTGAGGTAGTCCAATCAAAAGGGCCTTACACAAATGTGTATGGAATCATTCAGAAACATAATCTGTGTCTTTTTTCTTTTTTCTGGATTCATAAAATAATTTCAAACTATCAGAAATCTCTTTATGAGATAGTATTCCCAAGAAGGCAAGACCATCAAACTGCAAGTGATTTCAAAGAAAATGAATAAAAATGGAATGCACCTTACAGAACTATTGATCAATAAAAGTGCTAGATTCTAAGTTTAATCTTTTGAAATGTTTTTAACAATATTATATTTTCTTAATTCAAAATAAAATGAGTGTTCTGGTGAGCACATATTAAAGTAAACTAGAAGAAAACTAGTTCAGTTACCTGGCATTATTTCTTCAAAGTATGAAATTAATTCCACCAATGCACTTGGGTAATGTAAAAAAATAAACTGATTCCATCAAAAAATAAATTTTGAATTCTGGCAAGCAAGAACTAATCTTGTTATCTCCAAGACTTAATCCACATAGGCTCTAAGGCTATTAATGCTAATTCCAGAATAAATACCCTGTAGAGTTCACTTTCAGCATGAGACCAAAGAAAGTGAGAAAATCTTGAATTTCCTACACAATTTTTTTGTAGGTATACTGGTGTCTAATAAACTTTTGCACACTTTGTTGCCAGTTCATAGATTCATTCTGGATTTCCAAACTGAATATTACAACACTCTGGCCATGTTGTTCAGAGACTGATTTCTACCTTTCAAGAATAATTTTACAGACTCTGGGCAGATTTCTACCCACTCTGCAAATCCTTCCTTGAGCTTTCCTTTACTATTTCAAAGGTAAAAGTGTTTTAATGGAAACTTGTTCCAGAAATCAAAATACCAAATAATATTCAGAAAGAATGAAGTTTCATGTCAAGATATGATAACGGCAAATCTGCAGTTTGTCAAAAAGACAAAATGCCAGAAGCGTGTATTCTCCTTAATAAAAATACTTCACACTTACATGACAGCACTTAAATCATACAAAACTCATAGAGTTGACTCCAACCTACCAACAACCAGAATTCTAGGTCCAACAAATTTGAATATTTTGCCACATTTGCTGTATCATCTTCTGTGTGTGTGTATATATATGTATGCATGTATGTATACACACCAAGCAATTATCTAGCTCTCCACCCATTTATTAATTTAACTATTTTCTAAACATTTGAGTGTTAACTGCATACATCATGCTCCTTGAACACATACTACTTACATCCATATACATTTCCTAAGAAAAAGGATATTCTTTTATGTACCACCTTAAGTAGAGTTATCAACTTTAGGAAATACAATGCTTATAAAATTTACAAGCTTTATTGCAATTTTTCCTGAGTCTTAATAATATCCTTTTGTATGTTTTCTCCTCCATTATTAGCCCAGTGAGGAGCTTTTTCCCCCATTTAATTCACATATCTCCTGATCTCTCTCTTTTTTTTTTAAATTGTGGAAGCATACATTCATAAATTTTACCATAGCAACCCCTCCCAAACATACAATTAAGTGGGATGAAACACATTCAAAATATTCCTCCACATCAATGACATAATTTCTTCCACTGCTAGAATCAAAAAAAGTCTATAGTAGAATACCAGTAAGACTACTTTATTCCATAGTTCATTCCTCAATCCTGAAGATTCTGGGATGGAGAAGCCTACTCCTCCAATTGAGAGGGGGTTGCAATCTCATTATGCCTTTCATTTCTTATTTCCCATTTGTACTACTTGGGTTATCCTGCTCCTATTTGATGTTGTACACATAAGGCCTCAGTTTTCAGAATAACCCTTGAAGACACTATAAGTATTTTAACTCATTTTCATTATTTATAAAAACATGATTGAAGCTTCTCCTAAACACTTATCTAGTGAGTAGCATTGTGAGAACCAAGAATGATGTATTAATATTTTTATTTCACTATATGAGCCCCCATGAGCAATTGTGGAGAACTCATTAATTCTTCCAATATGCCAAATCGGATTGGGAATGAGTGGTGTGAGAAATTTCATTTCTTCTGAAAATAGCATAATTCTTAGAACATGTGTTCTGGTTATTTTAATTCAGTCAGTTCAGAGTTTCTGAAGAAAGTAGCACTGGGAAATCAGATGGATGTAAAGGAGAGTTAGATGTTTGGAAATTATGACATACAATTTTGGTTTATTTGGCGTAAATGTCAAGATGTCAACATATTTGTGAAGTTTCCCTGAATGCTTCAAATCCACCACATTTTGTTGCTATCAAAACAGTTATGTTGCACAGAGATGTGACCAGACCAGAGATGGTCACTCCTCAGGTGGAGGGATAGAAATGCTCCAGACCTGCTTATTTCTTCATCTGGATTCCATCATTTTTTTTTACTGGATGAATATATTTTATTCTCATATCAAACTTTAGGAAATTATTTTCTTTTTTAAAACATTAAATGCATTTTTGAAGATAAATAGATCACAAAAAAGTTACATTAAAAAATATAAGATGTTCTCATATACCCCACACCCTAGCCCCCACCCACTCCTCTCACATCAGCAACCTCTTTCATCATTGTGGCACATTCATTGCATTTGGTGAATACAATCTGAAGCACTGCTGCACCACATTGATAATAGTTTACATTGCAGTTTACACTATCCCCCAGTACATCTTGATTCCTCTCCACTCATATTTACTTGGCTCCTGGTTAGTTTCTTGTGTTTAAACATGAATATTCACCCTTTTTAGAATCAGCAGCATTAGTTATGTTCATTATTATGTGCAACTCTCAACTCTATATCCATTCCCACACTTTCAAACTTAACCTTATTTGTAGGGTGGCACCGTGTGGGAGCGCGGTGACAGCAAGGGTCGGCTCATCCCCAGGCGCCGGTGCGAGTCGGACCCAGGTGGCGGGAATGGGCGTTAAGGCCCTCCGCTTGGGGTTTGGGCGTTCTGCCTGCCCCTCTGCCCAGCTGCACCCGCTTCCCCCTCGGTGGCCTAACCCCGCCTCTCCCCTGAGGGCCACTGCCGCGCCATGACAGCCCCGCCTCGCTGCCGCCGAGAACCCTGGCTACCCCGTCTTCTGCCCGCAACCAGTGATGCACCCCTGCACAAACCTATCAGCCGTCTGCCGCCCCCGGCCACACCCCTGCCCCTCCCCCATCTTCGCCCTATATTAACCGCTGTACTTCCTGAATAAATCAGACTTGCGCACAGATCCTGGTCTCCTCGGTAGTCTTCTTCCTACCGCGCATCCTCCGCACCTTGCTGGCCCCAGAGCGCCTTCTCAGAAGGCCCCTCCATGTGTTGCAGCCCACACCGCCCCTGCAGCAGCCCTCCAGGTGAGCCCACACTGCGACACTTATTAATAATTCTACATTGATTATCAGGCAACATTCTCAACAAACATGCTGTTTCCTAGTATCTGATACTCTTCAGTTTACCTCCATGAGTTTACTCAGCATATATATTTTGTATTTTTGGGATGATACAATATTTGTTCCTTTATTCTTTGACTTATTTCACTTCACATAAAATCCTCTGATTTCATCAAAATTGCCATATGCCTTTTCATTTCTTATTGCAGCTGATTATTTTCCTCTATATGTGTATACAACAAATTGTTTATCCATTCATCATTTGATGGACAATTGGGCAGGTTCCATATTTTAGCAATTGTGAATATTGCTGCTATGACCACCTGTGTTCAAGTGTCAGCATATTTGCCTTCAATTTTTCTGAATATATTCTTAGTAATGGATTCCTGTATCACATGGTAGTTTTATATTCATCTTCTTGAAGTACTGCCAAATTGGCTTCTACAGAGGCTTTACCATTTTACCTTCCCACCAATAGTGCAGAAATATTCCTCTTTCTCTGCATCTTTTCCAGCAGTTGCAGCTTTCTCTTGCTTTAGTAATGATGATTCTATAAGGTGTGAAATGATATTTTATTTTAGTTTTAAGCTGTATTTCTCTAAAAGGTATTAATTTTGCACATTTTCTATGTGCTTTTGGCCACTTATACTTCATCTTCAGATGAAGTATTTTAATTGAGTAACTTGTCTTCAACATTGAATTTTATGATATTTTTATACAATATGGATATTAACCCTTTATTTTATCTGTGGTTTCCAAATATTTTCTTCCATTGTGTACAATACATTATAATTTCCTGACAAAGGCTTTTGAATTAAAAAATTGTTTTGTTTTGTAAAGTTTCCATTTATTATATTTTCTTTTGTTGCTCATGTTTTGGCTGTAAGATTTTAAAAACTACTGCTCTGGGAAGTGAGTTTGGGCCAACAGATAGGGCATCCACCTACTACATAGGAGGTCCAAGGTTCAAACCCAGGGCCTCCTGACCCATATGATGACCTGGCCAATGCACAGTGCTGATGTACACAAGGAGTGCTGTGCCAAGTAGGGGTGTCCCCCTCGTAGGGTAGCCTCATACGCAAGGAGTGCATCCCCGTAATGGGAGGCGCCCAGTGCAAAAAAAAAGTGCAGCCTGCCCAGGAATGGCACTGCTGACACAGCAAGATGCCACAACAAAAAGAGACACAGATTTCCACAAAAGAACACACAGTGAATGGACACAGAGAGCAGATAAATGAGGGGTGGTGACGGAGAAGGGGAGAGAAATAAAATAAAAAATAAATCTTAATAAAAGGAAACCACTTCTCCTTTTAATTAATATGCAATGACATTCTTCATCCCTTATTAAGTTTTTTATTTTAATTTTATTTTTTCTGATTTCAGATCTTTTTTGGTTGCTATTTGTGCGGAATATCTTTTCCAACCTTACACATTTAATTTGATTGTGTTCTTACATCTGAAGTGAGTTTCTTGTGGACAGCACATACATGACTCATATTTTTGTATCCATTCTATCAGTATATTTCTTTTGATAAGGTGTTCAAGCCATTAATCGATGTCATTATTATAAAGACATTACTTTGTTCATTTTGTCCTTATTTGTTGTCATATCTTGCTATTGTCTATCTTTTGACCCTTTAATTTACCCTTCCTTATATTCTTTTTTTATTTTATAATTATTTTTTTATTGATTTTGTAAAAATATTACATTAAAAAGACAATATGAGGTCCCATTCAACCCCACCACCCCCACCCCACCACTCCCCCCCCCAGCAACACTCACTCCCATCCTCATGATACATCCATTGCATTTGGTAAGTACATCTCTGGGCATCTCTGCACCTCATGGTCAATGGTCCACATCATGGCCCATACTCTCCCACATTCCATCCAGTGGGCCCTGGGAGGATTTACAGTGTCCGGTGATTGCCCCTGCAGCACCATCCAGGGCAACTCTAAGTCCCAAAGGCGCCTCCACATCTCATCTCTTCCTGCCATTCCCCATACCCATATCAGCCACCATGTCCACTTTTCCCACTCCACTCCAATGCCACCTTTTCTCTGTGGACATTGGATTGGTTATGTCCATGGCATCTCTATGTCAAGAGGAGGCTCAGATTCCACATGGATACTGGATGCAATCCTCCTGCTTTCAGTTGTAGACACTCTAGGCTCCATGGTGTGGTGGTTGTCCTTCTTCAACTCCATCTTAGCTGAGTGAGGTGAGTTCAATAAATCAGATTGTAGGAGCTGAAGTCTGTTGAGGCTCAGGGCCTGGCTATCATATTGTCAGTCCAGAGATTCAAATCCCCTAAATATATCTTAAGCCCCAACACCAACTACAATTCCAGTAAAGTAGCGTGAAAGTCTTATGAAAAGAGATTCCATCTGAATACCCTTCCTTATATTCTTTAGCTCTGAACTCTTCTCCAAGTCTCACTTTGTTTTTATTTTCTGGTTGCAGGACACCTTTTAGGATCTCTTTTAGTTCTTGTCTTTTGGTAACATAACAACTTAGTTTTTGTTTGCCTGTTAAGACTTTAAATTAATGCTCATTTTTTTTTCAAGAATAGTTTTGCTAGATACAAATTTCTAGTCTGGAAGCTTTTATTTCTTTTGATAACTTAAGGACATCATAATACTTTCTTTCCACCTGCATGGTTTCTGTAGAAAGGTTGGCACTTAATTATTGGGGTTCCCTTTTATGACATACATTGCTTTTCTCTTGATGCCTTCGGAACTCTCTCAGTATCTCTAATATTTATTATTTTGTAAAATAGGTGTAGCAGTTTGATATGGTTATCAATTCCAAAAATAGTTATTGGATTATGTTTGTAATCTGATCTGTACCCTGGCATGATTGAGTTATGATTAGGGCATTGAGTCCTCACCCCTTGGTGGGTGGAGACTCACAGATAAAAGGCATGGCAAAGAACAGAGCTGAGGGTTTCTATGTTGGAGTTTTGATGTTAGAGTTTTGATGTTGGAGTTTGCTGCTGAAGCTGGAGCCCCAGGTAAAGAGACAGAACTGTTCACCTGTTAGTCTACAGATGACATTGTGGAGAAAGGCAAAACCTAGAGAGCCTCATACTCAGAGCTGACCTTGTGGAGGAAACAGAGGAGCCGACTCCAGAGGAACAGAAAGAGCCTGAACCCCTGCAGATATCAGCAGCCATCTTGCCCAAGCACATGGCAATAGAATTTGGTGAGGGAAGTAACTTATGCTTTATGGCCTGGTAACTGTAAGCTTCTAACCCAAATAAATACTGTTTATAAAAACCAACTGATTTCTAGTATTTTTCATCAGCACCCTTTTGGCTGACTAATACAGGAGGTGTCTCAGAATACTTCTATTCAAATGTTTTCAGTTTTGGGTGCTTTAAATGAGCCATAATTTTCTGTTTCTTTGTATGGATTGTAATTTTTATTGGTGTCTTGGCATCAGGCTTACTAGATTTATTTTCTCCGGGTACAGATATTTTCTTTAGTTTAGGTCTTACTTGACCTTTCACTCTTGCTGGTTGTGTAGCAGGATCTGAGTATGTGGTTGGTACTGTAAGTTGTGGAGGATGAAGCTGCCTACATTGCCTCAAAACCAATGAAGCTTCTCTCACCTTTCTCCTCTTCCAAGGGTTAGAACAGAGCTAGATCTGGGTGTAATAACCCAAGTTGTGTAGGACAAGATGGTCTGCAGTTGCCCAGAGAAATTGATGAAGGTTCATCGCCATTTCTCTCCTGTCTGTGGTGGGGTTGAATTTGCAGGTGTTGGCAATAATCTACGCCATGCTAGTCCAAAATGACTGCAGTTGCTCAGTTAGAATGATTTAACCCTAGCCCTTTTCTTCCCTTGCCAGTGTATGGAATGGACCATCTGAATGCTCAACACTCTAATATGTGTGGGTCAAATGTGTCTGCAGTTGCCCTGAGAGCCTGAGAGAGTATAGTCCTTTCTCTTATTTGGGTGATGGTCATGAAACCACAGGTACCCAACTTTTCAATCTGTGTAGGAAAAAAGTGCCTGCTATTATCCAGGAACCTTGAAGAAACACCACTCCCCTCCTATCCTATTGTGGTGTGTAGGATTGGATCCACAAATGCCAACCATTCGAATCTATGCAAGCCAAAAATGCCTGCCAATGCCAAGAAGGGCTGAGGCAACACAGGTCTCCTCCTATAATATTTGGTGGCAGGAATGGAGTTACAGATGCTGAGTATTCAGTATGTGTGGGCCAAAATCATCTGCAATTACCTGGAGATATTGAAGCATCAACAGCCCCATTCTATCTTATGGGGTGAAGGGGTGGAGATGGAATCAGAGGTGCAAACACATCAGCTTGTGTAGACTAAAAGCACCTGCAGTTGCTCAGAAAGGCTGAGGAAATACAACTTCTCTCCTATCCTTTGGGGTGCAAGTGTGGAGCTCTGGGTGTCTAGTCTGTGACAGCTGAAATCACCTACAATTATCTGGAAAGGTAAGGTCAGGTCCTGCCAGCTTCTTCCTTGCCAGAGTTGGGACTGGAGCTTAGGTTAATGCTGTAGTATGATCTGGGTGGAAAGAAGCTGGTATCTACCATCACTGTGATTTTCATTCAGCTCTGCTTCCCCTCATGCCAAAGTCAGAGTTAAAATTGTAGTTACTGATCCCTTTTTGACTTGGACATGCTCAACATTTTATTGTTCTTAGGACTATAATTTAACAATTAAAATTTTACTGATCAGTAGCTGAAATTGGTGGCCAAATGTCTCTTCCTCCACCATTTTTGGGAAATGGAGCTTCCAAACCCAACCATGGAATACTTTCCCAGATGGCTTTTGCTAACAGTGGAGGATGAACACTGACATTCTTGGCTTGGAATGCTCTACTCATGCAACTTCATTGTGGGTGGGCTGTCTTCTCCTTACATTCCTTCAAGTATGTTGCAGGATGCTTTTCACCTCCCCTAGATGTCCATAAATAGGTGCTTTAGATAGCTCTGGGTGATTACTAACAGTCTTCTAGGACAAGTTGACTCTTGGATGGCCTTACTCTGCTGCCATATTGCCCCTCCAACACACTTGATTTTGAGTGTATTTTATTTTATCTTGGCTGTGATATCCATGACAACAGCATTAGAGACAATACCTAATCTGAATTAGAATTTCTTAGTTCAATATCTTATGCTCACATCCCTTTGCAATAACTTAGTTTTTAGCTTGAGAAACAAGGGTGTGCAAAATTCTCTAAAATCAGAAGCAAAATTCCATTGTTTAACATGTAACTGGATTAGGAAAAATTGTATTCTATACAGGTAAGAATTTTGGGCAGAGCTTGCCATTTATGGGGACTCCATTAAAGCTGTACACTTCAATTACAGTCAATAAAATTTTATTAATAATTTAGGTTTTATGGTTAAACTTAAAAGTTCAAAGTAATATTTATTTTCCTATGCAAATAGAACATTAACTTTGTATCATATGATAGAATACCAACTGTAATACAACCATGATATATTTTGAAATGTTTGTTCATAAATATTTTATCTTATACTCACAAAGATATCAGAAGGCATGTATATGCACTGTGTTTATTCAACAGCTCTGATTAACATGGAAAATTGTGCATCTAAATAGTATTTTAAATTGCTGGAGAGTAGATTTTTTATTTACATAAACTCAAAAATTCAAAGTTTCAGATATTGTAAATAGAAATAGCCCAAACTATTTTATTAAATTCTATAGCATAGTGGTTGAAAATGTAATGCTGAGAAAACACTTTAAAAATATAATTAGGAAGGGTTATTTGTTTAAGATGTGTAATGAGGTTTTCTGGCACAGGGGTAGGCTTCTAGGGAGTGTGTGACTGCTCATCTTGTCATACTGTGATGTATCATTGGGTGGAGACTCATACAGTGAGTGGGAAGGAGTACCTCTTCCTGTGGAGGCCTGATGTTCTCAAACATAGGGAATGGTGATTCTTGAGAGAATTGGTGATTCCCAATGGGGAGAATAGTCTAGTGTGTCAAGCGCTCAGCATTGTTGCAAGTATCTGTGAATCTGGTCCTTCAAGCAGTGAAGTTTGGTTGTCACTGTGGGCCTTGAGTGGAATGGGAGAGAGGAACAGACTAGGTGGAAGCAGAGTAACTGGAGGACAATGAAAGTGTTCCACAAGATCATGCAATGATGGATATAGGGCATGTTAAATTTTACCAAAAATGTATAAAAGTGTATAGGCTAAAATGGAAATCATAATGTAACTAAAATTTTAGAAAAGTGTACAGTCTAAAGTAAAACATAATGTAAACCAAAATGAAACTATGTGTGGTACCTATGTTTCAATATCTGTAAATCAGCTGCAGCAAATATAACATGAACATGTAAAAAGATCATTGCTGGGGAAGGGGTAAAGGGCTTAATGTTGGATATATGGGAGTCCCCTATGTTGTATATGTAACTTTACTGTGATATAAAACTTTTTTGAAGACAAAATTTAAAAAAGGATATAGACACTGAGGAAGGAATGAAAGAAATTGCCTTGCCACTGTATAGATATGGCAACACCTGTTATAGTGATGAAAGGCAAAACATCAAAAAATGTTTTATGATATTTTTCATTTTAATACCCCAATTTATTTTTTACTTTATTTTAGTTTTCCTAAATTAATATGTATTATATTTCTAATTTTAAAACCTATATTCCTATTTCATTTTCATGCAAATTCAATTTAGCTATATATTAGGTTTCATTCTTAAAGAAGTTTTGAAACACAGAGAGGTTCATTATGGCAGGGGAAGACCAGTAGTATGAGGTGTTATTGATAGGGTCACGTGGTTGGGAGGAAGTTCTCCAGGGTATATATATAGGGTATATAAAAATGTTCAGATATTCTTTGGGTATTTTTATAGTAGTTGCAGTTACAAATGACAACTGGGGGAGTGCTTAGTTCCTAGCCAGAGAAGCTCTGTCACATTCCCCAATTTAATTGAAACAATCCCCCAAGTGCAAGGGCAAAGACCAGTGAAGAAGGATGCTCCAATGATGAGCCCTTGCTAATGATGACTATGGTTATGAGCCTACGTGCCTGAAATTTCAGCAGACCTAGAGCTGCAGAGTTCCTAATAGTTACCTCCTGAAAAGCTCCATGTTGCTCAAATGTGGCCACTCTCTAAACCAAACTCAGCATGTAAATGAATTGCCTTTTCTCCAGCATGGGACTTGACTCATGGGAATGTGCATTACTGGTGCTGATGGATTACTATTAATCAATAGCTGGTGATGGAGCAAAAAAAGACCTTGAATAAAAAGGAGAAATATTGAAGACAAATGAGTTTATATGACTAAGAGTCTTCAAAAGAGTCAGGAGGTCATCAGAGGGGTCACAATTACTTACATCTCAGTAGGATCCCAGAGACAGCCAAAGTAGATGCAACCCCAGGAACTGGTGATCCTGAGGGCTACGGAGACTCACAGGTTCTGTGGTCTTGGCAGGTGGCTCTGGAGTTCGGTGCCTTGTCAGTGGGCCCTATTTTGAAATTTGTGCTCCTGAGTGAGATGGATTTGGACTCAGATGTAACCTTTCTACACATGCCTCTTTTGTCACTTTTACTTAGCCTGTGGTTGGCTCTGGGGTTGGTATATACTCAGGAGACTTGAATCTCTGACTGTCTGTGTGCCAGCTGGGCCTTGAGCCTCAGCAGAGTTGCAACCCTTACCCTGTGGTTTGTTGGACTTACCCAGATCAGCTAACAAAGAGTTGAAGATGATTAACCACCACCAAAATAAGGAACTGAGAGTGTCTACAACTGTAAGCAGAAGAACCATATCCATCAACCATGTAGGATCTAAGCTCCCTCTCAATTTACAGGTGGAGTAAACATCACCATCCTAGAGTCCACAGGATGCAGGAATAAAATATGAATTAGAGTGGACTTACTGGTATTCTACTATAGAAGTATT
The DNA here is from genome assembly GCF_030445035.2 of Dasypus novemcinctus. Classification (NCBI taxonomy): domain Eukaryota; kingdom Metazoa; phylum Chordata; class Mammalia; order Cingulata; family Dasypodidae; genus Dasypus; species Dasypus novemcinctus. The sequence continues at coordinate 2,574,016 of NC_080688.1, forward strand.
GTGACTAGCACTGGAAGAAATTGTATCATTGATGTGGAGACATGCCAATGCTAGTTGCTGAGGACAGGGAGAGGGAAGAAGAGATATAATGTGGGGGCATTTTGGGGACTTGGAGTTGTCCTAAATGATATTGCAGAGACAGATGCTGGACATTATATATCCTGCCATAATCCACCGAATGGACTGGGGGAGAGTGTAAACTACAATGTAAACTATAATCCATGCTCTAGCAGTGCTCCAAAATGTATTCACCAAATGCAATGAATGGCCATAGTGGTGAAAGAGGTTGTTGATATGGGAGTTGTGGGGTGGGATGGGGTTTGGCATATATGGGAACCTCATATTTTTTAATGTAACATTTTTTGTGATTTATGTATCTTAAAGTAAAGACAATTATAAATTAAAAAATAAAGATAATTAAAAGTTAAATTCGAAAGAGTATAGTTCAAATGTTTTAATGAGACATATTTTTCATGATGTTTATTGCATCATACACAAATGAAAAGTAACCTACTCTTTTACTGCTTTTCTATCAGCTTTATTAATAATACATAATCACAGACTAATTTTAATGTAATCTGAGAAAACTAGTGAATGAAATCTTGTAGAAAATAGTGAATTTGGCGTGTTTACACACTAAGGAAAAATAAATTGTGGGGTGGAGAATTGTGATAGCAATGGTAAATAGGCCAAATTTGGGTCTCTTCATTGGCTATCAATGAAGGCAACTGTTATTCATATCCACTGGATAATTTCAAGACAAGATTTATGTCAAGTCTCTGAATTGCTTCATCTAAACAGGATGCAAATTGGGTTGCAGGAAGTCTTGCCCTAGGATAATTAACTCCCCAGTAATCCTACCCATAGAAATCCAAATATATTTCTTGTTTCAGTGAAAACTCTAAGCTTAGGTGTTACTAGGGATAAGAGTAATAGGGCAAGCAATAGATTGATAAAATATCTGAAAATTATAATCATCACCCATGCACTTCATTCAAAATACTGGGTTAAGGAATAAGCTATAAAAATACCTACACATAATATTTTTATTTATTTATGACTCAACGAAGGAAGTAAAAATAAAGGATTAGTGTCCACATTTCTGTTATTAATCCTGAGGTTTATCAAGCAATCTTGTGGTTCTTTTGTCATTAAGCCAGAAGTTTAGGATTATTTGTTATTGCAATCTATCTGCTATGGTAGAGGCTTTAGTGTCCCAGATTTTCTCTTCTGTACATGATTATTGTTATCATCCTTAAACATATCAACAGAGAAACAAACACTGAGAACCCTGAGGATTTTCAATTCTGCTCTTATAACACAATTCATAATGACCCTGATCAATTATTTCAGCTGAAGCCAGACAATGTCTGCACATCTTCCAGATAGACCAGATGCCTTTACATCCCCAGTGATGAAGGACTCAGTGGAAATATAATGCATGTTATCAACTCTCCTGGGCATGTGCCATTCTTCTTGTAAGAGTACAACTCTTAAAAATTGAATACCATTGTCAAACCATTTATAATCTACTTGTCAGATCATTTGCATATATACAAAAAAGAGAAAAAGAATAGCAGTAGCAGTGAGATTCTTGCTGAAGCACACTTTATAAAATCTTGCTGAAATATTATTTTATCAAGGATTATAAAGTTTAAGTAACAGTTAACATGGATTGTGTGCACTAGAATTTGCCTATCACACTCAATTCAGCTGTATATCTTATGTGGACGTTATATTTGTGGAAGATGAATTATAAATATTCATAGGTGAATTGAGGAAGAACTCAAGTATTTAAACCAGAATCTTAAAAGAGAGATTATGATGAATGTGAGGCTCAATAAAGTGACCACATAAAGATGTTTATCAACTCCTAGGCACATTCCAAGCAGAACATGGATGGATTTTACCCTAAGCAACACAATGGAGACTTTTCAAAATGAAACTCTAAAATAGATCGCCATGCTGTATAATGCTTGATAATAGTTTTGTGCATGGAGGCAGATACAGAACATCCATCAGAATCCCAAAACATAGAGGCTCATCAGATCTTGCACCAAAGACATAACTGCAAACATTTTGGTGACAAGAAAAGGATCACCATTCTCCACAGGAATTGAGCAAAACCCAGAGTAACGCTATAAAATTTTTGAAATGTGTAGGATACAATCTAAAGCTATTTGAAATATAAAAACTAGGAAAGTACAACTTGCAACAAAAACACAACTTAAAAATGATAATGTTGAGTTGACATAAATGTTGGAATTATGTGACAATGAAAATAAGGGTGAAATCTTGAAATCAAAACAAATTGACAATTTTAAGAAGTTATATAGGAAGAATTTTTTAAAAATTTGGAACTGAAAAATATGAAATGTCTGTGTTACTGGATTTTCCTAGGTTCTTGACTAAAGTTCAAGATATGAATTTGAAGAGCAGGCCACATAGATTAGGCCAGCAATTTATTAAAGTAGGAAGGGAAGAGAAATGTGAGAAAATAACAGATCATAGGTCCCAAGTAGAGAGGAATGGGCAGAAAAATGATAGAGGGCTGATTCATGGAATACAATTCCCCATTATAGATTATAAATCCCCAGGTTTACTTGTGTATTGATCTAGGTAGGGTGAAGAAGGCCATAACAGGGCATGAACAAGGCCAGGGACAGGGCCAGTTCACTTTTCCACTTGACTTTTTAACCATTAATTATTCTACCCATTTGCTATTGACAGGTAGGAGTTCCAACTGTTTGCTGTTTTGACTGATTAAAACTTCCATCAATACCCTGGGAGGTCCCAAGAATAAAGTCCTTGGGGAATAGCCAGGTCTTCTCCTGGCTTCTGGTGGAAATCTCATTCCAAATGGAATTTCCCGTGAGGGTCTTCCAACAGTCATCTTGGGGGTACTGAAGAACATGTGTTCAATGGCAGTGGTTTTCTGCCAGGTTCTAGATCAATCTATTGATTCCCTGTCTAGCCTGCTTCATCTATACATTGCAATATGACCAGTGCTTGCTTGACCAACTAGTCACCATAACCTGGGCAAGTTGACATATTAGCCTAACCATCACAGTTTACCCCTTATCAAATGGGCAACCACACACATCATCTTAAAATATACTTAATCTCTAAATAAAAAAGAATAATAATAGACATATTTCTTTTGCCTAAAAATACTCAACTGCCCTGCATTCACCTGGAAATGCATTAAAACCATCCAGAATAGGGTACAAATCCTAGTTGATATTCACTCTTAAACTTAACATTCTTAAATACTGACATGGAATTAATACAACTTACGTTATATGATAAGGGAAGAATGAAAGAAATCAAAGATACTCATTTTATGTACATATATGGCTATACTAATAATGAGAAAAGGTGAAATGCTGGTGACCATTACAGTTCTCTTTTCTTTAACTTGTTATGTGATTGTAATTTGTATTTATCACTACATTCTTAAACTGCACATTATAACAACAAACACCTCAGCTAACCATGGTTCTTTGTCTGAAGATTCATTCCTGAAGATTGTGGGCCATTGCAAGTCCTGCCTGGGTTAGACAATTGCAGTTTTCCACTTATTTTAATCACAGGGCAGGGTACTACTAAGTAATGTTCTAGAGGATCTCCTATATTCCAGGTAAAAGACCTTTACCTCAGTTGTGTAGTTGCAATCCTATTTCCCCTTGATAGGAAGGATCTATCACCCCAGCCCATACAGTAATTCCTGTCTTTCCCTGTTGACTCATAAGCATGAGGAGCCCAAAGAGGCCAGGTGGAAATCTTAACTTCCAGTTCAATGGAATCATTGCATTTCCTAGTGGAAGCACTGCCCCCTGTGGAACTAAGACCTGTAGACCAGTAGAACTTAACGTTGCAGGGACAGGAAGCTAAACCTTGTATATATGTACATTCCAGATGGAAAATTCAATGTCTCTTCCATTATGAAAGACTTCCAATGTAGTCAATATGTCAGCAGGTAGCAGGGTGATCAGTTCAGAGATGGTGCCATTTTGAGGGCTGAGTGTGCATCTCTACTGCTGGCACAGCTTTGGCTATAACTAGGTCAGCCTTGGTAAAGGGAGCCCAAGCATAGCCTCCATACCTGAGCCCAAGCATAGCCTCCATACCTGCCCATATGACTACTTCATTCATTATCCCATTGGGAAATATCTGGAGAGGCTGGGGAAGTAGTCTGAACTGTTATCCACAGAACAAGCCATCTTATCCACTTGATTATTCAAATCTTCTTCTGCTGAAGTCACCTGCTGATGAGGATCCATGTGGTACATAAATATTTTCATGATTTTTGCCCAGTCAGAAATGTCTATCCACATACATCTTCCTCATCAGTTTTCCAAATGTTCCTTCCAAGTCCCTGATCATACAGCAAATCCATTGATAACTGCCCATTAAACTGTGGACAAATGTATGTCCAGATATTTCTCCTTCCAGTCAACATGAACAAACAGGTGCACTGCTTGATATTGTGTCCTTTATGACTTCCCCTCACCATTGTTTTTCAGGGATGTCTCCCAAAGGGACTTCAGCTGTTCACTTCCAGATGTAACTGTGTATCATGCAGAACCATCTGTAAGCCAGGCCTGAGTGCTCTCTTCCTCAGTTAACTGATTGTAAGGAACTCACCAAGAGATCAGAGCTGTGGGCTGGAAAAGAGAACATAATGTAGCAGGAGTAGTGGCCAAGGGAATTTTGGCACTTCCTCATGTAACTTAGTTGTGCCTTTAGGGTACAAGCCCTTTCTCATATATATTACTTCTGCTTTATGATGGAATGCTGCTGTGCACAACAAAATTTATTGTTTGTTGGGCCAGACAAACCCAACTCATGACAGGCAACTCAGGTCTCATGGTAAGTTGGTATCCAATGGCTAATCATTCAATTTCTACTAAGGCTCAGTACCAGATCATAATATTTTTTTCTCAAAATGAGAGTAGTTAGCTGCAGAAGATGGAAGACCTTTGCTCCAAAATCCTATGAGTCGATATTGTGATTATTCTATAGAAGCCTCACAAAAGCAGCAGACAGCATCTCTATTTGCCAGTCACACTTTCAGCATGATTGGATCTGCTGGCCCATATAGACTAAGTGACAGTGTGTCTTCTACTGAAGCCTGGACTTGTTGTAAAGCCTCCTTTGGTTCTACTACCAACACAAACCTAGCAGTTTTTCTGGTCACATGGTAAATGGGCTGCATAAAATTAAATAATATGCTGTCTTCAGAATCCAAACAGGTCACTATGTGTTGTACCACTTTGTTCAGTCATAAAAGGGGACAGATGCAACAGCTGATCTTTCACTTTAGAATGGACATCTTGATATGTTCCCAAACCACTGGACACCTAAAAATTTCATCAAGATGAAAGACCAATGTAATTTTTTTGGATTTTTCTCCCATTCTCTGACACATAAATCCCTTGCCAGTAAGTCTAGAACATTTGTTAATTATTATTCACTAGGTTCAGTCAACATGACAGTAACAATATAATGGGCCAGAATGAAATCTTTTGGGAGAGAAAGATGATCAAGTTCTCTGTGGACAATCTTATCACATTCAGCTGGAGATTTGATATCCTCCTGAGGTAGGACAGTGAAAGTGTATTTTTGGTCTTGCCAGCTTAAAGCAAACTGGTTCTGGTGGTCCTTATGAATATCAATTTATAAATAAAGCATTTTCCAGATGAATAACTGCATTGTAGTACCAAGGTACATGTTGATTCACTCAAGCAGTGATACCACATTTGGAAAAGCAGCTGCAATTATATTCATCACCAGGCTAAGTTTTTGATAATCCACTGTCATCCTCCAAGATCCACCTGTTTTCTGCACATGCCAAAATAGAAGAGTTGGATGGGGATGTGCTGGGAATCAATACCTCTGAATCCTTCAAGTTCTTGATGGAAGCACTGATTTCTGCAATTCATCCTGGAATCCAGTATTGTTTTTTGAGGTACTATTTTGTTAAGCAGTTCTTACATGATAAATGTTCTCTAGTATGCCACTCTTTTTAAGCCCTTTGGGTCCCCTCATATGCAGTGTACCAGGGCAATTCTAGCTTCACTACCTCAGGCAATGTTGGCCATCTCTTGATCCATGTTTCAGCCAGACACCTGAACAAACTGTTATATCTTCTTCTAACCCCTCATGCTACAACATTGAATCTAGTATTTGCTTAATGGGCTTATATCAATAAATTCAGCCTCATCCAACTTTTTATCCCATCCACCATTATCACACACCCTTCAAATCTATCCCCACACATATTCCTCTGATTTCTGTCTATATAAATTGGAAAACCCACGCAGTTGTATTTCCTTTTTAAGTGTAGCAGCATACTTCCTTATAGGTCACATTTTGTGCTTCACCTTTGGGGCTTGTTGTGGTTTTATCCTAGTTAAAGTTCTAGAAGAAAACAGGGGTGTTGGTGGTGGGTCATGAAAGGCATTAAAAGTGACTTGCAAACAAATTATCTCAGGTAATGCTCAGGCAAGATGGGTATCTTCAGGAGACATTTGAATGGCAGATTCTTTGGAGCAGGATGGAAGTTTGGTGGTCATTTCCTAAGGGCTGGCTGGAGGTTGGGTGGCTTTTTCCTCAAGGTAGATAAGAGGCTGTGTGGCTATCTCCTTGGGAAGGATCATTAAAATTTTATCTGTCAATGTGTCAGCAGAATTTAGGATTTCACTGTACCCACTATTATATCAACAATCCATGTTTCTCTATCCCATGCCTCAGGATTTCACCCCCTTTCCAATCAATGTCCTCACTTTAACAGCACACACCCTGGAAAGTTAAGATTTTATTTTTGTTGTAACTCTGCTACTTGCAAAATGCGATTCTGGATCTGTTTTTCAGAAATCTCAATTATTCAGCTGCATGAAACAAGATTTTCTTTTAAGGCACACATAGAAACTTTCATGTTATTCATGTAGTACTTAAGTTGCAAATTTGAAGACTTCAGTTCATCCCTTTCATTTAAAACTGTACCTAGCATATTTAGGGACAATAAGCTCACATCATTGTACCATTAACTCCACAAAATTCTGACATGTTAAAAAAACTCTCACCCAGATACTTGTCTCTTATACACATGGAAGTAGTAATATCCTTGGCAATATTTTGTTTATCTCTATTGTCAATTCATGCCATGAACTGTTTGTGGCATCTTGATTATTGGTAACATAGTCAATACTGCCTTTAAATCTAGCCAGAATAGAAAGCCAACTACAAACAAACAACAACAACAACAACAACAAAAATCACAGAAGAAATTCAGAAATATATTTAAATGGTTTCTCATGCACCGTTCTTAGTACCAAGCTGCATTACTCATGGTTCCTTAGGGAAGCAGACTGTCAGGAGATATCTTTCAATAGTATGAGATTTTATAAAATTGTTTCATGCAACTGTGTACAAACTCTGTAGGGAAGGCTGCAAGCTAGGAGCTCCAATGAATGCTCTTGAAGAGTTCACCAGGAGATACTGGTTTTCTTAAAATGAGATAAGAATTCTCTATCTAAATGCTGAAATTACTTGTTTTAAGCTTTCAACTGTTTGGATGAGATTTCACTCACTGCTGAAGTCAATCTCCTGAGCTGATTGTAGATGTAATCAATAGATGCAATCAAGTTATGTATGATTAAAGTTCATGAAATCTCTTTACATTAAAAATAGCCTAATGGTTTCTTGACCAAACAACTGAGCACAATTACCTGGCCAAATTTACACAATAACCTAACAATTACATTGTAAGATATTTTTAAAATTAAAAGAAAACGTAGAAGAAAATCCGCATGAATAAAGTTAGGCAAAATTCCCATAATCTATGATATTAAAAGCACAATTCGTGAAGGACAAAATGATAATACATTGAACTTCATTTTTAAAACTTCAGTGAATACCTAAATTGTCTTCACCCAAGCTCTTAAGGTAAGGTTATATCAGTCATAACTTCCAAGAAAGTTTCCACATGTGTGAAAATAAATTTGTTAATAAAACATTTCTTTTCCCACAAGGAAAAAAAAATCAGCGAGAGATAGTGAAAAGATCAGCTATAAAGTGATAGAAAATATTTGCAAGTTATGTATTTGATGGAGGACTCTAATTCAGGGCATATAGAGAACACTTAAAACTCAACAGAAAAAAAATAAACAGCACAATTAAAAATTGACAGTTTACCAAGAAGATCAAAGTTGGCCAAAAAAGCCCTTGAAAAGATATTCAGCATGAGTAGCTATTATGGAATTACAAGTTTAAGCTAACTTGAAATACTATTGGTAAAATAAAATATGATAACATTGCCAAATGATGCTTATGATTTGTAACAAATGGAACTCTGCCACAATGGTGGTGTAAATGTAAAACAGTATAGTCATTGTATTAGCCAAAGCGATGCTAATGCAAAATAGCAGAAATCTGTTGGCTTTTGTAAAATAGTATTTATTTGGGGTAGAAGGTTAGTTTCCAGGTTTTAAGTGTAAGTTACTTCCCTCACCAAAGTCTGTTGCCATGTGTTGGAGCAAGATAGCTGCCAAAGTTCAGACTTCCTCTTCCTTTTTTTTAATTTTAATTTTAATTTTAATTTTTTTCAAATTCTACTCAATTTATTCATTTTTAAAAAAATATTACATTCAAAAAATATGAGGTCCCCATTCACCCCCACCACCCCTACCCCACCACCACCGCACCACCACCACCCCTCACAGTAACACTCTCCCCCATCATCATGACACATCCATTGCATCTGGTGAGTACATCTCTGGGCATCGCTGCACCCCATGGCCTGTGGTCCACACCATAGCCCACACTCTCCCACATTCCATCCAGTGGGCCATGGGAGGACATACAATGTCCAACAATTGTCCCTGTAGCTCCACCCAGGACAACTCCAAGTCCTGAAAATGCCTCCACATCTCATCTCTTCCTCCCATTCCCCGCACCCAGCAGCCACCACGGCCACTTTTTCCACACCAATGCCACATTTTCTTGATTATTAACCACAATAGTTCATGAATAGGATATCAATAAGTCCACTCTAATCCTCTTCCTCTTAAGGCTCCATAGTCCCAGCTTCTTCCAAAATCAGCTGTAGGCTGGAATACATCTCATCTCTCTCCCAGGGCTCAATTTTCTCCAGGCTCAGCTGCTCACCTCTCTCCACAAGTCCAGTTGTGAACTGTCAGGCAAATGGTTCATCTCTATTCTTGGAGCCTTCTCTCTTTCCTTGTAACCAAGTTCCTCTGTGTGCTTACTTCCCAGGGCTCCAGCTTAAAACTCAAAACTCCCTTTTCTGAGGTATGATTTCTCTGTGAGTCCCCCCACCCACCAAGGGAGCAGGGATGCAACATCCTACTGATGTGGCCCAATCAAAGCCTATATCAGGAAAATTTTGTAAGTTTCTCATCAGATTTTAAAAAATAATTAGATAATGACCCAGAAAAATTCCATGTCTGGCTCATTTTAAGATCTAATATTTCCCAAAGATTCACAGTGCATGGTTAATAATTTCTACTCTTTTCAAAGTAATAGAATGATCATCTAGCATGTAGAATTGTCAATAGATTCTGAGTTATATTTTTCACTGTGTCATTTTATTTTCCTGTTGATTTTAACATTTTATTTTGGTAAGCTACAAAGTCATAGAAAATTGAAATGGAATAAAGAGCCCTTAGGTACCCTAAACTTGAAATGATTAATTGCTAATATTTTATTTTATCTATACATATATAGTTTTGTTGTAGCTCAAAAGTAAGTCCTTGCCTGATGCTCACCAGTCAATTAAGTGATCCTAGGATTTTGAAAGAGTTTATTTAGAAAATGCTAGCCTCATGAAGATAGGAGGAAACTAATCAAATCTTTCCCCCTGAATTGGCTGTGCTCTGGGTTTTTATGGGATGGAAAAAGGGGAGGTGAGGTTTTGATAGCTGAGGGGAAAATAACAGTGTCATAGTGGGGAACATGTCAGATGGACATCATGCTGACTCATGTGCTTGACTAGAAAGTGATGTTTTGAGCATGATTATTGGGTGATTTGAGATCATAGGGGTAGAAATATTCTAATCTTTTTGTACATGCAGATAGATTATATGCTTATTTCACTTGAAATTTAAGTTTTAGTTTACTGAATAGTTCAGAAATACTAACTGACTACAATTGGTTTGATCAGTTCTGCGCTGACTTATGCTACTTCATTAACACTGAGGGCTACTGCAGGAGTATCAGACTTGATGGTTGCAAAGCAAGATAAGGGGATACAAGTAGCACCAATTACAAGTTGCTTTGTTACTGTTCAGTTATAAGGTACTGATTATGCAGGTTTGGTGCATCAACATCAAAGAAACAAAACATCTGGATTACCATCCAGTGAGTCACAGATACTGGTTTCTGGCTAGTTTAAAAGTGTAACATACGACAAGACTATAATGCATTATATCAGAAAATTAGAATGTGCTTAAAATATAATTTAATTGGCTAATAAATATTTGTTGTTTTATAATTTGTTACACTTTTAAATTCACATATAGATTCTTTCATATGATTCATAAATTTACAAATGCTTTTTCAAATATAATAATCATATTCACTTCATACATATGATATTTCCAATGTTATTAAAAAAAAAACTTTTTTTCCCAATACACAATTTATATACTTGAAAGTAAACTGCAGAAGTCCTGACAGTTCAGTTTTAATCACTTGATAATTTATCTGCTTATCTGATGAAAAAATCATAATTTCATTCTCACAGCCAAGAAAATCAACCATGACATAACTACATTACAAATATCATGTGAAAAAATATGTATAATATTGCATACATATTATAAAATAATATATAAGTGTAAATATCATAAAATATTATGATTAACAAATTTATAATGTTATATTTTTCTTTTATATTTGTATAAATTATAATTCATCTATATAAAGGATTATTAAATCTAATAAAGCTGAAAAATATGTTTCTCTATAAACTGATAAACTATGTATTACATAATATATATATGAATAAAAATAAAAAACAAGGTGGAAAATAGGCACATAGCAGGCCTTCTTTCATATAAGAAGGAAAAATAAGAAAAAATGTGCCTATGCACACACCCTCACATGCACATATGCATACACATATATAAACATTTAACAATGTTTGTAGTAAGATCCACAGACACAGAAAACAAAACCCAAGATGTAGTCTTGGGCAGGAAGAGTGTAGGAAAAATGAGGATGTCAATTCAAATTTGGCCCAAGACTTTATATTTATGGCAGTATGTATGTTCTCTATTTTAAAAAATAAAATTATAATTAGATGGATGAAGAAAACAAGTTCTAAAACTGAATGTAAGGAGCCAGTGTGGCTCAAGCAGTTGAGTGCCTACTTTCCACATGGGAGGTCCTGGATTTTGGTCCCCAGTGAGTACTAAAAAAAAAAAACAACAACCATCAAACAAATGAGAAAACAACTCAGGTGAGCTGGTGTGACTCAGTGGTTGAGTGCCACCTTCCCACATGCTAGGTCTGGAGTTCAATCCCTAGCCCCAGTACCTAAAAAAAATAAAAGTAAAAATAAATAATTGAATGCAAACAGGAAAAGGAAATTGTCTGTATACTTAATTTTTATGTTAGCCATAGAAAAAATATAACAGAATTAATTTCAGTGCTTTAAAAGGATTGTATGCTAAGGATATTAATTTAGTGTCATATATTCTAAATAAAAAAGCTCTGAAAAATAATTAGGAATTTATTTGGTTAAAGATACCAACTCTAAAAAGAAACTACAAAATTAGTGGGTGTTTTTCATAGGCTGTAACATATAAGTAAAAATAATGATATCTTTGGGAATCAGGTTTTACAATATGGGATAAAGGAATGATAAAAATTAAAGGGGATGTAAGGAAGCCTACTCTGAGTTATTTTATTCATGTTTAACTGGAATTAGAAGAATTGGTCTGGAATCCTGCTAATATTTTTACATACTTAAGGATTGCAGATTTTAATTAAAATAATTAATTTTTGATAATAGTCTACATCCTAGATAATGAATACATTGCTATAAAATTGTGTTAGGATATGATTTTATAATAAGATTCAAATCCCATACATTTTGTTCTAAATGGATGTAACAATACCCTTTTTCATGGTACATAGTGAAGAGTATTAACAACTTAAAAATATGTAATAATACAAATAACAATAGTGTTAAAGTTTACCTGTCTCTCATGAAAAATGAAGATTATAACAATTGATTGTATAATCATATTTTAAGGAGAAATGTTTCATAATACAGAAAAAATATCTTAATGACATCAATTTACAATTTACTTTTTTCTTGCAATGCAATTCCTAGAAAATAGTTTGCTATATCTTACTCAAAAAATTAAAAGAAACAAAATGGTCACAATTTTACAATTTAGGTTTCTTTTTCAACATATTAAGTTGATTATGTATAAAATGAGTACCCATTATTAGGTTGGCAATATTCAGTTTTATCAAGAAAATAATCATATACCCTCTAGAGTCTTAATTGTTGCTTTTCCTAAGGGGAAAGAAGGTATAATACAAATTATAGAATAATTCCTCTTATGAACACTCTATTTAACAGAGATGTCTGTTTTTCACTAATACATTTTCATTGGCGGGATCCTTTTACTTTCATCTTGTTGAAATCCTGTATTGGTAATGAAGTCTTTAAAACTGACAAGCAAGAAATTTCTGTGCTAAACTCTGAATTTCCTGAGGTAAAAAATGTTAGATGTTTGTAGAGATGTTAATATAGTGTGATGTATAAACTTACACATATAAGGTATTTTTTGAAATAGGTAAGATAAAGTGTATAATTTTAATATTAGAGTAGGTGGCTAAATAAACTTTGAACAATACATTAGAGGAGCTGGACCTAATAGACATACAGAACATTACACCCAAATATAGCAGGATATAAATTCTTCTCAAGTGCACATGGATCATTCTCCAAGATAGACCATATGCTAGGCCACAGAAAATGTCTCAATGAATTCAGAAAGATCAAAATCATACAAAATAATTTCTCTGACTACAGTGGAATGAAGCTGGAAATGTGCAAGGGCCAGAGACCTAGATTTCACAAGATATGGAAATTAAACAACACACTCTTAGAAAACCAGTGGATCAAGGTTTGTCTTTTTAAAACAGTGCATATCCACACCTGTGCCCAACAACTTTATATGTAAATTTTATTGCATCTAAAGCATGTTTATGATCCATGAACCTTGATTTATATTGCCTAGATAGTAATAGTCAACAAGGACAACACAAAGCATGGGGAGACAGACTACATTCTAGAAGGGCCCTTTCCATTCATCTAGTTTACCAGCTCTTGATCCACTCAGTTAAAGAGGAAGGTGAAAAAATTCCTCTAGCAATGTGTTTTAAAAGACAGGTTATTTTACAAAGAAATTTCAATTGAGAGATTTCCTTGTTATTAAAGTATTACATAAATTATAAAGTCTGAATTATCTTAAGATTTATGTTCTACTTGTGATAATTGTGCTTCATGAAATCATTTTCTCCTTATATAGTAAAGCTTGAAGTAACTATTTTTCAGAGGGTGAAGCTTCATATATGGTATGTTTGCCTTTTACCACATGTGAAAGTATAAGTCATACTAATAATATAAGAAAGTTTAGTTTTTCATTAATTTTCAATGTTAGACTAACCCTAGTCATACACCCTTTGCTTTGGATACTCCTTAGTTGACTCTTTATTACTATTTAAAAAAGATGACTTCAACAGGTATAATTCATGTATTTGTATGCTTTGTTACACCTAGTAATCTAACACAGCAGGTTGGGAGATTGCTTGATGGCAAATAACTATCAATGAATTAGGTTAATAAAGAAGATTAAAGAACCTTTCCTTGTGCAATATATTATTATATTTTAAATCACCTTTTTAAAAAATGGGATTTAGTTATGTTTGTTTAAAAGGAGGAGTTTCTTAAACAAGTTCCTTTCCACATGGACAAATTCTGTATTTTATATGCCAAAAAAATTGAATTAAGAAATTTATTCAATCAAGGGGAAAATGTAATGAAAATATAATTTCTTGAGGCTGTACTCTGATCATGTATCATGATGTAGAACCCACCTGCTGTTTTCCTCAAGAGGTTATTGACTTATTTCTCCCAATCCTTGTTTAGAAAAATTAAATCAAGTTAGTAAAATATGTATATAAGGACAAATAAATACGTAACATAAGTTACTATTTACTTTCTCAAAATATTAATGTTTCTTGTAAAAAAGCACCTTAATTTCTTATACTCTCTATTACTTTTTGAAGTATTAAAATGTACACTACTTTGCAGAATCTTAAATATTTGAGAAGTCAAGAATTAATGCTACAGATGTTCCTTTGCTTCAATCTCTCTATTCACTAATTTAACAAATGTTTGCTTACCAAATAATGTTATCTAAGCATTTTGTGCTTAATATAATAATTTTCTCTGAAGAGTTTCACTATTTAGATGTCATCTTTGAAAAGACATTTCTCTAAAGTAAGAGAGCAAGTAATGTTTAAGGAAAGGAAAAGATAATATTAGTAACAAGACTCTTAAGGAACAAATAATAACATCTTCCAATGAATCTCAGCAATTCTTATTTTTTTTCTTTTTTTGTCTTTATTTAATTTTTTAATGTTACATTAAAAAATCCCCATATACCCCCCACTCCCCTCATCCCACTCCTCCCCCCATAACAACAATCTCTTCCATCATCATGAGACATTCATTGCACTTGGTGAATACATCTCCGAGCACCGCTGTACCTCATGGTCAATGGTACACACCATAGCCCATTATTTTTATTGTCTTTTTTTAAAGATACATCAATCACAAAAAAAGTTACACTAAAAAATATAAGAGGTTCCCATATACCCCACCTCCCAACACCCCACTCCTCGAACATCAACAACCTCTTTCATCATTGTGGCACATTCATTGCATTTGGTGAATACATTTTGTAGCACTGCTGTACCACATGGATTATAATTTACATTGTAGATTACACTCTCCTCCAATCCATTCAGTAGGTTATGGTAGGATATATAATGTCCAGCAATTCTTATTTAAATCTTTCTAGTGGAAAAAAATGGCATAATGTAACAATACCATATGTTTGAAAATTATTATATATACTTTGTATTATTAATGCTATATATTTTATTTCAGTTAAGAAATAATGAAGAATTTCCATCAGTTAAAAGAAATGTGAAGTGGCTCGTAGTATAGAAAAAACATAGAAAATGTCTATATATTTTTTAACATCTTTTTATAATTAATTTTTTTTACTTTTAAATCTAGCTGTTTTTAGATCACAAAAATGTTACATAAAAAATGTAGGTGATTTCCATATGCCATACTCCCTCCCCCTCACACACTTCCCCATGTTAATAACATTCTTCATTAGTGTGGTACATTTGTTAAAATTGATGAACCCATACTGAAGCATTGTTAACCATGGTCTACGGTTTACATTATATTTAAAATTTGTCCTGCACAATTTTTTTAAGTTATGACAAAATATATAATGGCCTGTGTCCATCACTGTAATGTCAGGAAGGACAAATCCAATGTTCCAAAAATATTCCCATAATACTCTTATTCTTCCTTTTCTTATCCCTCAGAACTGCTGGTGGCCACTGCCTTTACACAGAATAGAAACTTTTACATTTTATTTTCTAAGCCAGTTTTTTTGGTCTGAATTTTCTAAGAACAGATTTGTTTCTTTTTAAAAAAGAGAACACATTATTTTTCCAAAGTTTTTAGTATAATACCTGAGTTTGTGTGTGTGAATATGCATATATTGTATACGCCTCACTTCACTGCAATTAAATAATCATTCTGCACATTAAATCACATATCTCAATAAATATATTTGTATTAGTCTTTTATGAAAAACTACTATTAAAGCTCTGTTCTGCTTTTTACTTCTTTATCCACACCAATTAATTATTGTTATGGGAAAACATGAATATAAAAATAAAATAATCATTTATGGAACCATGTTGTGAATCTTTTTGTGCCATTAGTAATTTAGCTCTAAATTATATACCTTTTGAGTTTAAATTGCTCTTTGTATCTCCCTTTGTCTCTTTCTAATCACCCCTTTCTTCTATGCACCATTTCTTTATGACACATATAGACATAGTTTCTATGCAAGAAAAGAACATCAAAGCAATTTAAACAACCAAAAAGAAAGAAATTAGTTTTTACAGTGACAAAAAATATCTGCATTAGTATCAATTTGCAGACATTCAATTAAATTGAAATATGGTTATAAATTATCATAAACATTCTGATGATGTGGGCTGTTAAGGTTTACTGAAATGCCATTAGAAAATAAAATAGGGGTAAATAAGTTCAATATGTACTATTATATCTGAGTTACAAACTCCATATTGTCAATTACATGTGTTTTAAGGGGAAAGGGAATTTAATATACATGCAAATGTACCTGCTTATCCTTTGGGTCACATGTAGACATTATCAACCAGGTTTTATTTATATTGTATAGGCTAAATTTAATTTGCATTAAAAACATTTAATTTGTATTAATGTATGCTCTTTGAGAATGTAACAAGCTAATGACTATATATAAATGAAGGATCAACAATAGTTTCTTATTATGGAACTGAGTCTGAATATTCCAAGAAATATCATAAAGACATTGGATGTTTTATCAATAATTCTAATTATTGAAATCTGTGATTAAAACACAGTTCAACAACTGCACCCGAACTAAATTCCAAGTGTTTCACTTCACTAGGCTCCTAAGTTTTTTTTATCTTAAACTCTGTTGGTTTCATTTTTTCCAGAAAGGGCCTAGTGGAAAGAAGAGATGGACATCAGCAATCTCAGCACCGTGAATGAGTTTAACCTCATAGGACTCTCTTACCTACCTGAGGTGCGCTATCCTTTATTTGTGGTTTTTGCCCTCATCTATCAGGTCACCTTGATGGGCAATGGTACCATTCTTCTTGCCATCGCCACTGAGAAAAAGCTGCGCACTCCCATGTATTACTTCTTGGCAAATTTGTCCATCTTAGACATATTCTGCCCATCAGCTACTGTTCCCAAGATGCTTGAGAACCTTCTGACTGAAAAACAAAGCATTTCTTTCATTGGGTGTGCTTTACAACTTTATTTTCTGGTGGCCCTAGCAGGGACGGAGGGCTTCCTTCTTGCTATCATGGCATATGACCGGTATGTGGCCATCTGTTTTCCACTCCGTTACACCCTCATCATGACCAACATTCGCTGCGCCCAGCTGACGATTGGAACCTGGGCAGCAGGGTTTCTTAATTCCCTTCTGCATACGATATTCACATTCCGCCTGTCTTTCTGCAAATCCAACCACGTTAACCAGTATTATTGTGACATCCCACAATTGGTGGCGCTCTCCTGCTCTTCCACTTATGTGGCAGAAATGCTTGTCTTAGTTGTAGGAGGTATCTCGGGGATCAGTACATTTCTGATCACCTTTATATCTTACGTCTACATCATATCTGCCATCCTAAAAATCCAGTCTGCCGAAGGGAAGCGCAAAGCCTTCTCCACATGTGCTTCCCATCTCTTTGTGGTCTGTCTGTTTTATGGCACAACAACATTTACCTATATCCGCCCATCCTCCAGTCAACACTCTCCAGCCAGAGACAGGCTCATCTCAATGCTGTATGGGGTTATCACCCCAATGTTGAACCCCATGATCTACAGCTTAAGAAACACAGATGTTAAAGGAGCCATCAGAAAGATCTTATGTCACAAAACATGTTTACAGCTCAATAAAATTTATTAAATTTCTTAATTAGCACTCAAACATTGACTTCATTGGAATAATTGTAAGAATCTATAGAAAGAATAACTTTATTTAGATATCTGTCTAAGTTACACCTGCTTATTGTATTTATACAAATTTATAGCCTTCCCCCTATACTATACATAATACTAGAATTTTGACTCTGCATATATCTAGGTTTATCTCGATCTTAAGGTAAAATAAAAAAAACATCCAAAAATAAACATATTTTAGTATAAAGCAGAAGATTATTAATAATTTCACTGTTACTAGTGGTATAAACTTGGCCTGCTTTAAATAAATTTGGATCTTTATCACTTTATCTATGTCCATATCTATATCCATATCCGCCTCAACATTCAAATACAAAGCAATACCTGTATATATGCTTCTATTCATCTGTATCTATATAGTCCATAAATATGTATATCTATATTATTCGTATTTATATCTGCTTTTCATTTTATTTCTTTATCTATACCAAAACATCCCTCTTATTTTCTTTACCTTAATTGCCTACCTGATTATCTTCACATGCCTCATTTATGCCTTCTTAACTTTGTCATTGCACTCCTCTTTATTTTCATTTCCATTATTCTATTTCTCCACATTCTTTGCTTTTTTTTGTGACCATATTCTCCTTCTTTTTCCACCTGTCCATACAAGGAGAGGATTTATTTCTCTTTATCTCTGATCTTAGATATATAAATGATTTCACTATATTGCTATCATATTAATCTCACATATTCAAATGTAAATGTATCATCTTGTAACACCACAAATCTTATTAGTTACCTTGGAGAGTACAATTCTCACTGTATAACAAGAATGACATTTCTTAAATGAAATCCATAAAATTGAGTAACAATGTAAAACTGAATCAATTATTCAATTTAAATACCTGAAATTCAAATATTTATTCAACATTTAATCAAAAATTTGAACAAACAGAATGTTGTATTGGTTTTATATCTGCATTACACACTACTATGAAACCTATTTTTTTTTTTGCCAGAATCTGTATGTCTCATTAAGTGAGACACGAATTTGCCTTGATTTGGCCATGACAGAAATAGCATGTATGAATTTAAAAAAACAAAACAAAAAACTGTAGCATTGCCCATGCTTATTGCACCATAGATTTTTAGTACAAAAGTATTTTTTGTAGAATAATAAAGTTGATGAAATCATGGTAATTCTAGTTTATTCTTCTTAGGTAAGACAATATGTTCTTGAAATACAATGAAGGCGTGATATTTCTATCTGGTTCCATGTTGAATTGTTTGGCGAGAACTGCTGAATACAAGATCTTAAAATCACCATATATTTAAGCTGAATGGGATCTGTGGTTGGCATGTTTACCTTGGTCTTGCATATTATATGACAATCTAAATTTGTAGATGGTAATATTTCAATAATGCCATTATATTTTTCTTGAATATATACTGATTTACTGCCTTTATAAAATATAGGGTATAAATAAAACTATATGTCTCCCTTCACTAAAAGAAACAGTATTATTAGAGAAGGTGGCCAAGTTACTTGACAGTTATGTTGTAAATAAATTTCACAGAAGACAGCTGAGACTGCAGCGATGCAAATAGATATTCCAGCTTAAAGTAAGTCCTTACTTAAAATTCAAGAAACACCAGGAATGGGGATGTATATGTTGAATTTGGTTAACTGGTAATTGTGCAAATGTCACAGCAACTTATACTGATTATTTTATAAGCCATGCGGAGAGCTGTCATGGATGCCATAGAGATGACTGTGAAGATTGAAGGAAATTTACTTTGAAGGAAATAAAAAGTACTTTTCTTTTATAAGGAAAAAATTGCTGGCTGTAAGATAGGGAGGAATCAATGACAAAATGATATAATTAATTCTAATTAAAATAAGGTCATAATTCAATGACTGTTTTGGGTGTTTGACAGCAATCTAGCACTTTGATTCCTAAGTTAGGTGTGCCCTGTAGGTTCCATGTTCCAATGTACTTCCTTGCTAATTTTATCATGTTTCTATGTCCCAGGGAATTGCTCTAGATATAGGATGCAGCAGAGGTTCACCAGGCTTTCCTGCAACCATAGAACATCCATCAATCTTAATCCATATTAACATTGTGTCTACTGAGGAAGAAATGGAAAAAATTGCCTTGCTACTGTACATACAGAGCAACTTCTATGGCAGTGGTGAAAGGCAAAATGTCAAAAACAGGGCTTTTTCATTGTTTTCATTTCTTGATACCCCAATTTATATTCCCTTTGCTTAATTTTTCTAAATTACTATGTATTCTATATCTAACCTTTTGGCCCATCACTATTTTCCATTTTACTATTAATGGAATCTGGCAATATATTGGGCTTCCTTTTTGAACAAGTTTTTTACTACAGAGTCCAACTATGGTGGGGGAGGAGCACTTGTGTGGGTGTTATTGGTGGTGGGCACATGGTTGGGAGAGAGCTCTCCAGGGCATATATACAGGGAACACAGAAAGGATTGGATATTTTCATAGTGGATTCAGTTGGAAACAACAGCTGAGAGAGTGCTGAGTTCTTTGGCCAAGGGAGCTCTATCACATTCCCAAATGGAATAACAACAATCCCCCAAGTGCAATGACAAAAACCAACAAAGATGGATGGTCCAACAATGAGCCCTTGATACTGATGGCTCTGAATATTAACCTGTGTGACTGAAATATGAACTAGGTCTAGAGCAGAAGGATGCCTAAGAGTTACCTACTGAGAGCCTCCACATTGCTCAAATGTGGCCATTCTCTAAGCCAAACTCAGCATGTAGATGCATTGCCTTCCCCCCAGCATGGGACATGTCTCCTCAGGATGAGCCTCCCTGGTGCTGAGGGATTACTCTCAAGTACCAGCTGATGATGTAACTAGAAAAATGACCTTGGACAATGGAGTCAACTCAGACCAGCAGAATATCTCAGCCTACATGTAATATAAGGTGCTAAAAACTGCTTTTTGACTTTGGATAAAAAGGGGAAATGGAAAGGACAAGTAAGTTTATATGACTATGAGTCTCCAAAAAGAGTTGGAATATCATCAGAAGGGTGATGCTTATGCACACCTCATCAGGGTACCAGAGACAGCCAAGGTAGATGGAAACTCAGGTGCTGGTTCTCCTGAGGGCTGCAGAGACCTGCAGGTTCTATGGTCATGGCAGATGGCTCTGGAGTTCAGGGTCATGTCAGTTGGCCCTACTTTGGAGTTTGTGTTCCTGAGTGTGATGGAGTTGGACTTAGATATGACCTTTCTACACATGCCTTTTCTGATACTTTTACTGGACCTGTGGTTGGCATTTGGGTTGCTGTACACTCAGGAGACCTAAATCTCTATACTGTCCATGTGATGTCCAGGTCCTGGGCCTCAGCAGATTTGCAGCTCCTACCCTCTGGTTTGTTGGACTTACCCTGGCCACTGATAGGTAGGTGACGATGGTCAACCACCACTCCAGGGGGTCAAGATTGCCTACAGCTGCAAGCCAGAGAATTGCATCCATCATCCATGTGGAATCTAAGCCCCCTTTTGATGTAGAGGGGGACTGGACATAACCATCCCAGGGTCCACAGGATGGAAGAATAAAGTCTGGATTAGAGTGGACTTACTGGTGTTCTGCTGGGGAACTATTGTGATTAGTAAGGGAAAATGTTGTAGTAGTGATGTGGAGAGGGTTGTCACAGTGGCTAGGGAGACAGAGGAGGATATGTGGTGTGGGGGCATTTTTGGGATTTGGAGTTGTCCTTGTTGGTGCTGCAGTGATGGATGCTGGATGTTGTATGTCCTGTCATGGCCCACTGGGTGGACTGGGGGAGAGTGTGGACTATAATGTGGACCACTCTCCATGTGGTGCTGCAGTGCTCCAGAATATATTCACCAGGTGCAGTGGATGTGCCATGATGATGGAAGAGGTTGTTGGTGTGGGAGGGGTGGTTTCGGTGGGGTGGGGGGTATATGGGGACCTCATATTTTTTTAATGTAACATTTAGAAGAAAATAAAGAAGATAAAAAAACAAAAACATTGTGTCTCCCATCCCAAAAAACATTTGAACTGGTCATAAAGACATACTTTGATAGTTCAGACTTCCATGTCAATATACAACTGAGAATTCTATATAGAAGAAGATCAGCTCCTTTTTTAAAAGCACATGCATATTAACCAATGAGGATATAGATTTTATTTTTCTCCACAGATGTTGTTGTCAAACAATGAACCAATTGGAGGCTGTCCATGATATAGATACCTCAAAAGAACTGATGGTATACATCATTAATTCTGTAATGATTTTACTAATGATAAACTGTTCAAGAAGATTGAATTGTTGAGCTGAAAATAGGACTTCTAATTGGGCAGACTGGACATGTCTTTTGGGAATATGTATTCACACTAGTGATGGGTTTTCTCTATTAATTATAAACCAAGATACAAATTGAGCAACAACTGAAAAAATCTTAAAACACGAGTGTACAAGGTGCTAAAAACTCAGAAAAGGAGGTTGGATCATGTTTAGTGGTTCCCCTTGTTACATATGGTAATCACTCAGGTAAGCTGGATTTGGCTAGGCCTTGAACTCTTCCTTTAATATTAAGCCTTATTTATTTTATTCTTATCTGGATACTATGTCTACTAGAAATTAGCCTCAGGGTTCCAGTAATCTTTCATTGGGAAGTCATTAAAGTCATTGAATATTTCTGGGCCTAACGGACATTTATAGAACATTACACCCCCAAAATATTTTCAAGTGCTCATGGATGTTTCTCATAGATAGTCCATGTGTCAGTCAGCCAAATGGGTTCTGAGGCAAAATAAAAGAAATCATTTGATTTTTGTAAAATATATTTATTTGAGATAAAAGCTTACAGTTACCAGGCCATAAAGCATAAGTTACTTCCCTCACCAAAGTCTTTTGCCATGTGTTTGAGAAAGATGTCTGCTGATGTCTGCCAGGGTTCAGGCTTCCTGGGTTCCTCTCTTCCCAGGGCTTGCTTCTCTTTCCTCACAACCAAGCTCCTTTATGTGCTTACTTTCTGGGCTTCAACTCAAAATTCCAACATCAAAACTCTAACTAACTTTTCTGCATTTTGCTTTCTCTGTGAGCACCCACCCACTGCTGGGGATGCAGCATCCTACTTAATTGGCCTAATCAGCACCTTAATCATTATTTAATCAAGTAAACCTCTGAATCCAATATAATCTCATATGCCCAGATTAAAAGACCAGTTTACAAACATAATCCAATATTTCTTTTTAAAATTCATCAATAATATCAAACTGCTGTAGTCCATATGTTGGATAACAAGAACACAATGTATGAAAATCTATGGGATACAGAAGGCTGGAATAGAAATTTGGAGGCCTCAATGCTTACATTATTGGTTTCATTATTTAAGAGATTTTGAATCACAGAAGGATCATAACTCTGACAGGGGAGGGTCATTGTTGTGGGATATCAGTGATGGGGGATGCATGGGAGAATGTTCATCTGAGGTAGGCATGTGAATATGTTCATGGAACAAGTATTCATGAAACATTGTCTTGATGGGTGGAGTTCCATAGAATACCCAAAAGAATATTGAATTACCATCCTGTAGACCTCTGCCATTTTCTACATTGGAAAGTAAGAATCCTCCAAATACAGGAGCAATGAATAGTGAAGGAGAATGGACCATTGTGATGGGCCCTTGATATTGATTATTGTACTCGTGTACCTTTTCTTTTGAAATTGAAACTTAACCTAGTATTCTATGTTGTCTAAGAGTTACCTCTTGAAAACCTAACTGTTGCTCAAATGTCGCCTCTCTCTAAGCCAAACTCAGCATATAATCCTTCCCCCTGACATGGGATGTAACTTCCAGGAATAAGCATTCCTGAAACTGAGGGATTGTTACTCAGGAGCAACTAGCAGTAGAAATGGAAAAGACCTTGACCAAAATGGGCAAGGGTAAATACAAATATATATTTACCCTCCTTCTTCCTCCCCCTCCCACACTTTTCCACAATAACAACATTCTTCATTAGTATGGTACTTTTGTTACAATTGAACACATATTGAAGCATTGCTACTAATCATGGACTACAGTTTACATTATAGTTTACATTCTGTCCTGCAAAATTTTGTAGGTTATGACAAAATATGCAATGGCTCATATCTGTCATTGCAATAACATGCAGGATAACTCCAAAGTCCTGAAAATGCCCCAATTTGCACCCATTCTTTCCTCTCCCATCCCTCAGAACCTCTGGTGGGAACTACCTGTATAACAATGATGAGTTCTTCCATTTCTAGAATAATGTATATATTAAAATACTAATAAGTCTACATTAGTCCATTGTTCATTTCCCAATCTTGAGGATTTTGGGATGATGATGCCCACATCAATAACACTTTAATTATCTTTAACAATGAAAACATTAAAGAAGGCAGTGATTTAGAGATGAAACCCTGAGAAATCCCTTCCCCTTCAAAAATTATTTCTGCTCTTTGTATTTGATTTTTCTTTATTGGCTTAATGTTTACTAAAATAGGGTAAGATGGGGAAACAGTTTAAAATAAAGGAGAAGACAGAAGAGCAGCTAGAGGAGAATTAGAAAGAAAACAGAAAAGAGGTGAGGGAGAATGTTAATAGAGATAAAAAGGAGAACTGGAAATAAGTGACTAGACAAGAATAAATGGATATTTTTGAAAATTTGTAGTTATATAAAACATTACCATGAAAAACTATGAGCCTATTATAGATTTCCTACTTTTCCCTATGAAATCAAAAAAAATTTTAAACACTGTGGTTTATTTCAACATTAATACTCTTGGAAAATTAAATCAGATGAAATACTAATATCAGAATGTATTTATAAGTCATCCATGATCTTGGGATTTATAGAGCCAAAATTATGACTATAAAATACAAAATGCCAAGGGGTCATGAAAGTATGAAAGAACAGGTAGACATGGGAATCAGTTCCTCCATGAGGACACCTATTAAACAGGTAAGGAAAGTCTGAAACAAATTGTTTGAAATTCCAGAGTATAGTAGAATACTGTACAGAACTCAGGGAAAAGTGGGAGGAAGAAGTTGTTAAATTATGGTAGAAAGTAATAAATTGACCTCTTCTTATGGTGGTTACTGGTGACCAGACACCACTCTAACAACAGGCTGCCATGGGGTCTGGCACCTGGCTAATTTAATACTGGTGACATAAAGGGACATAAAACTTCAATTCCAGGGTATCAGAAATGAGCACAGCCAACCAATCACTGCTTTAAGTTACATACTTTGGATTCCTGGAGGCCTGTCTCTGAAGTGACCATTTGTTTTTCTAAGGAAGAGGCAGAACCTCTAAATGCTATTCAAAGGCAGCTTTATTCAGTCAAATGAGTTATAGGTAATATCAATTGATTATAACAATTGAGCAATCACAGAAAAGAAGAGTAATTGATTAAAGACATAGGAAGGAATGAAAGTGTATACAACCACTCACAAAATCAGGGGAAATCACAACAACTGATCTCTCACAAGTCTGTGAAATACATTTGCAACTGATCAGAGTCCAGATTGGTCCCAGGCAAACTGCCCTCCTGGATGTGACTGCAACTGGCATCGCTTTTAAGAGGTTCTGAAACTCAGCACTTGAATGTGTCTTGAAACTCATGAGGAATATTCTCATTGAAAGCAACCAAATTCATCTGGCAGGAGGATGGCCAACCCTCTGCAGGAGACGTGCAGGTCTTGAGGGGTCTTTGTTCTATTCTATTCATGGTATATCAAACAGGATCATAAAGGTTTTCAGCTTTTAGTTTTACAGGGGATACAAATAGGCCATGTAAATATTACATCTAGTATTTAGTTCTTCTGAAACTATTTTGGGGAGGAAATGGATGATGGAGTTGCTTGCATAGCAGCATTACAACAATCCAAAGGACAAAGGACAAGTTATTCATTCAAAATTCTAGGTTAAAACAGCAGAGACTTGATTAGAAAGCTTATGAGAAAACTTTGGGGCAAGATGGTGGCTGAGTGAGCTTGCCTGGTAATGTCTCTGCAGGGGGCAGCTGGGCAGCATTGAAGGCTCGTTGGGACCGCGCTGTTTCGGGGATTTTTGCTGGTTGGAAGGTGTCTGGACATCAATTTGGTGGGAAGGTAACAGAGAGGATACGTCTATAATATATAAATGGAGGTCCCAGCTGGGCGCAGAAAGTTCCCTCCTTGGGTGGGCGGAGCCGCGGTATCGGGTACTGCTGCAGCTCGGGGAGCCACCGCCGCCAGGGTTTTTTTTTCCTTTTATTTTGGAGGCTCTGCGGTGCTAAGGAATTTGCGGGTAATGGGCGGACTGGTGAGGGGTTGATGGGACAGGACTCCTTTGCAGATCGATTTGGGGAGACAGACGGTGTTTTGTTCTGAAGCGGGGGACGTTTTGGTTGCGGACAGGGGTGGTAGCACTTCCACCTGGAGCCCCATCCCCACAGGTCCCGCTGCTGATCTGCAACGGAATTGGATTTTTGGCAATAAGGGGACACAATTGGGAGATTGTTGCAGGGTCCAGTGAGGGAGGGGGACACATCTGGAAGCCGATTGGGGAATATTTTGTGAAGTTTGGGACTTCCGGTTTTGGAGTCTGTTTTCGGTGTTTCCAGCTGAAGCCAAGCCCACCCGGCGGGGCTTGGGATCTGGGTCATTGAACTGGCTGTGGTGTAGAGGCACCCTCAAGTAGCCGCTGAGTGGGAGGGAGCTGTCCAAAGGCTGAAACCCTGAGGAGTAGGTGAAATGCAGGGTTCAGACATTAAATATAGTTTGCGGATCTGGCTTCCCCCGTGGGGCTGGCACCCAGCTACAGGGATCCCTGAGGGCTGTGTTGCACTGCGGGGCTCCTAAGCTTCCTGTTGATCAGATTTGAGGTTGCCAGGTCTGGGTCCCCTGGACTCTGGTGGTCCACACCCCAGACTCACACCTCTTGAGTCTTCAGTGTCTCAGACTGGCCACCCCTGAATCCATCATGCCCTGGGATCTACCTGGGGTCCTTGAGTGCCCTGGACCTTAACGTTTGCATTTTATCTTTATTGGTTCATATTGTTTTGTTTTTATTTTCATTTTATCTTATTTTTTACTCTTTTTGATGCCCTGATTGCTAATAGTGCATTATCCCCTAGTCTTTTCTCCTAGCGTGTCCCCCAAAGTCCTTTTTTTATACAGCTATTTAGGGTTTTTTTTTCATTGTTGTTTTAGATAGTGTTGCAATTGTGGCTCGTGTATACCTGTATTTCTCTTCCCCCTACCTGTTCCCCACCGTTTGCCCACCCTCTTTCTTTCTTCCTTTCTTCTTGTCTTTCTTTCTTTCTTTATTATTATTAGTTTTTCTTTTTCGGTTTTCTCTCTCCCTCTTGTCCCTCATTTTCCACTTATTTTATTTTAATTCAAGTATACAATAGGTGCTACAGGGAACACCTCACATTTGCTGGGTTTTCCCATCCTCCACTGCCTCATTTCTGTGTGAACTGATTTAGGCTACCTACACTATCCCCCTTCCCCTGCATCTTGATATCCGCTATCATCTACTGTCTCTACTTTATTCCACCTCCCACCTCCTTTACTTCAATCCACAAAGTGTCTAACTCTTAATTTCTAATACCTTTGTTTTGTTTTCTGTCTGGTATCCACTCTTGCAACTATTACCTTTCTTTTCTTTTTCCCTCTCTCACGAAAACAATAGCTTTGTAGCTCATACCATATTCCTCCCATATTCAGTCATCTACCTCATAATAGGTACTCTACCTACAGCTATAACTCTACACAATCTACACGAATCTAACCTCCATCCTCCCAGATCTCATATTCTTGCTCTGTTAATATATATCACCAATACTACTCTACACTTTTTCCTTGCTTACACAATTGCCTTTCCCCGGCACTAATACTTTCCTTTAAAGTGAACTTAACCAGCAACAAGAAATTAGAAAAAGAAGAACAAAGTGACAAAAAGAAGATATAATACTTATGCAAAAATAACAGCTAATTAATCTCCAAGACTAGACAAAGAAGCTAAGGAACTCATTAAACCCGTCAAGATAAAAGGATGACCAGAAAGCAACAAAAATCAACAAACCAAATCAGTAATCAGGAAAACATGGCTGAATCCAATCAACAAACTAAAAATCAGGAAGGGGAGCAGAACTTCACACAAGCAATGAAAGATCTCAGAACATTTATCACCAACAAATTTGATGAAGTAATGAAAGAGGTTAACAACATGAAGACAACACTGGGAGGGGAAATTGCAGAGATATGCAAAAACATAACAGACATGATGGGAATGAATACCACAGTTCAAGAAATCAAAAATACACTTGCAACAAATATCAACAGACTAGAACAGGCAGAGCAGAGAATTAGTGATGTGGAAGACAGTACATCAGAAATCAAACAGATAGTAGAAGGGGTTGATAAAAAGATAGAAAAAATCCAGCTAGGATTTAGGGACCTGAATGACAATGCAAAACGCTCAAATATACATATTATAGGCATTCCAGAAGGAGAAGAGAAGGGAAAGGGGTCAGAAGGAGTGTTGCAGGAAATAATGGCTGAAAACTTCCCAAATCTACTGAAAGAGACAGACGTACATATCCAAGGAGCACAGCGCACTCCACTAGTCATAAACCCCAACAGGCCCACCCCAAGACATATACTTGTCAAATTATCCAATGCTCAACACAAAGAGAAAATCCTAAAAGCAGCAAGAGAAAAGAAAACCATCACATACAAGGGAAGCTCCATAAGATTAAGTGCTGTTTTCTCATCTGAAACCATGGAGGCAAGGAGGCAGTGGTATGATATAGTCAAGGTACTAAAGGAAAAAAATTTCCAACCAAGAATACTATATCCAGCTAAACTAACATTCAAACATGATGGAGAGTTCAAAATATTTGCAGATAAACAGAAACTGGAAGAGTATACCAAAAAGAAACCTCCCCTTCAAGAAGTTCTAAAGGGAGTTCTGCAGGAAGAAAGGAAAAAACAGGACAGGCAGAGTTGGAGGAGAGTATGAGAGCAACAAAAAAAAAAACTAGATGGGGAAAAAAATACAAACAAAATACGACAAACACAAATCAAATAAAAATATGGCTAACACAAATAATTCCTTGAAAGTAATAACACTGAATGTCAACGGATTAAACGCACCCATCAAAAGATTCAGACTGGGACATTGGATAAGGAAATATGACCCATCTGTATGCTGTCTACAAGAGACACATCTTAGACCCAGAGACGCATGGAGATTGAAAGTGAATGGCTGGAAAACAATCATACAAGCAAACAACCAAAAAAAGGCAGGAGTAGCTATATTAATATCAGACAAAATAGACTTTAAATGTGAAACAATTGTGAGAGACAAAGAAGGATACTACATTATAGTGAAAGGGAAAATCTGTCAAGAAGATTGAACAATCATAAATATTTATGCTCCTAACAAGGGTGCCTGAAGTACGTAAGACAAACGCTGGAAAAACTAAGTGAAACAATAGATGCATCTAAAATCATAGTGGGGGATTTTAATACACCACTGTCTACCTTGGACAGAACATCTCAAAAGAGAATCACTAAAGAAACAAAACATTTGAACAGTATATTAGAGGAGCTGGAGCTAATAGACATATATAGATCATTACACCCAAACACAGCAGGATATACATTCTTCTCAAGCGCACATGGATCATTCTCCAAGATAGACCATATGCTAGGCCACAAAGAAAGGCTGAATGAATTCAGAAAGATTGAAATCATACAAAACAATATCTCTGACCACAGTGGAGTCAAGCTGGAAATTTGCAAGGGACAGAGGCCCAGGTTTCATACCATGATTTGGAAATTAAACAGCACACTCTTAGAAAAACAGTGGGTAAAAGAGGAAATCTCAAAAGAAATCAATGACTACCTTGAAAAAAATGATAATGATAACACAACATACCAAAATTTATGGGATACAGCAAAAGCAGTACTGAGAGGGAAATTTATAGCCATAAATTCATATATCAAAAAAGAAGAAAGAGCAAAAATTGAAGAATTAACTGCATATTTGAAGGAATTAGAAAAACAACAACAAAGTGACCCAACAGGAAGAAAAAGGAAGGAAATAACAAAGATAAGAGCAGAACTAAATGAAATAGAAAATAAGAAAGCACTTGAAAAGATAAACAAGACCAAGAGCTGGTTTTTTGAGAAGATCAACAAAATTGACAAACCTTTAGCGAGACTAACAAAGAAAAAAAGAGAAAAGATGCAAATACACAAAATATGAAATGAGAAAGGTGATATCACCACTGACCCTACAGAAATAAAGACTATCATAAGAGGATACTTTGAAAAACTATATTCCAACAAAAATGACAATCTAGAGGAAATGGACAAATTCCTAGAAACACATAAGCAACCCATATTGATGAAAGAAGAAATTGATGATCTTAACAAACCAATCACAAGCAGAGAGATAGAATCAGTCATTAAAAATCTCCCAACTAAGAAGAGCCTAGGGTCAGACGACTTCACAGGTGAATTCTACAAAACATTCCGGAAAGAACTAACACCAATCCTGCTGAAACTATTCCAAAAAATCGAAACAGATGGAACATTGCCGAACTCCTTCTTTGACGCCAACATTACCCTAGTACCAAAGCCAAACAAAGACACCACAAAAAAGGAAAATTACAGAACAATTACTCTAATGAACCTAGATGCAAAAATACTTAAGAAAATACTTGCTAATCATATTCAACAACACATTAAATGAATTATACTGCACAACCAAGTGGGATTTATTCCAGGTATGCAAGGATGGTTCAACATAAGAAAATCAATCAACATAATACACCATATAAACAGATTGAAGGAAAAAAATCACATGATTATATCTATAGATGCAGAAAAAGCATTTGACAAAATACAGCACCTTATCTTGATAAAAACACTCCAAAAGATTGGAATACAAGGAAATTTTTTGAACATGATAAAGAGTATATATGAAAAACCTACAGCCAACATTGTTTACAATGGAGAAATCCTGAAATCCTTCCCTCTAAACTCAGGAACAAGACAAGGAGGCCCATTGTCTCCGCTCCTATTTAACATTGTCTTAGAAGTACTTGCTCAAGCACTGAGGCAAGAACCAGATATAAAAGGCATTGAAATTGGAAAGGAAGAAGTCAAAATTTCATTATTTGCAGATGACATGATCTTATACATAGAAAACCTTTAGAGATCTACAACAAAGCTTCTAGAACTCATAAATGAGTTTAGTAAAGTTGCACGTTATAAGATCAATGCGCAAAAATCAGTAGCATTTCTGTACACCAATAATGAGCAAGATCAGGAGGAAATCAAGAAACAAATACCATTCACAATAGAAAATAAAAAAATCAAATACTTAGGAATAAATTTAACTAAAGAGGTAAAAAACTTATACACCGAGAACTATACAAGACTGTTCAAGGAAATTAAAGAAGACCTAAATAAATGGAAGAATATTCCTTGTTCATTGATAGGAAGACTGAATATTATCAAGATGTCTATCCTACCAAAACTGATCTACACATTCAATGCAATCCCAATAAAAATCAACACAGCCTTCTTTAAGGAACTAGAAAAAGTAACTATGAAATTTATTTGGAAAGGAAAGAGACCCCAAATAGCCAAAGACATACTGAAAAAGAAAAACGAAATTGGAGGAATCACACTACCTGACTTCAAAACATACTACAAAGCTACAGTAGTGAAAACAGCATGGTATTGGCATAAGGAGAGACACACAGACCAATGGAATCAAATTGAAAGC
The DNA here is from genome assembly GCF_030445035.2 of Dasypus novemcinctus. Taxonomy (NCBI): domain Eukaryota; kingdom Metazoa; phylum Chordata; class Mammalia; order Cingulata; family Dasypodidae; genus Dasypus; species Dasypus novemcinctus. The sequence continues at coordinate 2,605,692 of NC_080688.1, forward strand.
TCTGATATAGAACCTCACATATATAACCATATAATATTCGATAAAGCCACCAAACCCTCTCAACTGGGATAGAGTGGCCTATTCAACAAATGGTGCCTGGAGAACTGGATAGCCATATGTAGAAGAATGAAAGAGGATTACCATCTCACACCTTATACAAAGATCAACTCAAGATGGATCAAAGACCTAAATATAAGAGCCAAGACCATAAAAACCTTGGAAAGCAGTGTAGGGAAACATCTACAGGACCTTGTCATAGGAAATGGCTTCATGAATATCACACCAGAAGCACGAGCAGCAAAAGAACTAATAGATAAATGGGACTTCCTCAAAATTAAAGCCTTCTGCACCTCAAAGGAGTTTGTTAAGAAAGTAAAAAGGGAGCCCACACAGTGGGAGAAAATATTTGGCAACCATATATCTGATAAGAAACTTATAACTTGCATATATAAAGAACTCATATATCTTGAAAATAAAAAGATAAACAACCCATTTAAAAAATGGGAAAAAGATTTAAACAGACACTTCTCCAAAGAAGAAATACAAATGGCTAAAAAGCACATGAAAAAATGCTCCAAATCTCTAGCTATCAGGGAAATGCAAATCAAAACTACAATGAGATACCATCTTACTCCCATAAGATTGGCAGCTATTAAAAAAAAACCAGGAGAATAGAAATGCTAGAGAGGATGTGAAGAAAGGGGAACACTCATCCACTGCTGGTGGGAATGCAGAAGGATCCAACCATTCTGGAGGACAGTTTGGCAGTTTCTCAAAAAGCTAACCATAGATTTGCCATATGATCCATCAATACCCCTGCTGGGTATATACCCAGCAGAACTGAAAACAAGGACACAAACCGATATATGTACACCAATGTTCATAGCAGCATTGTTCACTATCGCCAAAAGTTGGAATCAATCCAAATGCCCATCAACAGATGAGCGGATCAATAAAATGTGGTATATACACACAATGGAATACTACGCAGCTGTAAGAATAAATACATTACAAACACACATGATAACATGGATGAATCTTGAGAACCTTATGTTGAGTGAAGCCACCCAGGCATTGAAAGACAAATACTACATGACCTCAATGATATGAAATAAACAAGCTGCCTCAGAGAGCTAGAGACTGAATGCTAGGCTTACAGGAAATCGTGGGGTGGAGGAAGGATGTGAGCCGATGTCTGCAGGGGTGGAATTTATGATGAGCTGGCGGTAAGCATGAACACAAAGAAGAGATAAAATGGGGGCAAGGGGTTGCCTTTGGGTGGGGCTTTGCGGGTTTGAGGGGGGCTGGGGATGGGCGGATGGGTAATATTGCCCAAAAAGTGGGGGGAGGGAGGGGTAGCATATGAACACAGGACAGTGTTAGGTGTTGGTTGAGAGTAAAATGCTGAGAAAATCGTATCAAAATATAATTAAGAGGGTTACCTGTTTAGGATGCTCGGAAGGGATGGTCCGATGCGAGAAGTGCTCCTGGGGAATGTCTGAATGCTCATTTTGCCAGAGTGGGTGATACCATTGGGTAGAGACCCAAGTAGTGAGAGTGGGGTGGACCCACATCCTGGGGAGGACTAATGCCATCAAATAGAGGGATCTGTATCTCTCTAGAGAAAGGGTAGCTCCCAGGGCATTGGGGCAGCTGAGCAATTTAGGACCTGAACACTGTTGCAAGTATCTCTGGACGTGGCTCCTCGGGAAACGGAGGTTGGCTGTCACTGTGGGCACCAAGGGGATGGGAAAACGGATGTTAAATGTGTGTAACCAAGGTAAATGTGGGGTAAGAGAGGAGTTTTGTGAGAGTACACAAGGATGGATATAAAATATGTAATATTACATCATAAACATATAGGGGATGGCAGAATGATAATGTAAACCATAATGTAAAACATAGGATAACTAAAAATGTTAGAAAACTGCATGTCCTAAAGTATGCACCACAATGTAAGCACAGATGTCACCTGGTTTGAAAGCTATTGTCTCAGACTCTGTACATCACTTTAAGTAAATATGTTGTGAATAGGCTGTTAGAGTATTGCTGTGGAAGGGAAAAGGTTTTGTGGTGGATGTGTGGGAGTGCTGTATATTGCATACATGATTTGCTGTGGTCTAGGGCTCTTGTGAAGAGAAGATCAATAATTAGGGGGAAAAAAAAAGGAAAAGAAAAAGATAGGATGTAGAATTTTTCCAAGTCAACACGTATTCTATATCTAACCTTTAAATCCATTGCTATATCCCATTTTCCTAGTAAGAGATCCTGACATGATATTGGGGCTTCAATATTCAGGAAGTTCTGGATCCCAGAGTGGTCCAACAATGGCAGCAGAGGAATACTGGTATAGGATACTATTGACAGGGGATATATGGCTGACAGGGAGCTATACAGGGCATATGTCCAGGATGCATGGTAATGTTTGGATATACTCATAGTGGCAACAATTAAAAACTAAAGCTGGGGGGGTACTGGGTCCCTGGCTGGGGGTGCTGTGCCGTGGTCCCTAGGGGAGCAGCAGCAGTCCCCCAAATGCAGCGGCAAGGACCGAGAAGGAATGAGGGTCCAACAGTGAGCCCCTGGTACTAATGACTATGCTTGTGAGCCTATATGCCTGAAATAAGAACAAGGCCTAGAGTAGCACTGTGCCTGGGAATTTCCTCCTGACAGCCTTTATGTTACTCAAATGTGGCCAGTCTCGAAGCCTAACTCAGCATCTAAATGCAATGCCTTCCCCCCAGCGTGGGACATGACACCCTGGGATGAGCCTCCCTGGCACCGAGGGATCACTATCAAGTACCAACTGATGATGCAGCTGGAAAATGACCTTGAATTGAAGGTTCAATGCGGATCTAGCAGAATATCCCTGTCTACATATAATAACATGACTTTAAAATGCTGTTTGGGGGAATGTAAGGGGGAAATGGAAAGGAGAAATGAGTTTATATGGCTATAAGTCTCTAAAAAAGAGTCTGGAGGCTGTCAGAAGGATTGCCCTTATGCACAACTGAGCAGAATCTAAGAGACAGATGAAGTAGATACAATCCCCAGGTCTTGGTTCCTTTGAGGGCTAAAGGGACCCACGGGGTCTATGGTCATGGCAGATAGGGTTCATTGCCATGACAGATGGCCCTTCTTTGGAGCTGGTGTTTCTGCGTGATGAAACTGGACCCAGAGGGGATCTCTTTTCATAAGACTATCATGCTACTTTACTGGAATTGTAGTTGGTATTGGGGTTTCAGATATATTTAGGGGATTGAATCTTTTTACTGACAATATGATAACTAGGCCCTGAGCCTCAACAGACTCCAGCTCCTACAATCTGATTTATTGGACTCACCTCACTCAGCTAAGATGGAGTTGAAGAAGGACAACCACCACACCATGGAGCCTAGAGTGCCTACAACTGAAAGCAGGAGGATTGCATCCAGTAACCATGTGGAATCTGAGCCTCCTCTTGACACAGACGTGCAACGGACACAACCAATCCAAGGACCTCAGAGAAAAGGTGGCATTGGATTGGGAAAAGTGGACATGATGGCTGATGTGTATGGGGAATGGCAGGAAGAGATGAGATGTGGAGGCGCCTTTGGGACTTGGAGTTGCCCTGGATGGTGCTTCAGGGGCAATCACCGGACATTGTTAATCCTCCCAGGGCTCACTGGATGGAATGGGGAGAGTGTGGGCCATGATGTGGACCAATGACCATGAGGTGCAGAGACACCCAGAGATGTACTTACCAAATGCAATGCATGTGTCATGATGATGGGAGTGAGTGTTGCTGGGGGGGGAGGGGTGCAGTGGGGGTGGTGGGGTCGAATGGGACCTCATATTTTTTTAATGTAATATTTTTACAAAATCAATAAAAAATATATATAAAAAATAAAAAGATTTGAGAAAAAAAGAGAAAAAAAGAAAAGAAAAAGAAAAGAAGAAAAAAAAAGAAAGCTTATGAATTCACAATTCTTAATAAAAACTTACTTATAGTACATCACCATTGTTCCAAACTGCCCCAGGATGGGTGAGAACTGTTAATGACCCTATACTTCTTCCTATCTGGCAGAGATTGTTGGGTAAATCAATAAAGTGCAGTTTGGGGACCTGTGGAAGAAGCCCCTGGCATCTTTCTTGATCTCCCCAGGGAAGTTCAAGCCATTTTGTGTCCCCTTAATGGGTCCCAGGCCTTGTTTCAGCTGGGAAAGAGTGATTTATGTAACTCCTTTCTAGCATTCATGACCACAAAGAATTTACCCTCAGTGTGAAAGCAGCTTGAGTCAACAAAAGTGTAAAATGTTAAAGAGAACAACATGAAGTAAAGACTTTTCTTCTTTCAACACCCAAGAGATGGAGAAAGTCTGTTTCCTTGGAGATGGAGTTGCATTCAAGATAATGTAAATATGGGAACTCCAAAACTAATAGCAATCACAAGTCCAGGACAATAAGAACTAGACAGGGAGGAAGCTTCTCTTTCATTTCTCTTCAGACCTTCCTGGAAGAAGGCAGCCACTCAAGGAAATCTCTATTGTATCACCACCAGCTAGTTAAAAAATAAAAAAAACAGATATCTAACAGAATAAATCCTGGTTTTTAACACTTTTTAATATTAAAATATACAATGTGTAATAAAGGCTGACAAGACAAAAAATGGAACAAGAAGTGATGACTCATTGAAACAAAATGGATACAAATTCAGAAAACGTGAAAGAAGACAAGAATGTGAACATAGTGAACAAAGACTTTAACAAAATATCTTAAAAAATGCTCAAGAAGATAAAGGAAAATACAGAGAAACAACTAAAGGGTAATAGTAAAACAATAAATGAGCAATATGAGAATCTTAATAAAGTTAAAGATGGGTAATTATAAATACCAGTGTTCTTATGTATTTTGTTATGTGGCTCCATTTCTTACTATCTAAAATGCAACAACACAAATACATAAAAATAATGGTAAGTCTATAGTTTCAGATGTATAATGTGCAAATATATAATTGGTAACAACATAAAATTTAAGGGGACTGAGGGATATAGGAAAAGTATATGTATATGCTGTTAAAGTCAAGTTGATCTCAAACGAAGTATGATTACTATGTATTTGGATTGCTAAATTGTAAAGCCATGGTAACCACGAGGAAAATATACCAAAAAAATGTATCCAGAAGGAAATTAGAAGACGCTCAGTATGATATAATACACACAAAAAATCAGATGTATATAAAAGTAGGCATTAACAGAAGAATTGTGGAACAAAAAAGCCATTAGATTAGAAAGATTAAATAATCAAATGGCAAAAGAAAGTCTGCATTATCAGTAGTGAATTTGAAGGTAAGTAAATTAAACTATCTAGTAAAAAGGCAGAGATTAATAGCATTGCTAAAAAGCAAGACCCTATAATATGCTGTCAAAATGTGACTCACCCTAATTTCAAAGAAACATGGAGGTTGAAAGTGAAGGGATGTAAAGTATATATATAACATGCAAGTAGTAACCAAAGAAAGCTGGGTGATCCATACTAAAATCATGCAAAATAGACTTTAGGTAAAAAACAATTATTAGGGACAAATACTGTCATTACATACTGATAAAAGGGTCAATTCAACAGGAAGTTGTAACAATTATGAATAAATATTTACCTAACAGCAGAGCCCCAAAATATATCAAGGAAATACTGACAGATTTGGAGGCAGAAATTGTTGTTCCACATTAATGGGAGACTTACCCCACATTTATAATGGACAGAATATGTACACAGAAAATAATCAAGGAAATAAAAAAGACTAGATCAATACTCTAAAAAACTTGACCATATAGATCATTCTTGGTGATAGACCATACCTTAGGTCACTACAAAACTTTTAATAAATTAAAAAATGTTTAAATCACTTAATGAATCTCCTCCAAACACAACAGAATAAAACTAGGAATCAATATCAGAGGGTGCAATGGAAAATTTACAGATAAGTGGGATACAAACAGGATACTATTTAACAACCAATTGGCTGAAGAAATCACAAGAGAAATTAGGAAATATATTGAAATAAATGAAACTGAAAGTACAACATACTCAAATTCAAGGGAGACAGCAAAGGTAGTGCTAAGAAGGAAACAACATTTCAAACCAGAGAAGTAAAGTCAAAGCTGCAAGAACAGGCAGTAACATAGCAAATTAAATAAAAATCAAGCACAGGAGAGGCAATAACACAGATTAGAGTAGAGATAAATGACATAGAGAAAAAAATCAGTAAAGTTATACCACTTCCCTTTTTATTCTCTAGCTTTCTTTCTTGCCTCAGGGATGGGCCAAAACTTCACCTTACAACAATTTTCATGCTCACTTTCAGCACTGCTAATTGCACTCATATAGCTGCACATCAGTGAATTCTGGGGTGGTTGAGGATTGTAGTAAAGAATTTAAATATAAGAATGCTCATTCCAGATCTATAACAAAGTTATATCACTAGTACAGTATATTGATAGTGAAGGAATACATTGGGAAAATTTCACCTAAAACATACTTCTGTTCATGTGTTCATGTTGTCATAGGTACATTTTCTCAAATAATAGAGGTCACACAGCAGCTAATAAAATATTCAACTTCCATTTTTGGGAATCCCTGCTACATTCTGAAATAAAATGGTAGAAATCCCTGGAATGTCTAAGCCAATCCTAAGGAAAGAATACAGGCCTATATGCCAAATCCTTGATATTAATACTTACATGTATGAACCTTATTCCTGTAAAATGAATATTAGCCTAATTATAACTAATGCCTGATTTGCTTACTGCAAAAACTCCTTGTTACTCTAATGCATCCTCTCTCTAAGCCATTCTCTGCAAATAAACACACTACCTTCCCCCACCATGAAGCATGACTCCCAAGGATAAGCTTCCCTGGCACCAAGGGATTATTTCCATGTGCAAACCAGTGATGTATTTGGTGAAAGAACTTAACCAAAAGAAGGAAATATTAAATAAAATATAGTTTTTATGGGTAAGATTTCAAAGTGAGTTGAGCAGTCATCCTGGAAGTTAAGCTTATGCAGGTCTCAGGCAAATTTGACTAACTGCCACTGTGAACAAAGTCTCAAATAACAGTACTCCCAAAGGTTCTAGGGACTTCCAAACACCAAAGTTAAGCACACAGCTTCATTAAATCATCATCCCTTTGGCAGGGCCTATTTGGAACTATATGATCATCTGTTTCTCAAATATAGCTCAAACTCCTTTATAATCCCCCAATTATAATTCTTCTCCTTGTATTTGAACCTATAATTTTGAATGTACCTGCTAAATATATTTCTTAGAGACATAAATCTCCAGATTGCTCATATGCCAGTACTGCCCCAAATCCCAGCCAAGTTTTGCCAACTCCCACTCTCTAGTTGTTTGAGCTTGACTGGGACACTCAAATATCTCAAGACTGAGAAATGAAGGTGAAGTGTAACTACCAACCAAAGTAGATAAACTGTTATCATAGTTATTGCCTTGCATTAATGAAAGATCTTGTAACACCGATATAAAGAGAGTGGTCACCAGGGGTTCAGAAGGCAGGAGGAAAGGTGAATAGATGGAACACTGGGCTTATTTGGGTGGGGAGGTTCTTCTGAATGATGCTTCAATGAAGGACACTTGACATTGTGCATTTGTCAAGACATGGAATTGGACAACACAAAGTTTAAACCATAATGTCCACTGTAGATTTTTGTTAGCAACAGTGCTTCAATACTGGTTCATCAACTGTAACAAATGTATCACAATAATCTTAGATGTCACTAAAAGGGAAAATTTAGTGTGTGGATGTGGTGGTGGTTATATGGGAATACTGAATAATAATTTCAGTGTAATTATTTCTGTGACAATACATCTAAAACTACTTTAAAATTAAAAGGGAAGGAAAATCACTCAAAATTCTCTAACTTTGAAAATGTTGATAAAATTGATAAAACTTTAGCTATACGGACAATGAAAAGTAAGTGAGAGGACAGAAATAACTAATATCAGAAATGAAGATGGGACATTACTACACACCCTAAGTAAAAAGGACTATCAGAAGATACAGTGAGCAAATTTATGCCACAAAGTAAGACAACTTAGATGAAATTAAAAATACTTAGAAACACCAAAGTTATATACAAAGGCTCAAGTAGATATAGAGACCTCAAAAAATTGAATCAGTTATTAAAAGTCTTACAACAAAGAAAGGCCCTGGACCAGATAGCTTCATGGGTGGATTCTACCAAACACTCCAAGAATAATTAATACCAATCCTAGTCAAAATCTTCAAAAATTTTTAACATGAGGAAACACTAACTCATTTGGTGAGGACTATATCACCCTAATCACAAAGCCAAATCATGATTATACAATAAAAGAAAATGACAGGCCAATTTCTCTTTTGAATATAGATGTAAAATTCCTCAATAAAATACTAGCAAAATTGAATCCAAAAGCTTGGTAAAATAAGTATAATTCATTTTTATTGGGATTTATTCCAGGTATGCAAGGGTGGTTTAATATAAGAAAGTCAATGAAAGTAATACACCACATTAACAAAATGAAGAGAAAAATGCATGACCATCATAATGGATGCAGAAAAAGCATTCAACAGAATCCAGCTTAGTTTCTTGATAAAAACACCTAGAAAAGTAAGAATAGAAGAAAATGTCCTCAATATGACATAGGATATATATGAAAATAAAAAAATAACTACAGACATCATACTCATGGATGAAAATTTTACAACAAAGTTGTTATAAATAGAGATACAGCAAAATGCCAGGGAACAATATTGACATGCAAAAACTAAACAGTGTTTCTATACACTAGTAAAGAGTAATCAAAGGAGGAAATCAAGAAAAAAAGTACAGGCAGCGGACTTGGCCCAGTGGTTAGGGCATCAGTCTACCACATGGGAGGTCCGTGATTCAAACCCTGGGCCTCCTTGACCCATGTGGAGCTGGCCCATGTGCAGTGCTGAGGTATGCGAGGAGTGTCCTGCCATACAGGGGTGTCTCCCAGGTAGGGGAGCCCCATGCACAAGGAGTGCGCCCCATAAGGAGAGCTGACCAGCGCAAAAGAAAGTGCAACCTGCCTGGAAATGGTGCCAATCATCAATTTTATTTGAATATAAGGGGCCCTGAATAGCTGAAACCATCTAGAAAAAGAAAAAGACAGCAAGATGACACAACAAAAAGAAACACAGATTCCCCTGCCACTGACAGCAACAGAAGTGGACAAAGAAGATGCAGCAAATAGACACAGAGAACAGACAACCGGGGTGGAGGGGGGAGGGGAGAGAAATAAATAAATAAAATAAATCTTTAAAAAAAAGAAAAAGAAAAAGAAAAAAGTACATTTACAAGAACAACGAAAAGAATTTAAATATCTAAAAATGAATTTACCTAAAGATGTAAAGGACTTATATATGGAATACTATAAAACTTTGCTAAAAGAAATCAAAGAAGACTTAAATAAAAAGTAGAACATTCCATGTTTGTGGAGGAAACTAAATATTGTCAAGAAATCAATTCTAGACAATATGATTTACAGTTTCAATGTAATTCTAATCAAAATTCTAATAGCTTACTTGGCACAAATTGAAAAGCCAATCATCAATTTTATTTGAATATAAGGGGCCCTGAATAGCTGAAACCATCTAGAAAAAGAAAAGTGAATTTGGAGAGCACACATGTCCTGACATTAAATCAAATTACAAAGTGACAGTTGTCAAATACCTTGGAATTGACAGAAGGATAGATATATAGAACAAATGAATCAAAATGAGATTTCAGAAATAGACCATCATATCTATAGCCAAATGATGTTGGAGCTAATTCATGTCAATTGGGAAAGAATAAGATCTTCAAAAAATGGTATTGGGAAAACTGGATATCCTTATCCAAAAGAAAGAAAGAGAGCCCTTATCTCACACCATATATAAAAATCATTCAAGATGAATTGAAAACCTCAATATAAGAAACAGGAAAATTAAGGTTCCAGAGGAAAATGTAGGGAAACAGTTTCAGGATCTAGTGTTAGACAATGGTTTCTTAGAGTTTAACCCAAAGCACAAGAAACAAAAGAATAAATAAATAAATAAATAAATAAATAAATAAATAAATAAATAGGACCTCTTCAAAATTAAAAAAAAACTTTTGTGTATCAAAAGAATTTTTCAATGTGGGTAGATATGTCTCAGGTTGTTGGGCACTCATCTCTCATGTGGAAGTTCAGGGGTTTGGTTACCATTGCCTCCTGGAGAAGGGGAGCAAACAGTGAGCAAACAGATGAGAGAACCATCTGGGGAAGGGGAGATGAAAAAGTAAAATAAATAAATATTTGGGGGAAAAAAGACTTAGTCAAGACATTTAGAAAACCTGCCTACTGAATGGCAGAAAATATTGGAAACTGAATATCCCATAAGGGTTTGATATATAGCATATATAAAGAAATCCTGCAACTCAAAATTAAAAAGACAAACAGTCCAATTTAAAAATGGGCAAAAGACAAGATATTTCTCCAGAGAAGATATACCAATGGTTTAAAAACACATGTAAAGATGTTGAACATCACTAGTTATTAGGGAAATGCAAATCAAATCCTTAATAAGATACCATTTCATCCTATCTGGAATAGACACTATTAAAAACGCTGAATTATAATCGAATATAATGTGAAGAAATAGTAATATTCTTTCACTGCAGGTGGAAATGTAAAATGATGTAGCAACAAAAGAAGATATTTGGCAGTTCCTCAGGAAGCTAGGTATAAAATTACCATATGATCCAACAACACCAATATTTGTTATATACCCAGAAAAATTGAAAACAGTGAATTAAAGAGATATTTAAATATTCATTGTGGCATATTCACAAATGGCCAAATGATGGAGGCAAACCCAGGTGTTCATCAAATGATGAATCAATAAACACAATGCAGTATATATGTACAATTAAATATTATTCAGCTATAAAAACAATAACTCCTGATGCCTGCAGCAACAAACATGACCCCTGAAGACATTATTTTGAATGAAATAAGGTAGACACAAAATTAAAATTATTGTATGTTTTCAATTATATGTACTAATTATAATAAGTAAACTCATAGAGTTAGACTCCAGAATCTAGGTTAATAGGAGATAGATCAGAGTTACAATTAGGAATTGTTGCTTGATTTGTACAGAATCTCTATTTAGGTTGATGGGAAAGGTGTGGAAATGGATGGTGGTGGTGGTAGCACATTAATGAGAGTAAAATAATAAAACACTGCACTCTAGAAATGAATGTGGTTTAAAGGTGAAATTCTAGGATATATATATTGCTAAAATAAAAATTAAAAGGTAAAACATAGGCCTATACAGCCCAAGGAGCACTATTATAGAAGATGTACTATATTAATAGTAAAAATATATGAAGGTTATTTCATGAATGATAAGAAATATTTGATATTATTCAGGAGTTAAAAATTGGATGGTGTATGGGAAAATACACTTAATGTAAGTTATGGATGATAGAAAATTGTATGATTTTAACAATCTTTCAGCAATTGTAAAAAAGGTAACTACTATTAAAATATAACAAATACAAAAATGTTCTGTCATCAACTCTTTACCTTAATGGATTTAGTCAGTTGGTTAGCTTCTTTTTCTACTCTAGGGTTTTATTTCATTTTGTTTAATATTAAATTTCCTCTTTGATACTTGGTGTCACTTATTCTATACTGTCGTATTTGTCCAAGTACCCCGAAACAAATACTAAGGCCATTATAAAGGAAAAGAAAGTAAAATAATTCCAAAAAAGGGATGGAAAGCAACCATAAAAGAGCAGGTAAAAATTAAGTATTAAGAGTGAAAAATCTACAAAGCCTGCAAAACCCTACCCAATAATATCCCTATGACCCCATCTTATACCTTCATTGCACAACTACTTACCTCCACTTTATCATAGATTTTGCCCATGTAGTGGCTAGGGTTGGGAGGATGGGTCAGATGGTCCATGGAATTGGGGAGAGGGTTTGAGGGAGCAGGTGAACATGGGAGATTGTCAGGTATGTGGCTGAAACAATGTTAAGAAAACTCTTCAGAAAATATAATAAGAAAGGGTTACTTTTTTAAGGTATTTGATAGAGGGATATGGCAAAGGATGAACCTGGGGTAGGCTGCCAGGGAGTGTGTGAGTTTCTCATCTTGTCTTAGTGTGTTTTATCAGTGGATGAACACCAACAAAATGAGCAGGAAGATGCTATAACCCCAACTTTGGGGGGTCTGATGTTCTCAAACAGAGGGGAGGGTGTCTCTCAAGAACACGGGTTGCTACCAATGGGGAAGGACAGGCTAGTGTGTCAACCCCTCAGCATTGTTGCAAGTATTTATGAATCTTTCCTTCAAGCAGTGAAGCTTGGTTGTCACTTGGGCCCCAAGGGGGGATGTAGAGAGAAGAATAGAATAGATCGAAGAGGGGGTAAATGGGGGGTAATGGAAGTGTTCCACAATATTGTGCAATGATGGATATAGGCCATATTAAACTCCACCAAATATTTATAAAAGTATATCATCTAAAATATAAACTATATGTAAACCACAATGTAACCAAAAATTTATAATAGCGTAGTCTCAAATATAAACCATAAAGTAAACTGTAATGGAACCACAGTAATGAAACATAGTAGCAATGTTTCAATATATGTACATCAGCTGTAGAAAATATAACATTCACATGTAAAAAGATTATGACTGGGGAAGGGGGAAGAGGATTTGATGTTGGGTATATGGGATTCCCCTATATTGTATATGTGACTTTACTGTGATCTAAAACTTTTTTGAAGACATAATAAAATTTTTAAAAGGATGTAGACAATAAGGAAAGATTGGAAGAGATTGCCTTGCCACTATACACACAGGACAGTACCTATTACAGTAAAGAAAGGCAAAATGTCATAAAGTTTTATGATATTTTGCATTTTTAATACCCCAATTTATTTTTTACTTTATTATAGTTTTTCTAAATTAGTATGTATTCTATTTCTAAACTTAAAACCTATCATTATTGTTTCCTTTACCTATTAATTGATTTTGGCAATATATTAGGCTTAATTTTTGAAGTAGTTTTGGATCACAGAGGGTTTCAACTATGGCAGGAGAGGGGCACTGGTGTGGGGTGTCATTGATGGGGGCTGTAAGGGTGGGAGGGACTTCTCCAGCACATGTATACAAGGGATATAAAAACGTTCAGATTCATTGCACACTGTTATAGTAAGTAGAGTTACACAAGACAACTGAGGGAATGCTGAGTTCCAAGTGGGGGAGCTCTGTTGCATTTCTCAATGAAATAGTAACAATCCCCTAAGTGCGGGGGCAAAGACCAGTAATGAATAGTCCAATGATGGGCCCTTGATACTGATGACTATGCTTCTGAGCCTATGTGCTGGAAATTTTGACTAGGCCTGGAGCTTCAGAGTGCCTAAGAGTTACCTCATGAGAACCTCCATGTTGCTCAAATGTACCCACAGTCTAAGCCAAACTCAGCATATAAATTCACTACCTTCCCCCCAGCATGGAATGTGACTCCAGGGGATAAGCCTCCCTGGTGCCAAGGAATTACTATCAATCACCAGGTAGTAGATGCAACTAGAAAAAGACCTTTATAAAAAAGGGGGAAATGATAAAGGAAAATGAGTTTATATGGCTAAGAGACATCAAAGTGTGTCTGGAGGTCATCAGAGGTTTCACGCTTTCACACATCTCAGCAGGTTCCCAGAGACAGCCACAGTAGATACCATGTAGTGGTGCTCCTGAGGGCTACAGAGACACACAAGTTCTATGGTAACAACAGATCTCTGGAGTTCAGTGCCTTGCCAGTGAGCCCTACTTTGGAATTTACCATCTATGGTATGATGGAGTTAGACTCAGTTGTGACCACTCTATACATGCCTCTTCTGTCACTTTTACTGAACTTGTGGTTGCTGCTGGGGTTGGTGTATGCTCAAGAGACTGAATCTTTGGACTGTAAATGTGCCAGCTGGGCCCCGAGCTTCAGCAGATTTGCAACATCTACCGTTCAGTTCATTGGACTTATCCAGGTAAGCTAACAGGGAAGTGATGGTGGTCAACCACAACACCAGGGAACTGAGAGACTACAAATGCAAGCTGGAGAACCACATCCATCAGCCATGTGAGATCTAAGTCCCCTCTCAATTTAGAGGTGGACTGGATATTGCCATTCCAGGGTCCACAGGATGTAGGAGTAAAATATGGATTAGAGTCTACTTACTGGTATTCTACTATAGAAATACTGTGTCTCAAACAATGGAAGAAATTGTGTCATTACTGTGGAGACTGTGGCCATGGGAGTTACTGAGGGCAGGGAGAGGGAGGAAGAGTTGTGATATGGGGGCATTTTCAGGATTTGGAGTTGTCCTGAATCATATTGCAGGGACAGATGCAGGACATTATATACCTACCATAACCCAGTCATTGGAATGGGGAAGAGTGTAAACTATAATATAAACTATAATCCATGTGGTGTATCAGTGCTCCAAATTTTATTTACCAAATGCAATGAATGTGCCACCCTGATGAAAGAGATTGTTGTGGGAAGAGTGTGGGGTGATGGGGAGTGGGGTATATGGGAACCTCTTATATTTTCTATGTAACATTTTGTGTGATCTACATATTCTAAAAAATAGAAAATTAAAGTCTTTGCTTTAAAAAAGAGTGGAAAGTCCTGAAACAAAATTCAAAAGGAATAAAATTTTTAAAAATTGAATTAAAAAAAGAATCAGGAAATAAAAATAGAAATAAAGAATAAAATAAAATAAAGAAATAAAACCAGAAAATGAGAAGAAATAAAATGAAGACTATAAAATGGAACGTGGAATGAAACAACAATAATGGAAGAGAGAAAATGAAATAAAGAAAAGAAAAAGATAGAAGAAAAAGAAGTAAAAAATAAATGAAAGAAAGAGAAGAAAAGTGAACCCCAAAAATACAGGCCTTCCTCTCAGGCCACTAATGTCTCAGACTGTCATTATTCACCAGCTAATCACCCCATAGCCTGCCCACTACAGGCAGGGTACTGGAGTGTAGAGAATAAAAAGAATTCAAGAAAAAATAATCAATAAAAATAAAAAATATATAAAGTACATTTTAAAAGTTCTAGTCTAAATTCTGTCATGAGTCTACTTGTCCCACAG
Organism: Dasypus novemcinctus; assembly: GCF_030445035.2. Classification (NCBI taxonomy): domain Eukaryota; kingdom Metazoa; phylum Chordata; class Mammalia; order Cingulata; family Dasypodidae; genus Dasypus; species Dasypus novemcinctus. The sequence continues at coordinate 2,620,886 of NC_080688.1, forward strand.
CTTTCCCCTCCCCAGGGAACTTCTGGGCACCTCATAAGCTGCTGAAATGACTCTTTATCTCCCTTCTCTACTTGCTGATTGGGTATCTGATGACTTCCTATCCCTGACCTCTTTCCCTCAACTGGTTTGGTCTTCTGATGGCTTGCTCTCTGCCTCTCCAGGCTTCCCCCTCACCTAGGTTGTTAGATGATTTTCAGCTCACCCCTCTCTGACCCAGGTCCTCTTGCTCCCAGAGTGGAGTGTGATAGCTCACCTGATCATCTCTCCCCATCACTTCAGCACTGGTGGGAATCTTTCCTTTTTCCAGGAACTTATTGAGATCTGATCTTCTAACCTTATCTCCCCACCCTTCCTATTCCTCTCTCACCCTGAGCTGGTGGGTTGCCAGCCCCCACACTTGTTTTCCCCACATAGCCCTCACCTCAAGATTCTGCTTGGCACTGGGATGTGCCCCTGATCAAAAGGTGGCTTTCCTCACTTTTGGCGTCATTTGAGCACTGGTAATCCAGTCAAATCACATCACTGGCTTCCCATTCCCTCTGAGCCAGCTATGCACTTGCTTGTCTGTCCTATCTCCCATAACTTCCCTCTCCTCCATTTCTAAAGTACATAGACAGTGCCTAATAGAAGAAAACATCAATACACAAATCCCTCGATACTAATGCTTCTACATATGAACCTTATTCTTGCAAAATTGAAAGTTAGTCTAATAATATTTATTTTCTAATACTTACCTCCTAAAAATCTCCTTGTTACTCCAATACGACCTCTCTCTTAGCTAAACTCAGCAAAGAAACCCGTTATTTAACCACCCACCTATGTGGAACAAGATTCCCAGGGATGAGGTTCCCTGGTACTGAGGGATTATTACCAAGTGCCCACCAACAATAAATTTGGGAAAAGACCTTGAACAGAAAGGGAAAACATTAAATACAAATGAGTTTTTATGGCTAAGAGATTTCACAGTTTATCAAAAGATCATTCCAGAGGTTACACTTATGCACAACTCACACCTGTCACAGAAAACAAAGCTTCAAGCCAGGGTGTTTCAGAGGGCTCTAAAGATATCTGAACACTATAGGTAAGGCACATAAAAACCCATGAAATCAGCACCCCGTCAGTGGATCTTACCTAGAAATATATCAATTCCCACTGCCCCATGACAGAGTTAGGCACATTTATAATTTCTTTTCCCATGATTCTTCTACCCCCCCCCCCCTTATTTAAACCTATAATTAACAATATACCCATTAAATATAGATCCAGAGACTTAAGTCTTGGTCTGCTCATATACCATTTGAGGCTGGAATCTCAGCAGAATTGCAGCAGCCCCTGTTCTCTAGTTCATCACACTCATACAGGACAACTAACAAAAGGATGAGGGACAAGTTCCATCTAAAAAAGCAAATAGTATCTATAACTGTAAGCAAGAGAATCCCTTCCCTCTGCCCCATAAGACATAAGCCAACTCTTAATCTAATACAGAGCAGCCATCACCATTCCAAAACCCTTAAGAATGATGAATGAATAAACATAAGGGGGAATGCAACCTATGGACCAAAGTTGACATTATTGTTGTAGTAACAGAACATCTTCTAACATTGATATAAGGATAGTTGTTATCAGAGGTTCTCCAAAAGCATAAGAAAAATAGGTGGAATATAGGATATTTTTAGGGCATTGGAGTTGTTCAGCATGACTTTGTAATGATGAATACAGGCCATTATACATTTTGTCAAACATTTAAAATTGTATGGTACAATATGTAGAGCATAATGTAAACTTTAGATGATGGTTAGTTGCAAAGCTTTAATATTTGTTTAGCAGGCCTTCTTCCATGCAAAAAAGTAAGGAAAATCAGGAAAAAATATATCTAATGAGATCCACATACATGATAATCTAAGCCCAAAGAGGTAATTTTGAATAGAAAGAGTGTGGTAGAGATGCTGATGACAATGAAAAGTCTGGGTATAAATTTTTTATCTTTATGGAAATATATATGTTCTCCATTTTTATAAATAAAATTATACTGAGATGGATGAAAAAGGCATACTAAAATTGAAGGCAAACAGGAAAAGCAACCTAGTTGTACATCAATTTGTACTGTCTCATAGAAAAAGGAAACAGAATTAAATCTAGTGTGATTTAAACATTATTTGCTAAGGTTAAAAATTTAGTGACATATATTCTAAAATGAAAAAAATGGTTGCAAAATAATTAGGCACTTATTTTGTGAGTGATAATTGCACTAGTGTAGCAACTGCAAAATTAGTGGGTATTTATCATAGGTTACAGAGCAAATGAATGATATCTTTGAGAACCAGGATTTTCAATACATGATATAGGAAATATAAAAATTAAAGGTTATGTATGGAAGTCTAATTTGAGGCATTTTATTGATACTTAATTGTAATTAGAAGAATTGGTTGAACTCCTGTGCTATTAAAATGCATATTTAAGCAAGGCAGATTTAAAATAAAATAATTAGGTGGTGAACTTGGCCCAGTGGTTAGTGCATCCGTCTACCACATGGGAGGTCTGCGGTTAAAACCCCGGGCCTCCTTGACCCGTGTGGAGCTGGCCCATGCGCAGTGCTGATGCGCTCAAGGAGTGCCCTGCCACGCAAGGGTGTCCCCCGCGTAGGGGAGCCTCACGCGCAAGGAGTGCACCCTGTAAGGAAAGCCACCCAGCAGTAAAGAAAGTGCAGCCTGTCCAGGAATGACACCGCACACATGGAGAGCTGACACAACAAGATGACACAACAAAAAGAAATACAGATTCCTGTGCCGCTGACATCAACAGAAGTGGACAAAGGAGATGCAGCAGAAATAGACACAGAGAACAGACAGCGGGGTGGGGGTGGGGGAAGGGGAGAGAAATAAATAAATAAATAAATAAATAAATAAATAAATAAATGTATGTTAAAAAAATAAAATAAAAAATAAAATAATTAATTTATGATAATACCTAAGGACCCAGATAACCAATGCAATCTTGGAAAATTGTGTTAGTAATTGAATTTAAAATGACATAGAAATCCCACACATTTAATAGTAATGGGTTTTAACAGCACCATTTTTCATGGTGTATAATAAATAATATTAATGATATAAAATAGGTAATAATATAAAATAAGTTTTAAAGCTTACTTATCTAACATGAAAAATGAAAATTGATAGCAAGTTGATTATATAATCATATTTTATGGGAAAATTTTGTCATACTATATCAAAAGTATACTAATGACACCATTTTTTATTTACTTTTGATTGGCAGTAAAATTCATGGAAAAATAATTGCTGTAACTTACACAAAAGATTAAAAGAAAAAATGGTCACATTTCTACAATTTAAATTTCTTTTTTAAATATTAAAATGACTTATAAAATGAGTACTCACTATTGGATTAGTAGTAATTCACTTTTATCAAGCAAAGAAGCATATTCCCTCTAGAGCCTTAACTGTTGTTTTTCCAATGGGGAATGAAGGGATAATAAAAATTATAGAATATTTTTCAATATGAACTCTCTATATAAATGAGTTTTTTCTTTTTTTAAATTTATGGATGCAGTTTTCTTAGGACATTTTGCTTTCATCTTGGTGAAATCTTGCATTGGCAATTAAATATCTGAAACTGAGAAGCAAGAATATTAAGATATTTGCAAAAAAACAAATATTAGGTAAGAAAAAGTATATATTTTATATAATTTTAGATTGGGTGACTAAATAAATGCATAAAATTTGTTCCAGCCTGAAAAAATATTTATTCCACACATGTGTCCAATACTTTTATATGCAAATTTCTGCTGTACCTAGAGCATTTTTCTGACTCATTCTTTTTTTATCTTTTTATTTTTTAATTATCCTTTTTAAAATAGATCACACACACAAGATGTTATGTTGAAAAACATAAGAGGTTCCCATATATCCCACTCCCCATCCCTCTACCCCATCATTATTTACTGTATTTTTGGGGGGAAGATATATAGATCACAAAAAAAAGTTACATTAAAAAATATGAGGTCCCCATATTCCCCGCACCCTCACTCCTCCCACATCAACAACCTCTTTCATTATGGTGGCACATTCATTGCATTTGGTGAATACAATTTGGAGTACTGTTGCAGCACATGGATAGTAGTTTACATTGTAGTCATTCTTGATTTATATTTCAAGCTTGATTTTGCATTTCCAAGATAAAAATAGTCAATGATGATGTTACAAAGTAGGAGAGGGATTGCATCCTAAAAGAGCTTTTTAGAATCCTCAAATTTCTCAGTCATTTGTCCTGTGGATTAAACAAGAAGATAAAAAAAAAAAAGACAACAACAACCCTCTTCAATAGCAATGTATTTTAAAAAACAATTAAATCACTTATTTTACCAAGACATTTTAAGGTAAGATTTCCTTGTTATTGCTGTATTAAATTATAAAGTTTGAATGATCTTTTTTGAGACTTGAAGTATCAGTGCTTTAATGAAATGTTTATGTAATAATAAGCTGAAGTCTTATCAAAAATATTTTATTTGTAATGAAATCTTGACCATTCTCCATTTACACAATGAATGATCAGAGTAAAATAAGTGACTTGTTTCCCACATAATGCCAAGTGTTAGGGGTAATAAAATTTGCTCATTTGAATTATATGACCCAGATGATTGTCACTGAATCCAAGCAACATATAATAAGCTAAAGCAATTTCCATTGGAGGAATCCTTTATTAAATACCATCAATGTTTTACTAGTTAGAACTAAATTCCTTAAAAATAATTTTACAGTTGGAGGGGACCTTAGAAATCATCTAGTCCAATTCCTTATTTTACAGTTGAGAGACCCAAAGTGAAGAGAACTTATGATACACAAAAAAATATATATGTGAGGTCCCATTCAACCCCACCCCCCCACCCCCCCTCTCCCCCCCCCAACAACACTCGTTCCCATCATCATGACACATCCATTGGACCCGGTAAGTACATCTTTGGGCACCTCTGCACCTCATATACATTGGTTCACATCATGGCCCACACTCTCCTCTATTCCATCAAGTGGGCCCTGTGAGGATTTACAATGTCCGGTGACTACCTCTGAAGCACCATCCAGGGCAGCTCCATGTCCCGAAGACGCCTCCACCTCTCATCTCTTCCTGCCTTTCCCCATACCCTTTGTCCATTATGTCCACTTTTCCAAATCCAATGCCACCTCTTCTATGTGGACATTGGATTGGTTGTGTCCATTGCACCTCTATGTCAAGAGGAGGCTCAGATTCCACCTGGATGCTGGATGCAATCCTCCCATTTTCAGTTGTAATCACTCTAGGCTCCATGGTGTGGTGGTTGTCCTTCTTCAACTCCATCTTAGCTGAGTGTGGTAAGTCCAATAAATCAGATTGTAGGTGCTGGAGTCTGTTGAGGCTCAGGATCTGGCTATCACATTGTCAGTCCAGAGATTCAAATCCCCTAAATATATCTTAAACCCCAACATTAACTGCATCTCCAGCACATTAGCATGAAAGTCTTATGAAGGGAGATCCCATCTGAGTCCAGATTCATCACACATAAACACCATTTCCAAAGAGGGGCCATCTGCCCTGGTAGTTAACCCCATCGGCCATGACCATAACTCCCATGGGTCTCTTTAGCCCTCAAAGGAACCAATATCTGGGGGTTGTATCTGCTTTATCTGTCTCTCTGACTCTGCTCAGTTGTGCATGAGGGCAAACCTTCTGCCAGCCTCCAGACTCTTTTTTAGAAACTCGTAGCCATATAAACTCATTTCTCCTTTCCATTTCCCCCTTACTTTAGGTCAAACAGCATTTTAAAGTCATGGTATTTTATGTAGACATGGAAAAGCTAATCATTAAATTAATATGGAAGGATAAAGGGAACCAAATATACAAAGCCATCTTGAAAAAGAAGAATGGATATGGAGGACTCACACTCCCTGATCTTGGTTCTTATTACAAAATTCAGTTATTAAAACAGTATGGTACTGGAATATGGACACATATATAGACCAATGGATTAAAACTGAGCACTCAGAAATCAACTCTCAAACTTATGGCCAACTGATTATTTTTCTCTTTTTTTAAAATGCTACATTAAAAAATTAAAAACAACAGCTGGGGGGGTACTGGGTTACTGGCCGGGGGGTCTCTGTCATGGTCCCTGGGGGAGCAGCAGCAGTCCCCCAGGTGCAATGGTAAGAACCAGGAAGGAATGAGGACCCAACAGTGGGCTCCTGATACTAATGGCTATGCTTGTGAGGCTATACACCTGCAATAAGAACAAGGCCTAGAGTAGCATTGTGCCTGGGAGTTTCTTCCTGACAGCCTTCATGTTACTCAAATGTGGCCACTCTCAAAGCCAACTCAGCATGTAGATGCAGTACATTCCCCCCAGCGTGGGACATGACACCCGGGGATGAGCCTCCCTGGCACCGAGGGATCACTACCACATACCAGCTGAAGATGCAACTAGAAAATGACCTTGAATTAAAGGTTCAATGCGGATCAGTAGAATATCCCTGTCTACATATAATAACATGACTTCAAAATGCTGCTTGACCTAATGTAAGGGGGAAATGGAAAGGAGAAATGAGTTTATAAGGCTACGAGTCTCTAAAAAAGAGTCTGGAGGTTGTCAGAAGGAATGCCCTTATGCACACCTGAGCAGAGTCTAAGAGACAGATAAAGTAGATACAACCCCAGGTATTGGTTCTTTTGAGGAATAAAGAGACCCATGGGTTCTATGGTCATGGCAGATGGGGTTCACTGCCATGGCAGATGGCCCTTCTTTGGAGCTGGTGTTTCTGTGTGATGGAACTGGACTCAGAGGGGATCTCGTTTCACAAGACTTGCATGCTACTTTACTGGAATTGTAGTTGGTGCTGGGGTTTAAGATATATTTAGGGGATTTGAATCTCTGGACTGACAATATGATACCCAGGCCCAGAGCCTCAACAGACTTCAGCTCCTACACTCTGATTTATTGGACTTACCCCACTCAGCTAACATGGAGTTGAAGAAGGTCAACCACCACACCATGAAGCCTAGATTGTCTACAACTGAAAGCAGGAGGATTGCATCCAGTATTCATGTGGAATCTAAGCCCCCACTTGACATAGATGTGCAATGGACACAAGCAATCCAATGTCCACAGAGAAAATGTGGCATGGGTGTGGGAAGGGTGGCCATGGTGGCTGCTGGGTGCGGGGAATGGAAGGAAGAGATGAGATGGGGAGGCATTTTCGGGACGTGGAGTTGTCCTGGATGGTGCTTCATGGTCAATTATGGGACATTGTAGATCCCCCCAGGGCCCACTGGATGGAACGTGGGAGAGTGTGGGCTATGATATGGACCATTGACTATGGGGTGCAGTGATGCTCAGAGATGTACTTACCAGGTGCAATGGATGTGTCATGATGATGGGAGAGAGTGTTGCTGTGGGGGGAGTGGGGGGTGGGGGGGTTGAATGGGACCTCATATTTTTTTAATGTAATATTTTTAAAAATAATAATAATAATTAAAAAAATATGAGATCTGCATACACCTCACCAACCTCACCCTGCTCCTCCCATATCAACAACCTCTTTCATTATCATGGGACATTCATTACATTTGGTGAATACATTTTAGAGCACTCCTGCACCACATGGATATTGATTTACATTATAGTCTACACTTTCCCCAAGCCCACCCAGTGGGCCATGGCAGGACATACAATGTCCAGCAACTGTCCCTGCAGTACCACCCAGGACAACACCAAGTCCTGAAAATGCACCCACATCATATCTCTTCTTCCCTCTCCCTACCCTCAGCACCTACCATGACCACTTTCTCCACATCAATGCTACATTTCCTTCCATTACTAATCACAATAGTCCCATAGTAGAATATCAGTAAGTCCATTCTAATCCATACTCTATTCCTCCATCCTGTGGACACTGGAATGGTTATGTCCACTCCACCCCTATATCAAGAGGGGGCTTAGATTCCACATGGCTGATGGATTCAATTCTCCTGCTTACACTTGTAGGCACTCTTGGCTCCCTGGTGTGGTGGTTGACCTTCTTCACCTTCCTGTTAGCCAGCTGGGATAAGTCCAATAAACCAGAGGGTAGGATTTGCAAGTCTGCTGGGCCTCAGGGCCTGGCTATCACATGGACAGTCCAGAGATTCAAGTCCCCTGAGTATACACTAAACCCCAGCACCAACCACAGGTCCAGTAAAAGTAAGAGAAGAGGCATGTGTAGAAAGATCACATCTGAGTCCAACTCCATTACACTCAGGAACACAAACTCCAAAGTAGAGCCAACTCCAGAGACATGTGCTATGACCATAGAACCTGTGGGTCTTTGTAGCCCTCAGAAGAACCAAAACCTGGTCTTGTATCTACTTTGACTCTCTCTGGGGCCTTACTGAGGAGTGCATAAGCAGGACCCCTCTGATGACCTCCTGACTCTTTTTTGAACACTCATAGCCATATAAATTCATTTGTCCTTTCCCTTGCTCCATTTTATTCAAGGCCAAAAAGCAGTTTATTAACACCTGAGATTACATGTAGGCGAAATATTCTGCTGGTCTGAGTTGACCCTTTTATTCAAGGTCTTTTTCTAGTTACATCATCAGCTGGTGCTTGATAGTGATCCCTTGGTGCCAGGGAGGTTCATCCCTGTGAGTCATTTCCCTGCTGGGGGGCAGGTAATGCATTTACATGCTGAGTTTGGCTTAGAGAGTGCTCACATTGGAGCAACATGGAGGCTCTCAGGTGGTAACACTTAGGCATCCTGCAGCTCTAGGCCTAGTTCTTATTTCAGGTGCACAGGCTCATAAGCATAGACATTAGTATCAAGGACTCATTGTTGGAGCATCCTTCTTTATTGGTCTTTGCCATTGCACTTGGGGGATTGTTGCTGTTCCATTGGGGAATGTGATAGAGCTCCCCTTGCTAGGAACTCAGTACTCCCTCAGTTGTCACTTTTTAACTATAACCACTATGAAAATATCCAAACATTTTTACATACCCCGTATACATGCCCTGGAGAACTCCCTCCCAAACATGTACCCCTATCAATAACACCCCACACCAGTGTTCCTCCCCTGCCATAGTTGAACCTCTCTTTGGTCCAAAACTTCTTAAAAAATGAAGCCAAATATATTGTCAGATCCCATCAATAGTAAAATGGAATATAGTGGTGGGTTTAAAGGTTAAATATAGAATACATACTAATTTAGAAAAATTAAATAAGGTAAAAATAATTTGGGGTATCAAAAAATGAAAAAATGAAAAAGCTTTGTGTTTGATGTTTTGCCTTTCATCACTGCAATAAGTGTTGCTCTCTATGTACAGTGGCAAGGCAATTTCTTCCATTTCTTCTTCAGTGTGTACATCCTTTCTATTTCTTTTTTATTTTTTCATTATTGTTTGTCTTTGCAAAAGTTTTAGATCACAGTAATTCATATATACAATATATGGTACTCTGACATATCTAACATCAAACACTTTGTACCTTCCACAGCAATGATCTTTTTACATGTTCATGTTATATTTGCTGCAGCTGATGTACAGATATTGAAACAATAGCTTTCAAACATGGTTCCATTTTGGTTTACATTATGGTTTATATTTTAGACTAAATGATTTTCTAAATTTTTAGTTATCTTGTGTTTTACAATATGGTTTACATTTTAGCCTATAGGCTTTTAAAACTTTTTGGTGTAATTTTACATGTCCTATATCCATCTTTGTATGATCTTGTGGAACACTTCCATTGCCCCACAGTTACACTGATGTCAAGCCCTCAATCTTGTTGTAAGTTTCTCTGAATATGGTCCTTCAAGTAATGAAGAGTGATTGTTACTGTGGGTCAAATGATTTTTGACAATGAGGAAGCCCACTCACTTGAGATAAAATAGTCCTTTCAGCAAATGGTGCTGGAAAACTCAATCTCTATTTGAAAAAAAAAAAAAAAGACACTATTACCTCTAACTATAAATAAAATAAAATATCAATATCAGCTACTATATTCATGACCTAAATAAAGGATCTGTGAGTGTAAAACTCCAAGATGAAAATGTAGAATCACAGAATCACCCTTGGGACTTCTTGTTAGGAAGTGGTTTCTTAGAATTTACACCCAAAGCACATGTAATGGAAGGAAAATTAGACAAATGGAAGGAAAATTAGATAAATGGGACCTTATCAAAATTAAAACCTGTTGCATCTCATATGATTTTATCCTGAAAATAAAACAATTTACATAGTGGAAGCAACTTTTGGAAACCTCATATCCAATTTCAAAAGTTTAATATCATAATATATAAAGAATATTTTCACCTTACAACAAAAAGACAAGCAACCTAATTTTAAAATGCCTGAAGTCTTGAATATACATCTCTCTAAAGATGATACACAAATGGTCAGAAAGCACACGAATCAAAATCATTAGTCATCATGGAAATAGAGATCAAACCCACTACAAGATACCATTTCACACCCATTAGAATGATTCCTATTAAAATATGTAAAGGGAAGTGGATGTGGCTTAAGCAGTTGAGTGCCTTCTTTCCACATGGGAGATCCTAGGTTTGGTTCCCAGTAACTTCTAAAGAAAAATAGAAGGAACAATCAAGCAAACAAACAAACAAAATCTCAGGGTGGCCAACAAAGAAAACATGGAAAATAAGTGTTGGAGAAGATGCAGAGAAATAGCACTCAATTGCTGATGGCAATGTTAAATGGAATAGCTGCTGTGGAAGACAGATTGACAGTTCTTCAGAAAGCTAAGTATTGAACCAACATATGGCCTGGCAATCGTACTATTAGGTACCTATACAAAAGATATGAAAGCAGGGACTCGGACCGATATTTGCACAATGATGTTCATAGCAACATTTTTCACAATTGCCAAAAGATGAATCTATATTAATATATGTATGTATACATATATATCTTACATAAATAATATAATATAATATAATATAATATAATATAATATAATATAATATAATATAATATAATATTCATGAGGCAGTTCACCCTGATCCTCACAAATGATAAATGGTACCTTCGGATCCAAACATGGTAAAATCAAGAGGCCAGTTTGGGAGATGTCTGTTAAGCTCCTGAAAGAATCACAGAGTCTAGTGCCAAAGATATTCTGTTTTTCAAATGTGAGGACCTGCTACATGAACAGATGTACATGGAGATGGATGAAGGCTCTAAACCAACATTGCTCTGAAACCTCAGTCCAAGTCTGTCTTCATTAACACATAGCACTTGAATCTAAAATCCAGTCTATTTAAAATTTCTTACACTACCAACTGGGTCATCTTGATTTTCTTCTACAGCATTGCAGGTGAAGAGATGACAGCGTTTAATGGGCTTAATAATTGAAATTCAAAATATATTAAGAAAATTGGGGGAAACGGACTTTGGCCCAGTGGTTAGGGCGTCCGTCTACCACATGGGAGGTCCGCGGTTCAAACCCTGGGCCTCCCTGACCCGTGTGGAGCTGGCCATGCGCAGTGCTGATGCGCGCAAGGAGTGCCATGCCACGCAAGGGTGTCCCCCGCGTGGGGGAGCCCCACGCACAAGGAGTGCGCCCGTGAGGAAAGCCGCCCAGCGTGAAAAGAAAGAGCAGCCTGCCCAGGAATGGCCCTGCCCACACTTCCCGTGCTGCTGACGACAACAGAAGTGGACAAAGTAACAAGACGCAGCAAACAGACACCAAGAACAGACAACCGGTGGGGGGGGGGGGGGAGGAATTAAATAAATAAATAAATAAATCTTTAAAAAAAAAAAAGAAAAATTGGAAGAGCTAAAAAGAGAAAGTGAAATATACATATCCACAATACTGTTAGAAAATATTCCATTAATAATGTGACAGAATAAGCAGATAAGTGATCAATTACAAATAAAGAAGATCTGGACAGGATAGAAGAAAATAGATGAATGACACAAGTGGAACACTGTAAACTATAAGAGAAACCACATGAAAAATAGATTATATGCAGGCATATAAAGTACAACTCAACAGAGAGTAAAATAATTCAGAGTATATTATCTGACCAAAATAGAACTTAGTGATAACTTATAGAAAAATAAACAATAATTTTTAAAAATTCCCACTGTTTAGAAATTGAATAGCATACTACAAATTAATTAAAGATTATTTAGACAAAAATGATATACTTACATTTGAATTGAAAACTCAAATTCCTAGTAAGACATACAGAAAATGATATGTAATATCTCTGCATTAAAACCACAAAACATTATTGAAAGAAATTTTAAAATAAGTAAAAGGAGAAATACACAATGCTTATATACTAGAAGATTTATTATCTCAAATATCACAAAACTTTACTTTATACTGTCTATACATTCAATCCAATTACAATCAAATTTTCAGCAATTTTTTAGATTGAGAAGCCAATTCTCAAAGAAAGACAAAGTTCTGAGAGCAATGAGGACAATTTTGAAGATCCAAGCTGGTAGCCAATATGCATCAAATGGTCAGTCCTGTAATAAAGTCATAGTGACTAACATAGTGTGACCTTGATTCTATGTAGACAAACTGAACAATAGCACAATAGATTAGAGTACAGAATGTGCATATATATCTAAATACATTGAGAATATGTATATGTAGATAGTTTAATGCAGTCTTTCTATGATGGCAAAGAGTCAAATAGATTTCAGATGGGAAAAAATAATCCTGACTCCTATTTCACAACACACACAAAATAAAGTTGTATATGGATGCAAATCTGAATATGAAAGGTAAAAACAGTAAGGTTTTAGGAGAAAGCATCTGGCTTTCTGCATGGCTTTTTATTGAAGGATACAAAACCTGTTAATTGTATGAATAAAGAAAGTGATTTTAAGCTTAATCACTGGTATTCATCAATAGATATTATTAAGAGAGAGAAAAGACAACCCAAAGAGATTATTACTAAGAAGCTTGGATTATAAATGCCCAACAATAAAACATATCTTCAATATAACAAAATTTTATAAGCCAATAATTTTAAAAGGCAGTCATACTAAGAAACATGGTGAAAATTGAATATGCACTTCACAGAGCAATCCAAATAGTCAATATAAAAAGTTACTCAACTTTGTTAAGAGTCGTGAAAATGTAAATTAACTTATACATTGTAACAGCATCTCACACCCTTAAAGAACATATGTCTAAATGGTAAGGATGTGATGTATGCAGCACTGGAGTTCTTATTACTGCTGTTGGGAATGTAAATGACTATGATTAATATGGGGAAGGTATTTCTGCATCTAAATATTGAGATCATTAAAAAATTAATGAATTTTGATGACATAAAAATAAAAAGTATTCTACATGGAAACATACAATAATTAAAGAATATATTTAACATGTTTTAAATTTGATACCATTGTTACAATATTAAAATGAAATTATAAAAATATTACTTTATTTTTATTATTTTAACTTCAACTCATAAGCTTAACAAAAAGATTTTAGAGACCAAGAATAAGAATACTGATAAATCATTAAAAATATAGGCAAAGAAATGGAAGAGAGAGATAAAGTATCTTAAACATCTGAAAATATGGTTAACCTCATTCATAATAAAAATCTTTTGAATAAAAGTACACTGGGATTTACAGATGTGCAACATATGACAAAACGTTCTTATGACAAGGCTGTTAGAAAGGAAGACAGATGAGAGTATAACTCTAGGGAGTGGACTTTTTTTTCATATATATGAAATTTACAAATGCATTTCTATAACTTCTAGAATTTGCACTACACATATACTTGCTCCAATCCAAATTGATATATACTGACAAGGCTACTCAAGGCAGAATAAAGAAGGAACTGACACAAGTTAAGGAGAAACCCAAGGTACTGGTGCTCCTGAGGGCTATAGAGACACACAGGTTTTAAGGTCATGGCAGATGACTCTGTAGTTCAGTGCCTTGTCAATGTGCCCTACTTTAGAATTTGTGCTCCTGAGTGTGATGGAAATGGACTCAGATTTGATCTTTCTACACAAGCCTCTTCTGTCAATTTTACTGAACCTGTGGTTAGGACTGGGGTTGATGTATACTCAGGAGACTTGGATGTCTGGACTGTCCATATGAAAGCTGGGCCCTGAGCCTCAGCAGATTTGCAACTCCTACTCTCTGGTTCATTGAACTTAGCTGGGGCAGCTAACAGGGAGGTGAAAATGGTCAACCACCACACCAGGGATCCAAGAGTGCCTATAACTGCAAGCAGGATAACCATATCCATCAACCATTTGGGAGCTAAGCCCCCTCTCAATTTAGAGGGGGAGTGGACATCACCATCCCAGGGTCCACAGGATGGACGAATAAAATATGAATTAGAGTAGACTTACTGGTATTCTACTATAGAACTATTGTGACTCTACCAATGGAAGAAATTGTATCATTGAAATGAAGACAGTGGCCATGGTAGTTGCTGCCGGCAAGGAGAGGGAAGAAGAAATGTACTATGGGGGCATTTTCAGGACTTGGAATTGTCCTGAATGATATTTCAGGGACAGATGTTGCACATTATATATCCTTCCATAACACCCTGAATGGACTGGGGGAGCATGTAAATTACAATGTAAATTATAATACATGTGGTACATCAGTGCTTGGAAATATACATAACAAATGCAATTAATGTGCCACCCTGATGAAAGAGGTTGTTGATGTGGGAGGAGTGGGGTGTGGTGAGGTGTGGGGTATGTGGGAAATTCATATTTTTTAATGTAACTTTTTGTGATTTATGTATCTTTAAAAATAATTTTAAAAAATGAAAAAAATGTAAAGATACCCCTGGCAAGGCTTTAGAAGAAGAAAAAAAAATGAGAAAATATAATGATATGAAGTAAAACTTAAGATAAGGTATACTAATGTTAAAGATATGCTAAACTCTAAGCTTGGAAGATTAATTATATACAATCTATTTGCTTTTATCCATTTACTTACATTGAATTAAATATTAGAAAAGATGTAGTTATATTTGAACAATATCTAGGAAGTACATTAGAAGGCAGTTCAAAGTAATTAAAATGTTATGATTTATGATTACAAAAAATTTACAGTCAAAACAATTATATAGATTTTCAAATATCAATATATAAAATTTTCATATCTTACCAAAAAGATATGTTTTATATAGGGAAAATTTGATATTTAAATCTTGGCCCATGTGCTTCCACTGCCCTTTCCTGAGGCTACTACAAATTTCAATGTTCTGTCTTTCCTGTTTTGACCTAAATTGCCTTAGGGTCCTGAGAAAAGCTGCCACCAAAAAACTATTCTTTCATTTAAGATAAAGTATATTTTCCATGATACTCATAGAGTCTAAGGTAGAGTAAATCAGGTCTGTAGTTTCTTATTCATTCCAAAATACATTACATTCAAAAGAAATACTTAAATGTAGAAATTAGCGGTGGGGGCAAGATGGTATCTGAGTGAGTGCACCTTATAATCTCTCCTGCAAAGAAGCAGCTGAGTAGGGTTGGAATTTTGCTGGGCCGGGCTATTTTGGGTGTTTGCAGGACAGGAGGTGTCTGGACATTGATTTAGTGGGACAGTGACAGAGAAGATTCTTGTAAAAGGTAGAATTTTAGGTCTCTTTTACAGAGATCAGGGCTGCACACGGGACGCTTCCCCCTGGGGCTGGTGGCCTGGCAGCAGTGATTCCTGGAGGCTTTGCTGCACTGGGGAGTTCCCAAGCCCTGAATGGGCTATTCTGGGGCTTGTAGGGTGGGAGGTGTCTGGAAGTCGATTTGGTGAGACAGAGAAGGAGGACATTTTTGCAAGACATGGAATTTTGGGTTTCTGTCAAGGAGATCAGAGCTTCCAGCTAGAGCCCCACCCCCTAGGGCAGACAGCCCATCTGTGGCATCCCTGTACTGTTTGTAGTACAGTGGCACCCCCAGCAGGCTGTTTCAGGGGCTTGCAGGGTGGGAGGTGTCTAGAAGGTGATTTGGTGAGACAGAGATGGAGGCGATTCTTGTGAGACGTGGAATTTTGGGTTTCTGACACGGAGATCAGAGCTTCTGGCTAGAGACCCTCCCCCTAGGGTAGACTGCCCATCTGCGGCATCCCTGAACTGTTTGTAGTACAGCAGCACCCCCAGCAGGCTGTTTTAGGGGCTTGCAGGGTGGGAGGTGTCTGGAAGCCGACTTGGTGAGACAGAGACGGAGGAGATTTTTGCAAGACATGGAATTTTGGGTTTCTGACATGGAGATCAGAACTTCTGGCTGAAGCCCCTCTCCCTAGGGCTGGCGGCCCATCTGCAGCAGGCCCTGAATTGTTTGTAGCACAGTGGCGCCCCCAGCAGGCTGTTTTGGGGGCTTGCAGGGTGGGAGGTGTCCTGAAGTTGATTTGGTGAGACAGTGACAGAAGAGACTCTCATGAGATGTGGAATTTTGGGTTTCTGATACAGAGATCAGGGTTTGCAGGCATGACCCCTCACCCTAGGGCTGGTGCCCAGCTGTGGGGATCCCTGAAGGCTATGTTGCATTGCAGTGCTCCCAGGCTCCCTGTTAACCAGATGTGTGGTTCCCAGGTCTGTGTCCCCTAAATCCTGGTAGCCCACACCCCAGAGACTCACACCTCTTGAGTCTGCAATATCACAGACTTCCCATCCTGAATCCACCATGCCCTGAGGCCCATCTGAGGTCCTTGATTGTGCTAGCTCTCAGCGTTTGTGTGTGTGTTTTTTTTTCCTTTTTCTCTTTTTTTTTTTTTTTTTTTAACTGCCTTGCTTGCTAATATTGCATTATCTCCTGGTCTTTTCTCCCATTGTATCCCCCAAGGTCCTTTTTCATTTATTTAGGTATTTTCTTCTTTCTTCTTTTCTTTTTCTTGCTTGTTTCTCTCCATTTTCTTTGCCCACCTCCCTTTTTTTCTTCTCTTTTTTTCTCTTCTCTCTTTTTCTTCTTATTTTATTTTATTTATACAATAGGTATTGCAGGGAGCATCTCATATTTGCTGTGTTTCCTCATCCTCCATTTCCTCATTTCTGTGTGAATTGATTTTGAACACCTACACTATCCCCTTTCCCCCACATCTTGCTATCCTCCATCATCTACTGTCTCTCTTACATTCCACCTCCCTTTCTTTGGTCTCCAAATTGTCTAACTTTTAATTTCTAATACCTGTGTTCTGTTTTCTTTTTTATCCATTCTTGATATTATTGTCTTTCTTTTCTCTTTCACTCTCTCATGAAAACACTGGCTTTATAATTCATACTATATTCCTCCCCATATTTAGTTGACTATCTCATTATAGGTACTCTACTTACTGCTATAATTCTACACAACTTACATGAATCTAATATCCATTCTCCCAGATCTCACATTGTTGCTCTGTTAACATTTATTACCAATACTACTTTACACATTTTCTTTTCTTACACAATTTCCTTTTCCTGGTCCTAATATTTTCCTTCAAAGTGAACTCAGCCAGCAACAAGAAATTAGAATAACAAGAACAAAGTGACAAAGAGAAGACATAATACTTATGCAAGAACAACAACTAATTAATCCCCAAGACTAGACAAAGAAGCTAGGGAACTGATTAAACCTGTCAAGGTAAAATGATGACCAGACAGCAACAAAAAACTACAAACCAAACCAATAATCAGGAAAACATGGCTGAATCCAATGAACAAACTAAAAACTAGGAAGGGGAGCAGAACATCAGACAAGTAATTAAAGATCTCAGAACATATATTAGAGACCAACTTAATGAAGTAAAGGAAGAGTTTAACAATATGAAGAAAACACTTGGAGATAAAATTGCAGATATACACAAAAAGATAACAGATATGATGGGAATGAACAACACAGTTCAAGAAATCAAAAATACACTCACAGCAAATAGCAGCAGATTAGAGGAGGCAGAGGAGAGAAATAGTGACGTGGAAGACAGTGCATCAGAAATCAAACAGATACTATAAAAACTCCAGCTAGGACTTAGAGACATGAATGACAATGCAAAATGCACAAAAATACATATTATAGGCATCCCAGAAGGAGGAGAGAAGGGAAAGGAGACTGTAGGAGTGTTGCAGGAAATAAAGGCTGCAAAGTTCCCAAATCTACTGAGAGATGGATGTACATGTCCAGGAAGCAAAATGCACCCCAAACATCATAAACCACAACAGGTCCACCCCAAGACATACACTTGACAAATTATCCAACGCTCAAGACAAAGAGAAAATTCTAAAAGCAGCAAGAGAAAAGAAAACCATCACATACAAGGGAAGCTACATAAGATTAAGTGCTGATTTCTCATCTGAAACCATGGAGGCAAGAAGGCAGTGGTATGATATAGTCAAGGTACTAAAAGAAAAAAATTTCCAACCAAGAAAACCCTACCCAGCTAAACTAGCATTCAAAAATGATGGAGAGTTCAAAATATTCACAGATAAACAGAAATTGAAAGAGTATGCCAACAAGAAATCTCCCCTTCAAGAAATTCTAAAGGGAGTTCTGCAGGAAGAAAGGGAAAAAAAAGGAGAGGCAGAGTTGGAGGAGAGTGTAAGAGAAACAAAAAAGACAAAAGGAGAAGGAAAAAACAAAATATGACAAACACAAGTCCAATCAAAATATGGCTAACATAAATTCCTTGAAAGTAATAACACTGAATGTCAATGGACTAAACTCACCTAACAAAAGATTCATACTGGGACTTTGGATAAGACTTTGGATAAGATGGATGGAAAGACCCATCTATATGCTGTCTACAAGAAACACATCTTAGACCAAGGGATTCATGGAGGCTGAAAGTGAATGGTTGGGAAACACTCATACAAGCAAAAAAACAACCAAAAAAAGGCAGGAGTAGCTATATTAATATCAGAAAAAAATGGACTTTAAGTGCAAAACAATTGTGAAAGACAAAGAAGGATACTACATATTAGTGAAAGGGACACTCTCTCAAGAAGAATGACCAATCATAAATATTTATGCTCCTAACAAGGGCAACTCCAAATACGTGAGGCAAACACTGGAAAAACTAACTGAAAAAATAGATCCATCTACAATTATATTGGGAAATTTTAATACACCACTATCAACTTTGGACAGAATATCTCAAAAAAGAATCAATAAAGAAACAAAATTTTGAACAGTATATTAGAGGAGCTAGATCTAATAGACATATACAGATCATTACACCCAAATACAGCAGGATATGCACTTTTCTCAAGTGCACATGGAACATTTTCCAAGATAGACCATATGCTAGGCCACAAAGAAAGGCTTAATGAATTCAGAAAGATCAAAATCATATAAAATAATGTCTCTGACCACAGTGGAGTGAAGTTGCAAATCTGCAAGGGCCAGAGGCCCAGATTTCACACCAAGATATGGAAATTAAACAGCACATTCTTAGAAAAAGAGTGAGTCAAAGAGGAAATCTCAAAAGAAATTAATAACTACCTTGAAACTAATGAAAATGATAACACAACATGCCAAAACTTGTGGGATGCAATTAAAGCAGTACTGAGAGGGAAATTTTTAGCCATAAATTCATACATCAAAAAAGAAAGAGCAAAAATTGAAGAACTAACTGCACTTTTGAATGAATTAGTTAAAAACAACAACAAAGTAACCCCACAAGAAGAAGAAAGAAAGAACAAAGAAAAGAGCAGAACTAAATGAAATAGAAAATAAGAAAGCACTTGAAAAGATAAACAAGACCAAGAGCTGGTTCTTTGAGAAGATCAATAAAATTGACAAACATTTAGAGATACTGACAAAGAAAAAAAGAGAGAAGATGCAAATACACAAAATAAGAAATGAGAAAGGAGATATCACCACTGACCCCACAGAAATAAAGACTATCATAAGATGATACTTTAAAAAACTATATTACAACAAAAATGACAAATCAGAGGAAATGGACAAATTCCTAGAAACATATAAGCAGCCTATATTTATGAAAGAATAAATTGATGATCTCAACAAACCAATCACAAGTAAAGAGATAGAATCAGTCATTAAAAACCTCCCAACTAAGAAGAACCCAGGGCCAGAAGGCTTCACAGGTGAATTCTACAAAACATTCTGGAAAGAAAGAACACCAATCCTGCTAAAACTCTTCCAAAAAATTGAAACAGAAGGAACATTATTGAACTCATTCTATGATCCCAGCATTACCCTAGTACCAAAGCCAAAGAAAGACACCACAAGAAAGGAAAATTACAGACAAATTTCTCTAATGAACCTAGATGCAAAAATACTAAACAGAACACTTGCTAACCGTATTCAACAACACATTAAATGAATTATACACCATGACCAAGTGGGATTCATTCCAGGTATGCAAGGACGGTTTGACATAAGAAAATCAATCAATGTAATACACTATATAAACAGATTGAAGGAAAAAAATCACATAATTATGTCTATAGATGCAGAAAAAGCATTTGACAAAATACAGCACACTTTCTTGATAAAAACACTACCAAAGATTGGAATACAAGGAAATTTTCTAAACATCATAAAGAGTATATATGAAAAAAACACAGCCAACATTGTTTACAATGGTGAAATCCTAAAATCCTTCATTTAAGATCAGGACCAAGACAAGGATGCCCGCTCTCTCCCCTTCTATTTAACATTGCCTTAGAAGTACTTGCTCGAGTACTGAGACAAGAACCAGATATATAGGCATTCAAATAGGAAAGGAAGAAGTCAAAATTTCATTATTTGCAGATGACATGATCCTATACATAGAAAACCCTGAGAAGTCTAGAAGAAAGCTCCTAGAACTCATAAATGAGTTTAGTAAAGTCACAGGTTATAAGATCAATGTGCAAAACTCAATAGCATTTCTGTACACCAATAATGAGCAAGCTCAGGAGGAAATCAAGAAACAAAAACCATTTACAATAGTCAATTAAAAATCAAATACCTAGGAATAAATTTAACTAAAGTTGCAGGGGGTAAGATCAATGCGTGAAAATCAGTAGCATTTCTGTACACCAATAATGAGCAAACTCAGGAGGAAATCAAGAAACAAAAACCATTTACAATAGTCAATTAAAAAATCAAATACCTAGGAATAAATTTAACTAAAGATGTAAAAAACTTATACACAGAGAACTACACGAGACTGTTCAAGGAAATCAAAGAAGACCTAAATAAATGAAAGAATATTCCCTGTTCATGGATAGGAAGACTAAATATTATTAAGATGTTTATCCTACCAAAACTGATCTACACATTCAATGCAATCCTCATAAAAATCAACACAACCTTCTTTAAGGAACTAGAAAAACTAACTATGTAATTTATTTGGAAAGGAAAGAGGCCCCAAATAGCCAAAGACATACTGAAAAAGAAAAACGAAATTGGAGGAATCACACTACCTGACTTCAAAACATACTACAAAGCTACAGTAGTGAAAACAGCATGGTATTGGCATAAGGAGAGACACATAGACCAATGGAATCGAATTGAAAGCTCTGATATAGAACCTCACATATATAGCCATATAATATTCGATAAAGCCACAAACCCTCTCAACTGGGAGAGAGTGGCCTATTCAACAAATGGTGCCTGGAGAACTGGATATCCATATGTAAAGGAATGAAACAGAATTACCATCTCACACCTTATACAAAAATCAACTCAAGATAGATCAAAGACCTAAATATAAGAGCCAGGACCATAAAGACATTGGAAAGCAGTGTAGGGAAGCCTAACAAGACCTTGTAATAAGAAATGGCTTCATGAACTTCACACCAAAAGCATGAGCAGCAAAAGAACAAATAGATAAATGGGACTTCCTCAAAATTAAAGCCTTCTGTGCCTCAAAGGAGTTTCTCAAGAAAGTGAAAAGGGAGCCTACACAATGGGAGAAAATATTTGGTAACCATATATCAGATAGAAGACTTATAACTTGCATATATAAAAACACCTATATCTTGAAAGTAAAAAGATAAACAACCCATTTAAAAAATGGGGAAAAAAAACTTAAACAGACACTTCTCCAAAGAAGAAATACAAATGGCTATAAAGCACATGAAACAATGCTCCAAATCTCTAGCTATCAGGGAAATGCAAATCAAAACTACAATGAGATACCATCTTACTCCCATAAGATTGGCAGCTATGAAAAAAACAGAATACAAATGCTGGAGAGGATGTGGATGAATGGGAACACTCATCCACTGCTGGTGGGAATGCAGAAGGATCCAACCATTCTGGAGGACAGTTTGGCGGTTTCTCAAAAAGCTAGCCATAGATTTGCCATATGACACAGCAATTCCACTGGTGGGTATATACCCAGCAGAATTGAAAACAAGGGCACAGACCAATATATGCACACCAGTGTTCATAGCAGCATTGTTCACTATTGCCAAAAGTTGGAATCCACCCAATTGCCCATCAACAGATGAATGGATAAATAAAATGTGGTATATACATACAATGGAATACTACTCGGCTTTAAGAACAAATACACTACAAACACATGTGATAACATGGATGAATCTTGAGAACCTTATTTTGAGTGAAGCAACCCAGGCATTGAAGGAGAAATACTACCTGACCTCAATGATATGAAATAGTAAACCAAGCTGCCACAGAGAGTTAAAGACTGGATGATAGGCTTACAAGAAATTGGGGGGTAGAAGAAGGATGTAAGCTTACATCTACATGGGTGAAATCTATGATAAACTGGAGGTAAGTATGAGTACATGGAAGGGATAAAATGGGGGCATTGGGTTACCTTTGAGTGGGGCTTTGAGGGCTTGAGGGGGGCTAGGGATGGGAGGAGAGATAATATTGCCCAAGAAATTGGGGGAGGGCGGGGCAACATACGAACATAGGAGATTGTCAGGTGTTCATTGAGAGTATAATGCCGAGAAAACCTTTTCAAAAATATAATAAGGAAAGTTACCTGTTTAAGATACTTAAAGGGGATAATTTGACACAGGACAGACTCCTAGGGAATATTTGAATGCTCATTTTGCCAGAGTGGGTAGAGACCCATAAAATGTGAGTGAAGGTAGACCCACATCCTGGGGAGGACTGTGGTCATCAAATAGAGGGAACTGTGTCTCTCAAGAGAAGTGGTGGCTCCCAGGGCATTAGGGCAGTTGAGCATGTCAAGCCCTCAACACTGTTGCAAGTATCTCTGAACATGGCTCTTCAAGAAATGAAAATTGACTATCACTGTGGGCCCTAAGGGGAGTGGGAAATAGGTATTGAATAGATGGAACCAACGTAACTGTGAGGGCAATAGAAGTATTTCACAAGAGTACGCAAGGATGGATATAAAACATGTAAAATTACACCAAAAATATATAGGGACTGATAGGCTAAAATGTAAATCATAATGTAAAACATAAGATAACTAAAAATTTAGAAAATTGTATAGCCTAAAGTATAAACCACAATGCAAACACAAATGTTACCTTGTTTGAAAGCTATTGTCTCAATATCTGTAAATCAGTTTCAGTAAATATGATATGACTATGTTAAAAGATTATTGCTGTGGAAGGGAAAATGTTTTATGTTGGATATGTGGGAGTACTGTATATTGTATATATGAATTACTGTGATCTAAGACTCTTGTGAAGATATGTTTAATAATTAGAAAAAAGAAAAGAAAAAGGATGTAGAATTTTTCCAAATTAATATGTATTCTACATCTAACCTTTAAGCTCATCACTATATCCATTTTACTATTAAGGGAACCTGGCAATATATTGGGCTTCACTTTTCAGGAAGTTTTGAATCACAGAGAGGTTCAACAAGGGCAGCGTAGGAATACTAGTGTCGGATGTTATTGACAGAGGACACATGATTGACAGAGAGTTCTCCAGGGCATATATCCAGCGAACATAAAAATGTTTGGATACTTTCATAGTGGAAACAATTAAAAACAACAACTGAGGGAGTGCTGAGATTCTAGCCAGGAGAGCTCTATCATAGTCCCTAAAGGAATAGCACCAATCCCCCAAGTACAATGGCAAAGACCAAAAAAGAATGAAGGTCCAACAATGAGCCCCTAATACTAATGGCTATGCTTGTGAGCCTGTGCACCTGAAATAAGAACAAGGCCTAGAGCAGCAGTGTCCCTAAGAGTTACCTCCTGAGAGCCTCCATGTTGCTCAAATGTGGTCAGTCTCAAAGCCAAACTCAGCATGTAAATTCATTGCCTTCCTCCCTGCATGGGACATGACTCCTGGGGATGAGCCTCTCTGGTGCTGAAAGATCAATGCCAAGTACCAGCTGATGATGTAACTAGAAAATGACCTTGAATAAAAGGTTCAACTTGGACCAGCAGAATATCTCTGTCTACGTATAAAAACAGCCATTAAAAATGCTTTTTGACCTAAATCAAGGGGGAAATGGAAAGGACAAATGAGTTTATATGGCTATGAGTCTCTAAAAAAGAGCTGGGAGGTCATCAGAGGGGTTGCCCTTATGCACACCTGAGCAGAGTCCCAGAGACAGATAAAGTAGATACAACCCCAGGCATTGGTTCTTCTGAGGGCTACAAAGACCCACAGGTTTTATGGTCATGGCAGATGGAGTTCACTTCTATGTCAGTTGGCCCTTCTTTGGATTTGGTGTTTCTGTGTGATGGAGCTGGACTCAGATGTGATCTCTTTTCACAAGCCTTTCCTGTTACTTTACCAGAATTGTAGTTGGTGCTGGGGTTTAAGATATATTCAGGGGATCTGAATCTCTGGACTGACCATATGATAGCCAGGCCCTGAGCCTCAACAGACTTCAGCTCCTACACTCTGGTTTATTGGACTTACCCCACTTAGCTAACATGCCATTGAAGAATGTAAACCACCACACCATGGAGCCAAGAGTGCCTACAACTGAAAGCAGGAGGATTGCATCCAGCACCCATGTGGAATCCAAGCCCCCTCTTGACATAGATGTGGAATGGACACAACCAATCCAAGGTCCACAGGATGGAGGAATAGAATATGGATTAAAGTGGACTTACTGATATTCTATTCATGAATTATTGTGGTTAGTAATAGAAGAAAATGTGGCATTGGTGTGGAAAAAGTGGCCATGGTGGCTGCTGGGTGTGGGGAATGGGAGGAAGAGATGAGATGTGGAGGCATTTTCGGGACTTGGAGTTGTCCTGGGTGGTGCTGCAGGGACAATTACCAGACATTGTAGGTCTTCCCATGGCCCACTGGATGGAACATGGGAGAGTGTGGGCTATGATGTGTACAATTGACCATGAGGTGCAGCTATGCTCAGAGATGTATTCACCAAATGCATTGAATGTGTCATGATGATGGAGGAGAATGTTGCAATGGGGGGAGTAGTGGGGTGAGGGGAGTGGGAGATACATGGAGACCTCGTATTTTTTAATATTAAAAAATGAATTAAAAAATAAATAAAAAATTTTAAAAATGTAGGAATTAAAGGCATAAAATGAATTAAGTAAAAAGATGATAGTTACAAAATAGCAGTTGTAGGAAAGATTTTGAAATCATGGTCAATTATTGATATTAAAATTTGGACTGTCAACAATCAATATTTTAATTAATAAGGGAAAGAGTTAGGATTGGATGCATACAGAAAGAGGAGTTTCTCCTAAGAGACAACTGGATAGAATGACATAGAGCTCCCAAGGAAGTCAGATTACAACTGAAATATTTTAAATAACTTTATTGATATCAGTATTTGCACTGATGACATTGTGAACAGACCTCTCTAACCAAGTTCATAAAGTCAGTGAGTCTCTAAGGAATCAAAGACATAATTTTTTTCTTTAAAAATTCCTATCTGTTAAATGTTTCATTAATGGTTTTGGATAATGGTATTGTCAAAAGACGTCAGAGTCAAGTTTGCAACTTACAACATTTTATTCAGGATATGCAGGTGTTGCTACTGCAAAAAAAGCCCAATCATTTGCAAGAACAAAATTATCTTTGGGGTCATAGGGATTAAAAACACGTTTTACAGATTATAAAAAAGGAAATTAGTTTGAGGTCTATTGGTTTGTCCACCTTTAAGGGAGGGTTTAGGACAAGTGGGCTTTAATTTGTATTGGTTCAAGCTTAATGAACAAGGACCTTGGTTGGCTCTCCGGGTCAGCTGATTTGGTTGGGATTTCAAGTTTCAAAAGGAGGACTTTCAAAAAGAAGGAAAGGCACAAGATTTGGTCTCTGAGGGATCTCTGGGGCTTTCTGTATATAATCTTATGGTAGTAAATTCCACATTTTTTTTTTTCATGTAGTCTTCATTTTGGATCTTTCATGGGTGAGAACACTGTATTCTTGCTAGAATACCTGAGAATATATTTTGCACAAGGGTAATGATTTCCTGAAATGGTAGTCAAATATGATTCCTTCACTTACTGAAGTGGGAAAGCAATTCTGCTTGGGACACTGAAATATGATGACTATGATGTAGTTACCTGAGATTGTGAAATTTATTGAACCATCAGGAATTCATCAAATTTTTTTTATCTTGTTATTTTTCACTGGCTTCCAGGCTCTTCTACACATTCACCTGCATTCATCTGGGACCTCATTCATTTGTTCTGGGGATCCAGTTGGCTCAATTCACTGAAGAAATAGGCCTATAGCAGTACATGTCCTTATCATCAAATTTTGCCCAGTATCCTTGGCCATATTTTGTTGAATTTGTATCCCTGAACAACTTATCCTGAAAAATATCAAAATGTGTGAGGCAATGAAATGTCATTTGGCCTCTCTTAATAATGGTTATTTTTCAATCTGTGCTTCTTACTTCTGTTTACCAATACAATATCTGCTTGTGTAATGTCTTAAACCAGGTGGGAGCAAGCAGACAGTATGATTATGGGAAAGATATCAAATTTTGTAAGTAATAAGTGGAAGGAATATATGATGGAAAGCAGATTGCGGAAATCCATTTGCTGATATGAACCTAAATGAAAGAAGGAAAAAAAAGATGTCAAATTCCAGTTCAAAATAATGAAATAGTATACACAAAATCTAAATAAGGAAAGGTTTCACTTTTGATTTTGTTTCTCTCTCTCTCTCTCTGTATATATATATATATAGATAGATAGATAGATAGATATAGATATATATATAATTGTAAATTTTAAATATAAGGATAAAATTAAGATGGAAAAAAATGGATGGAAACATAGAAACCCTAAGATATTTGCAAAAAAAACATTTGTATTGTGACAGTGACTGTTACAAAGTAAAGTATGATAAATATAACAAATAGGTATGAAATAATTGTGTAAGAAAAATCAAATCTTCCACTTATTCTTCCTTCTTCCTCCCCTCAGAACCTATGGTAATCACTTACTTTGTGTTTTACAAGAATAAGTCTCACAGTTACATGTGTTAATATTGAGGGCTTGACATACTGGTCTGTTACCTTTTATTAGGCACTGCCTATGTAATTGAGAAATTCTTGCTTCTCTAATTGAGAACATAGTAAGAATCTCCAGAATGGGAGTTTAATATTTTGTTTATTGTGTGGTTCTCCATCAATGGAGATAATAGCCTATTAAAAGGTGAGCACATTAATTTCCATAGAAGCATGCCCCAGGTGCACCATTTTCTACACACACTCCCAACACTGACACCTACACAAGTGATTGTCCCCTGTCACATTTGCCAAAAGATCATTCCCACAGTTGTATTTTCAATCAAAGAACAAAAAATACCCAGAGTTCACCTATTAATTCATCCAGACCTTCCCCAATTCCATGAATAGTCCAATTCATCCCCTATCTTGCATACCCTCACAGTCCAGCACCATGGAACCCATTCACATCCCTACACCACTATCACCCCATACATTGCCAAATCACCTCCTTCCATATTGTCATAGATTTTGCCCAGATTGAGAAATGGCTCACAACACTCTACTCCCTTTCTGTCTTCTGATAACCTATTTTCAAGACTCATATCTCCGAGACTGCACAATATGTATAGGTCATATTAGTGGGATCATGTAATCTTTGAACTTTAGTGACTGCTTTCTTCACTCAACATAAGGTTTTCAAAATATCCTATATGTTGTCATGTGTGTCAATACTTCATTCTTTTCACAGCTGAGTATTATCCCTTTGTATGTATATACTACACCTTATTATCCACCACTAGATATTAGATCTTTATCAGATAAATGGTCCCAAATAATTTCTTCCATTGAGTAGGCTGCCTTTTCACTTTCTTGACAAACTGCTTTGTGGATCAAAAAATATTATTTTTAAGGAGGTGTAGCAGTTTGATACAGTTATGAATTCCAAAAATAGATATTGGATTATGGTTGTAATTTGATTTGTACCTGAACCTGATTGAGTTATGATTAGGGATTTAATTGGGCCACATCATTAGGGCATTGAGTCCCCACCCCTTGGTGGGTGGGAATTCACAGATAAAAAGCATGGCAAAGGACAGAGTGGTGAGTTTCTTATGTTGGAGCTTTGATGTTGGAGTTTGATGCTGAAGTCTTAACCTAGAGCCCTGAGGAAAGAGACAGAGCTGTTCATCTGATAATCTACAGCTGACCTGTGGAGAGAGCTGAAGCCCACAGAGCCTCGTAGTATACAGCTGACCTTGTGGAGGAAACAGAGAAGCTAAGCCCAGAGGAACCCAGAAAGCCTGAACCCTCACAGACATCAGCAGCCATCTTCCTCCAACATGTGGAAATAGACTTTGGTGAGGGAGGTAACTTATGATTGATGGCCTGGTAACTGTAAGCTCCTAACCTAAATAAATTCCCTTTATAAAAACCAACCAATTTCTTGTATTTTGCATCAGCATCCCTTTGGCTGACTAATACAGGAGTTATCTTTTATCTATTTTTTTTCATTACTCACTCTTTAGGTGTAAGTTTATGAAACTTTTCTACTGGAAGATCTCAAAATTCTTCTCTACATTATCTTCTGGGAGATTCCTGTTCTTGGTTCTTATATTTAGGTATTTGACCCACTTAAGTTAATTTTTGTATAGGGCATGAGATAGTGATGCTTTCTCATTCTTTTTGTTATAGAAATGCAGTTCTCCCAGCACCATTTGTTAGAGACTCTTCTGTCTCACTAGAGTGGACTTGGTAGACTCACTAAATATCAATTGTTTGTATATGTACAGATACCAATACCATGGAACAAGGGTAGATATAATTGCATTTAGGACAGTTTTAGTGCATTGGAGCTGTTCTCAATGACTTTGCAATGATGGTTACAGGCCATTATACATTTTGTCAATACCTAAAATTGGTCAGTGCATCATGTAATCATAATGTAAACTACTGACCATGATGAGTAACAATGCTTCAACATTTGTTCATTGATTGTAATAAATGTACCATACTCATGCAAGATGTTTTTAAGTGGGAAAATGTGAGAGGGGGAAGAGATGAGGTATATGGGAATTCCTTATGTTTTCTATGTGAATTTTCTGTAACCTAAAATTTCTTTGTAAATAACATTATAAAAAGCAGACCCTAGGAAAACATACAGATGAAATTGTAAACTTACAAAAAATGTGATAAAAGATTTTATGGTGATTAAAGGCAAACTGCAAGAAATTTTATTTTGTTTTGTTTTGCAGAGGTTCTGGATTAAAGAAAATTAGCAACTATGGCATGTGAAGACCACTGTTGCAGGGAGTCTGTGGTGGGGGGATGTTCAGGGAAAGGTGCACCTTAGTGGAATGTAAATATGTTTATGTCATCATGGGGTGTTATTTCAGTGGATGGAGATCCCTATATTAACAAACAAAATATTAAACACCCATCTTGGGGATTCCTGTTATGTTCCCAAATAGAGTGGCAAGAATCTCTAGAGTACATAGGCAGTGCCTGATAAAATAAAACAGACTAATATGCCAGCCACTGAGAGTGACACTTGTGTTTATGAACCTTATTCTTGTAAACTCAAAACTTTGCCTAGTACTATATACATACTATACATGTATAGCCTAAGAATTACTTCCTGAAAGCCTCTTTGTTACCCAAATGTGACCTCTAAGCTAAACTCAGCATATAAATTCAGTCTTCTCCCCGCTGCCTCTCTGGCATGAGTCCCAGGGATGGGCTTCCTTGATACAAAAGTTGTGTTCCCAAGCACCATCTAGCAATGCATTTGGAAAAAGATCTTGACTGAAAGGGGGGTGTATTAAATACAAATGAATTTTTACAGCTAAGAGATTTCAAAGTGAGTTGGGAGGCCATTCCAGGGATTAAACTTATACATGTCTCAGGAGGATCTCATCAAATGCCAAGATACAGCTAGATCTTATAGGCAAGGCACACAACTTCATGAAATCAGCAGTCTGCCAGTGGGACCAACATTGGAATATATGTTAACCTACTTTCCCAATGTAACAGAATTACTCATTCATAATTTTCCTTTGCATGATCCATCTATACCTTTTATTTTAAAATATAATTAGAACTATACCCATTAAATATATGTCCAAGAGACTTAAATCTTCAGTCACTTCACACCTTGGTTGAACCTTAGATCTTCACAAAGTTGTAGCCAACACTTACCAGCTACACCAGGATGGTGTTGGACAATGTCTGTGTTAGTCAGGGTTCTCTAGGAAACCAGAATCAACAAGAGATGCCTGTTGATAGTAAGAGATTTTCCTCTCACATGACCATGGGGATACACAAGTCCAGGTTCCACAGGCAGACTGCCATCAGGAGCTCCAATGAAAGTCCTATGAAGGTCCTTGATGAGTTCTGGGAGATTTGGCTGTCCAAAAACAAGCTGGGAAATTCTCACTCAATGCTGGAATCACTTTCCCTTTTAAGGCATTAAACTGATTGTATAAAGCTTCACTCATTGCTGAGGGCAATCTTCCTGATTGATAAAATCAGCTATCTGAGATTTACCACTGCAGTAAAGTCAATGATGACTAAAGTCCATAAATGCCCTCGTATTACAATTTGCCCAATGCTTCCTTGACCAAACAATTGGGCACAATTGCCTAATTGAGTTGACACATTAGCCTAACCATCACAGTCCACTCTTTATCAACTCAGCAACCATGCATATTACCTTAAATGATACAATTAGTCTCTAAGTAAAAACAATCACAGACATATATATATTTCCACCTAACAATGTTCAACTTGCCTGTGTACAACTGGAAACACATTAATTCCCTACAGAATAGGGTACACATTCTTGGGTAAAAATCACTCTTAAACTTGACATCCCAAAACATTATGACATAAAACTGATATAATTTGGTATATGATAAGGGAAAAGGTTGAGGAAGAAGACCAAGAAATCCATTTTGTGTACATATAAAACCGTAACCATAATGAAACAAGCAAGAAATAATCATGACCATTACCGTCCTCATTTTTATAACTGGTCATGTGGTCGATACTCATATTTATCACTAACTTCTTCCACTATCCATTCCATGTTTCTGTTAATGTCAGTGAGCACTTCTGCTGACCATGGTTCTTTGCCCGGTGTGGTGAAACTAACTTTCATTCCTGAAGATTCTGGGTCTGTTTCAATTGGGTTCTTGCAATTTTCCATTGAATTTAATCATTGGATATGGCAGTATTAGGAAACACTCTAAAGGATCTCCTGTATTCCAAGTAAACTCTTCTTTATACCCGTTATGTAAATGCAGTACTATTTCTACTTGATAGATAGGATCAATCACCCCAGTCAGTACAGTAATTCCCTTCCTTAACTGTTGATTCACAGGTAAGAGGAGCCCAAAGTGATGAGGTGGCATGCTTAACTTCGAGTTTAATAGAATCATTGTTGTGTTCCCTGGTGGCAACACTCCTTCTTTTGGGGCTAAAACCTGTAGGGCAGTAGAGAATAAGATTGTAGGGACAGGAAGCAAAAATTTTCCTAATGGGTCACTAGGCATAATAGTGAGTGGTGCCACTCCCACTTCCACCCCATGATTCCTGGACCCATGGATCCTGGTTATGGGAGAAACAGCTGATTTGGATGCTGATTTGGAGCATAGACAATCTCTTGAGAACATTGCTCCAACCCTGCAAGTTATTACAACCTAGTTGGTGCCACAATTGTGTCTTCATAAGGCCATTCCACAGTTCTATCAATCCAGCTGCTTCAGGGAAATGGGGAACATGGTAAGACCAGTGAATTCCATGGGCATGTGCCCATTCCCACACATCATTTGTGGAGAAATATTTTCCTTGATCAGAACCAATGTTGTGTGGAATTCCATGGCAGTAGATAAAACATTCAGTCAGTGCATGTATGGTAGTTTTGAAAGAAGTATTGCATTCAAGAAATGCAAACCCATACCCAGAATATGTGTCTATTCCAGTTAAATCAAATTGCTACCCCTTCCATGGTGGAAGTGGTCCAATGCAATCAATCTGCCACCAGGTAGCAGGCTGGTCACCTTGAGGAATGGTGCCATATCAGGGGCTGAATGTGGATCTCTGCTGTTGGCAGATTGGGCACTGAGCAGTGGCTGTAGCCAAGTCAGCCTTGAAGAGGGGAAGTAAATTTGGCTGAGAACACATAACCTCCATTGCCACTTTGTTCATGAGCCCATTGGGCAATGACAGGAGTGGCTGGGAAAGATGTTGACCATTAGCCACAAATTGGGTCATTTTATTTACTTGATTACTAAAGTCTTCCTCTACTGAAGTCACCCTCTGGTGAGCATTCATGTGGGACACAAATATTTTCATGTTTTTTATTCACTCAAAAAGGTCAATCCACATACCATTTCCCCAGAACTCTTTGTCACCAATTCTTCAATCATGTTCCTTCCAAGTCCCTGACCATCCAGCCAAACTATTGGCAATAGCCCATGAATCAGTGTACAAACATACATCTGGACATTTCTTCTTCCAAGTAAAATGTACAACCATGTGCACTGCTTGAAGTTCTGTCCATTAGGAGGATTTGCTCTCACCACTGTCCTTCAAGGATGTCCCAAACAGGGGCTGCAGTGCTGCAACTGTCCACTTTTGGATGGTACCTGCGTATCATGCAGAACCATCTGTTATCTAGGCCCGAGTTTTCTCTTCCTCAGTCAACTGATTGTAAGAGACTTCCCAAGAAGCCAAAGCTGTAGACTGGAAAAGAGAAGGTGATATGACAGGGGTGGTGGCCTACTTTGGGTTACTTTTGGGCTACTTCTTCATGTAACTTACTTGTGCCTTCAGAAACTGCTCAAGCTCTATCTTGTATATACCACTTCCACTTTATTATGGAGTGCATTGTGTACACCCAACTTTATGGTTTTGTAGGTCAGACAATACCAGCTCATGATAGACAACTCAGGTCTCATAAAAACTTGATGGCCCATGGTTAATCATTCAGTCTCTACTAAGGCTCTGAGGCAGGCCAAAAGCTGTTTCTCAAAAGGAGAGTAGTTATCTGCAGTGGATGGCAGGGCTTTGCTAATTCTGTATTGGTCAGTCAAGGGGATGCTAATGAAAAATACCAGAAGCCTGTTGGCTTTTATAAAGGGTATTTATTTGGGGTAGGTGCTTACAGAAACCAGGCCATAAAGCATAGATTACTTGCCTCATCTATTTCCACATGTTGGAGCAAGATGGCTGTCAATGTCTTCCAAGGTTCAGGGTTCCTGGGTTCCTCTCTTTCCAGGTCTTACTTCTCTCCTGGCTCAGGGTTTGTCTCCTCCCAGGGCTTGCTTCGCTTTCCTCTGTGTGCTTACTTCCCAGGGCTCCAGCTTAATATTTCAACATCAAGCTCCGACATCAAAATTCCAACATTAAATCCCTCTCTACAGTAATATCAGGATTACAGAGAAGAGCAACCAAAGGGCTCCTCATGGAAGATGGAGTTAATCTTACAAATTTATTCCTTGCAGTCATTGTTAAAAATATGTCCTCTGGACATTCCTTGGGTGGGTGGGCAGGTCTCAAATGGTAAATCTATTCTAGCATTCCAATCTCTCTAAGTCTTCTAATTCCCTCTTCTACTGTATACCAGGACAAATTGGGCATTTCAACCTCAGACATGCTAGGCCATCTTTTGGTCCATGTTTCAGTCAGCCACCAAGACAAACTGTTAGAACACTTTTAACCCCCTGAGCTACAGCAATGAATCCAGAATTTCTGCTTAGTGGGCCCATATCAATAAATTCAGCCTGATCAAACTTTATATTCCTTCCACCATTATCCCATACCCTTAGTATCCATTCTCACACATAGTCCCCCAATTTCTGTCGATATATGTTGCAGTTCTTTCAGAATATACCTTAATTCTTCATGGATCACACTTTGTATTTCACCTTTGGGGGTTTGTTGTATTTTATTCTAATAACATATCTCAAAGACAAGAGAGGTAGTAGGGGTGGATAAGGAGAAGGATTATAAATGCCTTGCAAACTACTGATCTCAGGGCATTCCTTTGCATTTATTTCTGGTGAGTTGCAATTAATCTCTTCAGGCAGGAGTTGGAAGGCAGTTTCTTCAGGGCAGCTAGGCAGTGCATGCTGGATTTTGGCTGGTACATGCCTCAGGGCTGGAAGGAGGTCTGAATTCCGTGGGGTAGGCTGGAGGCTGGGTGATACAAGGTTGACAAGGTGTAGTCTCCACAGGGCAGGCCATTGCAGGCTTATCTGGTAAAGTCTCAGCAGAATTTAGAGATCCAATGTCCCCACCAATATAATCATTATCCCATATGTCTCCATCACAATTCTCTGTGTTCCACACTTTTCCAATCAATGCCTTCACTTTAACTGCAGAAACCCTGCAGAGTTTAGATTTTACTTTCGTTTGTAACTCTACTTCTCATACAATGAGCATCGGAGTTTGTTTCTCAGATATTTTGAGCCTGTAGCTACAGGAGACAAGATTTTCTTTCAGAGCACACATAGAAATTTTGCATCTTTAAAGCAGTGTTTAAGTTTGCAATTTGAAGGCTTTAACACTTTTCTTTCTTTTATAACAGTTTCCAGAGTTTCTAGGAGGAGTCAGCCAACACCATTATATATTTTGACTCCACAAAACTCTAATAAGATGCTGAAAACACTCTTATGCAGAACCTTGCTTATTATAAGCATGGAACTAGGCAAATCCAGTGATGATATTTTGTATATGGCAATTGCCAATTCATGCCATGGACTGTTTGCATCCACTTTGTTATTGGAAGGGAATCATTAGTATCCTTGAGTCCAATTAGAGTAGAAAGCCAATTGCAAAACTCCCAGAACCATCTCAGCCATCTCATGTTTAAGACTCTGTTCTTCAAAAACCCACTCTAAGTAGCAAGCTGTATTACTCAGGGTTCTCTAGGGAAACATATTCAAGAAGAGTTACCCATCAATTGTGAGAGGTTTTGTCAGATTCTCTCACATGACAATGGGGATGCCCAAGTCCAGGTTCCACAGGCAGGCTGTAAATTGGGAGCCAATGAAAGTCCTATGAAGGTCCTTATTGAGTTCCTTGAGATTTTGCCTGTCCATAGAGAGGCTGGGAAATTCATACTCAATGCTGGAATCACTTACCCATTTAAGGCATTCAATTGACTGTATAAAGCATCATGCATTGCTGAGGGCAGTCTCCCTGACTGATGTAACTGTAATCAGCTATCTAAGATTTACCACTGCAGTAAATTCAATGGTGACAAAAATCCATAAATGCCCTTGTTTTACAATTAGCTCAGTGCTTCTTTGACCTAATAACTGTGCACAATTACCTGATAATTTGACACATTAGCAATAACCATCACAATGCCCAACCCTAAAATAACTGCAAGAAAAATAGTTTCCTCATCTACATCTAAAATTTAAAACCTCTCTCAATTTGAAGCAAAGTGGGCATCACAATCACTAAGTCAAGTTTGAGGAATGAATTAACATAAGGGGGCAAAGCAATTATGGACCTAAGGAGACATTATTATTGTATTAATGGAAGAAATTGTAAAATTGTTATAAATTTATTGCTTATGATGGTTTCTGAAGGGAGAGTAAGGAAAGAATAGGTTGAACATGGGTCATGATTTTGGCATTGAAATTTTTTGGCATGATAGTTCAATGATGTATATAGGCCATTACACAGTTTGTCAAAACCTATAAAATTGTATGGTGCAAAGTATAAAATTTAATGTAAAATATAGACCATGGTTAGAAACAATATTTCAGTATCTGTTCATCAATTGTAACAAATGTAACAAACTATTGCAAGATGTTATTGTATGGGGAATTGTGAGAAAGGGGTATGTATATTTGATGCAACTTTTTTGTAGTCTCAAGCTTCTTTAAAGTTAAGTTAAAAGAATAAAATGAAATAAATTTTTAAAATTGAAAAAAGAGTAAATCAAATCTAGGGAAACTCTTTGTACATTAGGTATTATACTTAACCCTAAGTTCACCAAATTCTGAAAAGGAAAAAGGAAATTTACACTAACCTACCAAATATTTTTTAGTGTTTGCATTTACCCTATATAACTTTTCCCATCTTTGTCTTTTTGGAGATCCTTTCTAAATGAAGTTTGGAAGATTCCAAATGGTTAACTTCTCAAAAAGACTCATCTGAATAATACATTTCAAAAATTTTTTTTTTCTTTTAACACACATAGCTCATTTCTACATGTGCACTGTTTGGCCAGTTTTTAAGTTTCAGGTATATCATGATCCACTAATCAGTTATTTTGTATTTTACTTTGCATCTAGTAACCAGTCTGCTTTATGTGTGTGTGTTTTGTTTGTTTTTTGTTTGTTTGTTTTTAATTAAAGATTTGGAAAAAGATTTACAAAGGGGCAGTGGAGTGTGGTGCCTGAAATTAGATTATAAAATCAAATCAGATTTTCCAGTGATGGTTAGATCAATATATATTAGTACCTTTTCTCATGAACTTATTAATAGGTCTGAGGATTGTATTCTGCTGTTTCAATAAGATAAGTTATGATGCAAATGAAAAGCCATGACAATGACAACAAAGAACTGTTTGAGAAGAAAAACAAAAAGCAAAAAGAATCAGAATTAGCCAAAAAATAAAATTGCACTCAGAGTAATTGCCTTATTATGATCAAGCAGGTTTCACAATGATATTCCCTTGAGATGGTAGGAATTTGGTTTCCCTAACTTAAGCATTGCTCTGCTTTCTAATGAGATTTTTCAAAGTTAAAATAAGGACAGATTAAATGCATAGGGACAGAGAGAAGATTTAAATTATCTCACATAAATAATTTAAAAAGCCTTGAGAAGCAGTTTTTTTTTTAACTTAGCAACTTCCTGTAGCTGACTTTTACCACTTTGAAAATTAAAAGGGAACTCTCCCTCCCTATTAAATTCCCATAGCAGGCATGCCAGGGGACTTGTTAGAGTGCAGCAATATTATAATGAAACAGTTATTATTAAAAGGAAAAACAATTGCAGGCACCTATATCTGCAGTTTGAATCTCAGGAGAGGAACTTATTAATGCATCCCTAGTGTTCACAACTAATCTTGCCTTGGCATTTTGAACATTAATGAAGCATAGCATTAACTTAGAGTGAATTTTGTAATGGTTATACCAAAGAGAAACTTTGAAAAAAAAGTTTTAGGTTTCTCCTGGGATCAGACTCAAGTGTCATACACATGCATGTTCAATGTGCTTATTAGAAGCTTACTGTATTTGTATGTTTATTGGGAGTGGGAGAATAAAAATGTACTGAATGCAAAGACGGAAAATAGCAAAGGATCTCTACCTGGTGCCACTGGGCTCATTTTAACTCTTACGGTTAACTTCCATGAGAATTGCTCCATATTATTAATCATTGGACTAAATTGATCAAAAGGTAAGCTCATTTCACTGACATGAACACTTATTTCAGTATCTTGAAGGCATTAGTGTGGATTCATAATTTAACATTTAAAAATTTCACAACATTTATAGTAAAATTGTCATTGTACTGAAAATATAAATGGGTATTTTTGTTCAGGGTAAATGCACATATTATTCAACTCTTTTCTGTCAGAAGAAAGTATTTATTTAACGTTTGCACTTATGTTTCACTTATTCATATAGCCTAAAGAATTGGAATTAGAAACTTAACAATCAAAAAAAAAAAAAAAGAATGCCATCAATTTCATAAGAGAGTCAATCAAGTCACTGAAAACTGCAAAAATCCTAGAAGAGTTTGAATTGAGTTGATTTGAAGAAGTTACTCTAATTTTCTTACCCAAAGGATAATTGTTCTTTAAACAAGGAACTTTCAGGATAAGCCAAACTATGCTATTTGTAGATTACCTCACTCTCTTTCCTGCTCTATGATAACCATTCCCCCTGCCTGATCAAAATTGTTTTTATGATTTTCAAATTAGTATTCCACCTTCTCATCTGTTAAACTATTGAACTTAAGCATGGCTTGGATATCCCACAATCTTCTTTCTCCAACTTTTTCTTGAATTGATTTAAAAGAGAAAAATCTAAACATAAGCATGGCTGAAAGGACAGGAATTTGGCAACCTATCTGTGGGCTTACTTTGGAATCTATACTCCCCAGCATAACAAATTTAAAGTCATTTATAATTTCCTTACACATGGCTTTTCTTCTCCTTTTAATTGAATCAATAATTAGCACTATACTAGTTAAATATATGTCCCAGAGAATTAAATCTTTGGTCTATTCCTGTGCCAATTTAACCCTAAATCTCTGCAGAGTTGTCTTATCTACTCTCTAGTTGATTGGACTCACCCACGACAACTAACAAGGAGATGATGATCAACAATACCAATCCCAGGAACAGAGAGTATCTGTCACTGCAAGCAAGATAGTTCCTTCCTTCTGTCCATGGGATCTAAGTCCCTCTCAATTAGAAATATAGCAGGCATCACCATCCCCAAATTCTCAATATTGGGGGATGAACAATGGATTGATAATAGTAAACTTACTATTATTCTAATATAGACGTACTGTTATTCTAGCAAAGGAAGAAGTTTTATCATTCATGTTGAAGCAATAGCCACTAGAGGTTCTGAGGGGGAGGGAGAGGGAAGAATAGGTGTAATATGGGGGCATTTTCAGTACACTGGAATTGTACAGCATAATGTTGCAATGATGGATACAGGCCATTATAAAATTTGTTATAAGTTACAAAATTGAATAGGACAGATTGCCCACTATAATGTAAACTATAATCCATGGTTAGTGGCATTCCTTCAATATGTGTTCATTACTAATAAGTGTACAACACTAATGAAGGATTTTGTTAATGTAGAATAGTGTGGGAGGGGGAAGGGTGGGGTATATGCAAATCCCCTAAATTTTTTATGTAACATTTCAATAATCTAAAATTTCTTTAAAATAAATAAATAAAAACCAACAAAATTCTGGCTTTTGAAATTACTTATACTTGTTTACATTCTTTACCAATCCGTAGTCTTTTGAGAACAGTATTTAAGAAAAATAAACTTGGTTTATTATAGAAAAAAAGAGTATATGTTTAATGTATTTTAAAATTAAGTAAATGGCAAACTATAATTACCACACATATAGGAAATCTACATCAACAATCATTCAAACTATTGGTAGGGTGCTCCTGCTTCCCTTAGAGATCTACACAATCTTAAATTCTGTTTTAGTCATTCCCTTTTTTTCCTTATCCATTTATCTAATTCAGTGTTATTTTAATTTTCTGCTATTACACACAGAAGTTCAAATAGTTCATTTGTACAAGTATCTTTGTGAAAACAGAAATTGTTTTAGGGTAAACATGTAGGGCATGAATAAATGAATCACAAAACACTTACCAGTTAATTCCTAAATGTTTTTCAAAGCAAGAGTAAATATTTATACTTCTACAAGTAGCGCATCATATTTTATATAACTCTTTATACTTATATGAAACTGATTTATGAACTTTTAGATATATGCCAAAATTACAAGAATGGAATACAAATACTTTGTTTTTAATTTCCCTAAAAATCAATGGTAAATAGGATCATTTGATATGATTATTGATTATTCATATTTTCTGTTAACTGCCTGTCTGTCTTTTGCACATTTTTGTCACTGTGGTTGATGTGACTTTATCAATTCTAAAAGGTTATATATGTAATCCAAACCCTCATTTACATTTATTTTTGCATATTTTGAAATTTCTCTTTTTAAATCTTCCTAAATTCAGAGTAATTTAGAAGACTATTTCACAATCTAATTCTTAATTGTTTTCATCTTGGCAAATATTCATTTTTTTCACTGTATAATTGCATAAAACATGGTCATTTATTAAACCATATATTAAAATAGTATGAGTGTATACATAAGGAAATTATTAAAAACTTTATAATCTTCATTTTCATGTTCATGGGCTGTTTTTTATTTGTCTGTTTTTATCCCAACATTGTATGATGATCAACATATTGTAAAGGGAAAACTTGAAAGACCAAAATCACTTATATAATGACTGCCTGTGTTCTATGACTAACTTTTGCTTTATTAGCTATCTAAATATTCATCAATGTCTCTATCCAACCATCAATCCATCTTATTTTGTTGTTTACTTTAAGGTAAGTTTCAGACATTGATACATGTGACTTCTTAACCATGAACATGAGTATGTATCATTAAATAAAGTGTTTGTTTATGGTTTTTAAATCCTTTTTTTTTTTCAGAACACAAAATTACGTATATTACTTCTTAGTTGGAAACACAAATTTAATTGTACCACTCAATCAGTTTTGGCAAATGTATACCATCCATGTAATACATTGAAATTATCATCTCTGCAGAAAAGTTCTTCCTTTCACACCTATCCCAAACAATCTCTTCTCAAACACCATAGAGTGAAAAAGTGTTCTGGCTTTTTGTAATCTTGCATTATTTCCCACTATAGACAATTATATAGAGAAATCCAACAGTATTTATTATATGTTTTAAGGTTTCTTTCACTTATAATAATGTTTGTGAAATTCATCCATGATCTTGGTTGTATTAATAGTTGATCTGTAATTTTTATTCAAATTTTGTTTTTGAGATAGCATAGATTGATATGCATTTCCAAATTATAATAAAAATCCTGCCTACACTTCACCAAATTTCTCTCAATGACAGCATCCTGCAAAACTGTATTGTATTTCAAAATCAGTATATTGATAAAATCCACGTATCTTGCTGAAATTTCTTCATTTCCATTTGTCATCTCTCCTGGTTTGAATCTTTTGTGAACACAAGAAAATTATGTTAAGATTATCCACTCTTTGCATGGAAGTCCAATGTATGTGGAATATTGTTTGTTTAGATTTAGTTAAGGGTCTTTTGATAATATTTCTTTTTATTATATCACTTCTGTTAAGGCCCTTTGATTAGATTGTGGAACCAGGAAGGGTCTTAATCCTTTCATCAGAGTTCTTCATACATGGAAGAGACACACAATGAAAGAGATCTGTGATTTTACCTTGCCATGTAAAAGAAGGCTCTAGGATAACATATAGCTGCAGAAAGAGAAGCAGAAGGTCTGAGAGACAGCTGGAAGCTTGAATTAGTGAGATGCATCCCAAGGAGATGATAGATACAGCCATCTGCCTGATCACCCACAGTTGATTAGTAGGAATGCTTCAAAATGTGTTCCTCAGTTTTAACAAATGTAACACAACAATGAAAGATGTTGTTAAGGTGGGAAAATATAGGATGGGGAGGGAGTGTGGAATATGGGAATTCCCTATATTTTTAATTGAACATTTGTGTAATCCAAATCTTCTTTAAAAATAAAAAATAAATAGAGCATTTCAATTCCATAAATATATAAAATAATAATATAATTTATCAATACTATATTATTATA
This sequence comes from Dasypus novemcinctus, assembly GCF_030445035.2. Classification (NCBI taxonomy): domain Eukaryota; kingdom Metazoa; phylum Chordata; class Mammalia; order Cingulata; family Dasypodidae; genus Dasypus; species Dasypus novemcinctus. Next base: position 2,662,611 of record NC_080688.1, read on the forward strand.
ACAACCGTTTATAGCAATTTCAATATTCAATGTATTATAATTTTGAAAACTAAAGCTTTCTATCAAATTGTACCATATTAATCACTCTGTACTTTATAAAGGACTGCTGAAGACATAGTCACTTTATTATCCATTAAACATATTCCCTTGTCATTTTCCCCATTCATTAAATTTCCTTATTCCTTACTTTATTATCTATTTTATATACTGGGGAAAGTTTTCATTATCATTTTCTAATTAACTAAATTTTCCTTTGAATAAACTTCTAGAACACATTCCCATTATTGTTTATTTCAATAAGTATATTTTTTTTCCAAGACTTCTGTTTTGGTTTATTTTATATACACTTTTCTCCATCCAATGTGATTTGTTTCATAATTCTTGTTGTAAATTATAAATTATGCTTTCATTTTATTAAATGTAAAGTGTATGTTTATGACTGCATATATGTGCACATATGTGTGTATGAGTATTTGTTTTTGACTACTCTGATTCATGAAACTAACTGTTGGATTATTTTTCTTGTCTATAGACTTAACTATGTGTTTTATAATCTTGTTTTATAGGTTCCTTTGCATGTAGCTCTGCTGGGGAAGAAAAGAAATGCACAGCAATCATCTACCAGCCTTCACCTATGCCCCCATATTTCTGTATTGTTTGCAGATGTTTCAATGTGTTTCCTTTCTGTCGCATGATAAGTCTAATGGAGCAACCTGAAATTGGGAGCAAGCAGTTCTGGCTACTTATTATGTCAGGAACTCATATTGGCAAGGCCCACTTTCCCTTGGATATATAAATATGCTGCCCTTGAGCAGCACAGATTTGTCTCTCCTCTTGAAGGTGAAGTGAGGCAGGCAGAGCTGCCATCCACTGACCTGATGTAGGCAGCTCTCCTCCCCTGGAAACTGGCCATAAAGGGATCTCTCTCCTTTTCTATTAGACTCTTGGTGCTGTGTAAGTAATAAAGAAGTCATTTGTTAAAACTTTCTGTTATTCCTGATCCTTTGTTCCCCTGACACACTATAAAACTAAATCCAAAATCTCTCCTTTACATACACACAGACACACACACATATACATATACAAACACACAACCTCATGCACATAAACCACACATTAAACTCTGGCTCTTACTATCTGTACTTACCCTTTTTTATCTAATAGCTTTATAACTTTCTCTAAATAGACATTTGGAAGTCCAATTGAAACCTAGTTCCTACAGGGAAACAGACTTTGGCCCAGTGGTTAGGGCATCCGTCTACCACATGGGAGGTCCGCGGTTCAAACCTCGGGCCTCCTTGACCCCTGTGGAGCTGGCCTATGCACAGAGCTTATGCTCGCAGGGAGTGCTGCACCATGCAGTGGTGTCCCCCGCGTAGGGAAGCCCCACGCGCAAGGAGTGCCCCCATAAGGAGAGCCGCCCAGTGCGAAAGAAAGTGCAGCCTGCCCAGGAATGGCACCGCCCACGCGTCCCATGCCACTGACGACAACAGAAGCAGACAAAGAAACAAGACGCAGCAAACAGACACAGAGAACAGACAACCGGGGGAGGGGGGAATTAAATAAATAAATAAATCTTTAAAAAAAAAGAAAAAGAAAACTAGTTCCTACAATTCATCATTTAAATCGTGTTTACCAAGGGATACTGGGAATATGTTAAGTCCAAATATCCATGAGATACTTTAGGTTCCTTTCCGAAAGTGATAATAAGCCCTTAACTGTTTATTTCCCCAAACACAGACTCCAATAAAAAATTAGCTACAGATTTTACTCAAGTTTTATCCTCTTTTAAGTAGGGCAGAAACCACCCACTGTAGCCTCTGGTTTCCCCCAAGACTCTTGCTCAAGTCCTTATCTTTTGCATGGTCTTGATATGTATCTTTATCTCTAAGAAACTGCTCTAGCCTCCTTCTGATGGCAGAGTCAGCAATTCAGTAATAAAGCCCAACCACCCTGTAACTTCCCCCATTTACTTCTTATCTGCAGTGATAGTAAACTGGAGTTTTCTGCCGGAATAAAATAATGTTTTTTATCATATGTAAAAGTCTTTACTAAATATATAGTATTTTGTGTGTCTGCCACAGGAGTTCATACTTATTTTCTATCCCATTCATAATGGAGTTTCCTCTATTTTTTTGTGCCTCACAAGCATGATATTAAGTGTATTGCCATTCTAATTATTCTAACTGTTGAAAAATAAAAAGCCTAACCTTGGAGAAAAATATCTAATGAGACACTACTGCCCCCCACTTCTCTAAATCAACCCATGAGAACATGGCCTTGCAGGAGAAGATCAAACAAACCTTTCCTATCCCCCACTTCTGTAATCTAATGAACCACTCCCCCCCCACACTTTGTAAATCAGCCCATAAAAGGATGGCCTTGCACCTGCCTTCTGCTTCCGTAACCCTGCTTGCAAAATTTTGCCTAGCACACATTAGCCAATGAGCAAGAGCCATGCCAATCCCACATAAAGTCCTTTACAAATCTATGAAAACTGAAAAAACAGGGATCAGAATTTGGAGATTGACTCTCCTTTGGGCCTGCACATAATAAATCTGTTCCTCTGCCTCTCTGAGTGCTGTTTGGATTTTTCTGCCACTCAGAACTCCTGGCTTTGCTGTAACATTTGGTTTTCTGGCTGGGAAACACACATGAGCAGACCCTTTGAGTTTGGGATTGGTAGATGCAGCTGGCAGAGATCTCCACCCATGATTGAGAAAGCACCACCCATCCCCTTGAGAGGGCCTCTTTTGGGGAAAAGATCCCTGTGGGCTGCATCCTCCAACCCAGCCTGACTCAGTGGAGAGGTGGTTTGACCAAAATAAGAAGACACCAGAAAGGTAAAACACAAATAATATTACATTAAAATATATGAGGTTCCCACATACCCCACACCTCACCCCCCACTCCTCCCACATCAACAACCTCTTTCATCATGGTGACATATTCATTGCATTTGGTGAATATATTTTGGAGCACTGCTGTATTGCATGGATTATAGTTTACATTGTAGTTTACACTCTCCCCCAGTACATTCAGTGGTTTATGGCAGTATGTATAATGTCCAGTATCTGTCCCTGCAGTATCATTTAAGACAACTCCAAGACCCAAAAATGACCACACATCTCATCTCTTCTTCCCTCTCCCTGTCTTCAGCTACTACCATGGCCACTTTCTCCAGATCAATGCTACAGTTTCTTCCATTACTAGTCATGATAGTTCTATAGTAGAAACCAGTAAGTTTACTTTAATCCATATATTATTCCTCAGCCCAAGGAATTGGGGGGAGGCTTGGGGGGGGCAGTTGAACATGAGAGATTGTAGGGTATGTGGTTGAAACTATAATGTTGAGAAAATTCTTTAGAAAATATTACAAGGAAGGATTACCTGTTTAAAGTGCTTAAATGGGAGGGGGCAGGAATCTGGCACAGAGGCAGGCTTCTAGGGTCCACAGGAAGAAGGAATAATGCATTTCTTACTATTCCTATATACCTTAAGTTGTGGAAGCAGTTTGTTTATACATGGCAAGACCATCAATTTACTTTTACTCAGTTGCCACAAGGATATATTCATAGTTCCACGATTTATCACCAGATAGTTGCTGAACATAATGAGCAATTCTCCCTATCCAGAGTACAAATTGTGCATTATACTTATGGTATTCTATTGCAAGGGGAGAAGGAAGATAATGTCCAACAAGTCTTGACCAAATTAATTGAAAATTAAAAAGGTAAATTTGGGAAATTAATCCATCCAAGATGGAGGGACTACTTAAAGTCATAAAAATTTTAACAATAATGTAGAATCAAGGTGAACAAGAAATCCTCTCTAAAGCTAAACAAAAGATTTTAGAATTTGCTATCCCCACAAGATAAGAAATAAGCACAACAGTTTATAGGTTTATTTGGCTATTGGAGGAACCATATTCCACATTTGGGGCAAATATTGGGTCCTTTATATAAAGTAACTAGGAAAAATATGAATTTGATTGGGGAACAGAATAGGGAAAAGCACTTGAGCAAGCTAAACATACCATACAAACTGCTATAAATTTATGGCCCCTCAGAGATGGGACAGTGAATTATGAGTGACTGTGAATATAAATTATGTTAATCGGAGTCTATGGCAAAATCAAGATCATAAAAGTGTTCAATTAGGATTCCTGGGGAGAAAATTACCAATGCTGGACAATCATATACCCTTTTGAAAAACAGCTTTTAGCTTGTTATTGGGCCCTAGTAGATCCTGAGTCCCTGACCATGGGACATTCAGGTTTAATGCTTCCTGAATTATCTATATGAATTGGGTAAATATTTCTCCAAAAACTCACCACATAGGACATGTTCAGAAAGCTAGTATTAATAAATGGAAATGATATATTCAAGATAGAGCTAAAGCTGGGGGAAAAAAGGAGTCAGTAAGCTACATGAGCAAGTAATGAACTCTCTCCCAGTCCATTCACTGTGTTATGGAAGGAGAAATCTTATATCTTGAAAATATAAAGACAACCTATTTTAAAAATGTGCAAGAGATTTGAACAGACACTTCTACAAAGAAGAAATATAGGAATGAGCACACCTCATAATCTCTCCTGCAAAGAAGCAGCTGAGTAGGGTTGGAGTCATGCTGAACTGGGCTGTTTTGGGTGTTTGCCAAGCAGGAGGTGTCTGTATAATGATTTGGTGGGATGGTGACAGAGGAGATTCTTGTAAGAGGTAGAATTTTGGGTCTCTTTCATGGAGGTTGGGGTTGTGGACCCTTCCCCCTGGGGCCAGCAGCCCAGCAGCAGCGATTCCTGAAGGCTTTGCTATGCTGGGGAGTTCCCAAGCCCTGAGTGGGCTGTTTGGGGGCTTGCAAGATGGGAGGTGTCTGGAAGTCGATTTGGTGAGACAGTGACGGAAGAGATTCTTGCAAGAGGTGGAATTTTGGGTTTCTGACACGGAGGTCAGAGGTTCTGGGTGGTGCTCCTCCCCCTAGTGCTGGTGGCTGGGCCGTGGTGATCCTTGGGATCTATGTTGTGTGGGGAGTTTCCAAGCCCTGAGTGGGCTGTTTCAGGGGCTTGCAGAGCAGGAAGTGTCTGGATGTCGATTTGGTGAGACAGTGATGGAAGAGATTTTTACAAGAGGTGGAACTTTTGGTTTCTGACATGGCGGTCAGAAGCTCTAGGAGGAACCCTTCCCCCTAGGGCTGGCAGCCTGTCCATGGTGGTCCCTGAACTCTTTGTAGTGCAGCAGCGCCCCCAGGTGGCGATTTCAGGGACTTGCAAGGCAAGAGGTGTCTGCATGTTGATTTGGTGAGACAGTGACAGAAGAGATTCTTGTGAGAGGTGGAATTTTGGTTTCTGACACTGAGGTCAGAGGTCATGGGTGGGACCCCCTCCCACTAGGGCTGGTACCCAGCTGCTGGGATCCCTGAAGGCTGTGTTGTGCTGCAGTGCTCCCAGGCCCCCTGTTAACCGGATGCATGGTTCCCAGGTCTGCGTCCCTTAAACCCTGGCGGCCCACGCTCCAGACTCACACACCTTGAGTCTGCCAATATCACAGACTTCCCATCCCTGAATCCACTGTGCCCTGAGGCCCATTAGAGATCCTTTATTACCCTAGCCCTCGGCATTTGTATTTTTTTTTTCTTTCCTTTAGTTTTCTTTTTCTTTTTTTGTCTTGGTTGCTAATATTGCATTATCTCCTGGTCTTTTCTCCCATTTTATCCCCCAAGAGCCTTTTTCATTTATTTAGTTTTTTTCTCCTTTTCTTTTTCTTGCTTGTTTCCCTCCTTTTTCTTTGCCCACCCCCTTTTTTCATCTCTTTTTTTCTTTTCTCTCTTTTTCTTATTATGTTATTTTATTTTCTTTATATAATAGGTGCTGCAGGGAGTGCTTCACATTTGCTGTGTTTCCTCATCCTCCATTTCCTCTTTTCTGTGTGAATTGATTTTGGCCACCTACGCTATTCCTTTCCCTGACATCTTGCTATTCTCCATCATCTACTGTTTCTCTTACATTGCACCTCTCTTTCTTGGGACCCCAAATTGTCTGACATTTTATTTCTAATACCATTGTTCTGTTTTCTGTCATTTATCCACTCTTGATATTACTGTCTTTCTTTTCTCTTTCTCTCTCTCATGACAACACTGACTTTTTAATTCATACTATATTCCTCCCCATATTCAGTTGACTATCTCATTATAGGTACTATACTTACTGCTATAACTCTACACAACTTATATGAGTCTACTATCCATTTTCCCAGATCTCACATTGTTTGCTCTGTTAACATTTATTACCAATACTACTTGATACATCTTCTTTTCTTACTCATTTTGCTTTCCCTGGCCCTAATATTTTCTTTCAAAGTGAACTTAGCCAGCAACAAGAAAAAAGAGTAAGAAGAACAAAGTGACAAAGAGAAGACATAACACTTATGCAAGAACAACAACTAATTAATCCCAAGTCTAGACAAAGAAACTAAGGAACTGAATAAACCCATCAAGATAAAATGATGACAGACAGCAACAAAGAACTACAAACCAAACCAATAATCAGGAAAACATGGCTGAATCCAATGAACAAACTAAAAACAAGGAAGGGGAGCAGAACATCAGACAAGTAAAGATCTCAAAACATAAATTAGAGACCAAAATAATGAAGTAAAGGAAGAGATTAACAATAAGAAGAAAACACTTGGAGAGGAAATTGCAGACATACACAAAAAGATAACAGATATAATGGGTATGAACACTATAGCTCAAGAAATCAAATATACACACTCAGCAAATAGCAGCAGATTAGAAGAGGCAGAGGAGAGAATTAGTAATGTCGAAAACAGTACATCTGAAATCAAACAGATAGTAGAACTGATCAATAAAAAGATAGAAAAAAAATCCAGCTAGGACTTAGGGACATGAATGATAATGCAAAATACACAAACATACATATTATAGGCAGCCCAGAAGGAGAAGAGAAGGAAAAGGGGACAGGAAGGGAGTTGGAGGAAATAATGGCTGAAAACTTCCCAAATCTGCTGAGAGAGATGGATGTACATGTCCAGGAATCACAATGCACCCCAAACATCATATCTCAACAGGCCCACCCCAAGACATATACTTGTCATATTATCCAATGCTCAAGACAAAGAGAAAATTCTAAAAGTAGCAACAGAAAAGAAAACTATCACATACAGTGGAGGCTTCATAAGATTAAGTGCTGATTTCTCATCTGAAACCATGGATGCAAGAAGGCAGTGGTATGATATAGTCAAGGTACTAAAAGAAAAAAAATTTCCAACCAAGAATACTCTACCCAGCTAAACTAACATACAAAAATGATGGAGAGTTCAAAATATTCACAGATAAACAGAAATTGAAAGAGTATGCCAAAAAGAACCCGCCATTCAAGAAATACTAAAGGGAGTTCTGCAGGAAGAAAGGAAAAAAACAGGAGAAGCAGAGTTGGAGGAGAGTATAAGAGCAACAAAAAAGACAAAAAGAGAAGGGAAAAAAAACAAACAAAATATGAAAAACACAAGTCCCAACAAAACATGGCTAACATAAATAATTCCTTGAAAGTAATAACACTGAATGTCAATGGATTAAACTCACCTATCAAAAGATTCAGACTGGGACAGTGGATAAGGAAATATGACTCATCTATATGCAGTCTACAAGAAACAAATCTTAGACCTAGGGATTCATGGAGGCTGCAACTGAATGATTGGAAAACAATCTTACAAGCAAACAATAACCAAAAAAAAGGCAGGAGTAGCTATATTAATATCAGACAAAAGACTTTAAATGTGAAACAATTGTGAGAGACAAAGAAGGATACTACATATTAGTGAAAGGGACAATCTCTCAAGAAGAACGAACAATAATAAATACTTATGCTCCTAATAAGGGTGCCTCCAAATAGGTGAGGCAAACACTGGAAAAACTAAGTGAAAGAATAGATGCCTCTACAATTATATTGGGAGATTTTAATATACCACTATCAACTTTGGACAGAACATCTCAAAAGAGAATCAATAAAGAAACAAAAACTTTGAACAGTATTTTAGAGGACTGGATCTAATAGACATATACAGATCATTACACCCAAATACAGCAGGATATACATTTTTCTCAAATGCACATGAATGATTCTTCCAGATAGACCATATGCTAGGCTACAAAGAAAGGCTCAATGAATTCAGAAAGATCAAATTCATACAAAATAATATCTCTGACCACAGTGGAGTAAAGCTGGAAATTTGCAAGGGCCAGAGGGCCAGATTTCACACCAAAATATGGAAATTAAACAACACACTCTTAGAAAAACTGTGGGTTAAAGAGGAAATCTCAAAAGAAATCAAAAACTACCTTGAAACTAATGAAAATGATAACACATCATACCAAAACTTATTTGATGCAGCAAAAGCAGTACTGAGAGGGAAATTTATAGCCATAAATTCATACATCAAAAAAGAAGAAAGAGCAAAAATTGAAGAACTAACTGCACCTTTGTAGGAATTAGTAAAAAACCAACAGAGTAACCCCACAGAAAGAAGAAAGAAAGAAAGTGCAAAGATAACAGCAGAACTAAATGAAATAGAAAATAAGAAAGCACTTGAAAAGATAAACAAGACCAAGAGCCGGTTCTTTGAGAGATCAATAAAATTGACAACCCTTAGCGAGACTAAGAAAGAAAAAAAGAGAGAAGATGAAAATACACAAAATAAGAAATGAGAAAGGAGATATCACCACTGACCCCACAGAAATAAAGACTATCATAAAAGAATACTTTGAAAATCTGTATTCCAACAAAAATGACAATTCAGAGGAAATGGGCAAATTCCTAGAAACACATAAGCAGCCTAAATTGATGAAAGAAGAAATTGATGATCTCAACACACCAATCACAAGTAAAGAGATAGAATCAGTCATTAAAAACCTCCCAACTAAGAAGAGCCCAAGGCCAGATGGCTTCACAGGTGAATTCTACAAAACATTCTGGAAAGATCGAACACCAATCCTGCTGAAACTCTTCCAAAAAATTGAAACAGAAAAAACATTACCTAACTCATTCTATGATGCCAACATTACCCTAGTATCAAAGCCAAACAAAGACACTACAAGAAAGGAAAATTACAGACAAATTTCTCTAATGAACCTAGACACAAAAATCCTCAACAAAATACTTGCTACCATATTCAACAACACATTAAATGAATTATACACCATGATCAAGTGGGATTCATTCTGGTTATAAAAGGATGGTTCAACATAAGAAAATCAATCAATGTAATACACCATATAAACATATTGAAGGAAAAAAATCACATGATTCTATCTATAGATGCAGAAAAAGCATTTGACAAAATACAGCACCCTTTCTTGATAAAAACACTGCAAAAGATTGGAATACAAGGAAATTTTCTGAACATGATAAAGAGTATATATGAAAAACCCACAGCCAACATCATTTACAATGGTGAAATCCTAAAATCCTTCCCTCTAAGATCAGGAATAAGACAAGGATGCCCACTCTCACCTCTTCTATTTAACATTGTCTTAGAAGTACTTGCTCGAGCACTGAGGCAAGAACCAGATATAAAAGGTATTCAAATTGGAAAGGAAGAAGTCAAAATTTCATTATTTGAAGATGACATGATCCTATACATAGAAAACCCTGAGAAGTCTAGAAGAAAGCTCCTAGAACTCATAAACGAGTTTAGTAAAGTCACAGGTTATAAGATCAATGTGCAAAACTCAATAGCATTTCTGTACACCAATAATGAGCAAGCTCAGGAGGAAATCAAGAAACAAAAACCATTTACAATAGTCAATTAAAAAATCAAATACTAGGAATAAATTTAACTAAAGATGTAAAAAACTTATACACAGAAAACTACACAACACTGTTCAAGGAAATCAAAGAAGACCTAAATAAATGGAAGAATATTCCCTGTTCATGGATAGGAAGACTAAATATTATTATGATGTCTATCCTACCAAAACTGATCTACACATTCAATGCAATCCAAATAAAAATCAGCACAGCATTCTTTAATGAACTAGAAAAACTAGCTTTGAAATTTATTTGGAAAGGAAAGAGGCCCTGAATAGCCAAAGACATATTGAAAAAGAAAAACAAAATTGGAGGAATCACACTGACTTCAAAACATACTACAAAGTACAGTAGTGAAAACAGCATGGTATTGGCACAGGAGAGACACACAGACTAATGGAACCGAATTGAGAGTGCTGATATAGATCTCATATATCTGGTCATATAATATTCGATAAAGCCACCAAACCCTCTCAACTGGGAGAGAATGGCCTATTCAACAAGTGATGCCTGGAGAACTGGAAATCCAGATATAAAAGAATGAAAGAGGATTATCATCTCATACCTTATACAAAAATCAGCTCAAGATGGATCAAAGACCTAAATATAACAGCCAAGACTGTAAAGAATTTGGAAGGCAGTGTAGAGAAGCATAAACAATACCTTGTAATAGGAAATGTCTTCATGAACTTCACACAAAAAGCACAAGCAGCAGAAAAACAAATAGATAAGTGGGACTTCCTCAAAATTAAAGCCTTCTGCACATCAAAGGAGTTTGTCAAAAAAGTGAAATGAGAGCCTGCACAATGGGAGAAAATATTTGGTAACCATGTATCGGATAGGAGACTTATAAACTGCATATAAAGAACTCCTATATCTTGGGGGGAAAAAAAGATAAACAACCCATTTACAAAATGGAAAAAGATTTAAACATACACTTCTCCAAAGAAGAAATACAAATGGCTAAAAAGCACATGAAAAACTGCTCCAAATCTTTAGCTATCAGGGTAGTGCAAATCAAAACTACAGTGAGATACCATCTTACTCCCATAAGATTGGCAGCTATGAAAAAAAGAGAACACTACAAATGCTGGAGAGAATGTGGAGGAATGGGAACACTCATCCACTGCTGGTGGGAAGGCAGAAGAATCCAGCCACTCTGGAGGGCAGTGTGGCAGTGTCTCAAAAAACTACCCATAGGTTTGCCATGTGACCCAGCAATTCCACTGCTGGGTATATACCCAGTAGAACTGAAAACAAGGACACAAACTGATATACACACATCAATGTTCATAGCAGCATTGTTCACAATTTCCAAAAATTGGAATCAACCCAAATGCCCATCAACAGGTGAATGGATAAATAAAATGTGGTATATATATACAATGGAATACTACTCGGCTTTAACAAATACACTACAAACACACATGATAACATGGATGAATCTTGAAAACCTTATGTTGAGTGAAGCAACCCAGGCACTGAAGGATAAATTCTACATGACGTCAATGATATGAAATAAGTAAACCAAGTTGCCTCAGAGAGCTAGAGACTGGATGATAGGCTTACAGGAAATTGGGGGGTAGAGGAAGGATGCAAGCTGACACCTACATGGGTGAAATCTATGATAAGCTGGAGGTAAGAATTTGTACAAGGAAGGGATGAAATGGGGGGGTTAACTTTGGGTAGGGCTTTGAGGGCTAGAGGCGTGCTGGGGGGTGGGAGGATGGGTAATATTGCCCAAGAAATTGTGGGGAAGGTGGGGCAACATATGAACATAGGAGATTGTCAGGTATTTGGTTAAGAGTATAATGCTGAGAAAATTTTTTCAAAAATATAATAAGAAAGGTTACCTGTTTAAGATACTTAAAGGGGACAATCTGACACAGTACAGTCTCCTAGGGAATATGTGAATGCTCATTTTGCCAAAGTGGGTTATATCATTGGATAGAGACCCATATAATGAGAATGAAGGTATACCAACATCCTGGTGAGGACTGATGCCCTCAAATAGAGGGATTTGTATCTCTCAAGAGAATCGGTGTTTCCCAGTGCATTAGGGCAGTTGAGCATGTGAAGCTCTCAACACTGTTGCAGGTATCTCTGAACATGGCCCTTCAAGCAATGAAGATTGACTGTCTCTGTGGGCTCTTAGGGGAGGGGTAAAGAGGTATTGAATAGATGGAACCAATGTAACTGTGTGGGCAATAGAAGTGTTCCACAAGAGTACGCAAGGATGGATATAAGACATGTAAAATTACACAAAAATTATATAGGGGCTGATAGGCTAAAATGTAAATCATAATGTAAAACATAAGATAACTAAAAATTTAGAAAATCATATAGTCTAAAATATAAACCACAATGTAAACACAAATGTTACCTTGTTTGAAAGCTACTGTCTCAATATCTGTACATCAGTTTCAATAAATATAGTATGAATATGTAAAAAGATTATGGCTGTGGAAGGGAAAAAGTTTTATGTTGGATATGTGGGAGTACTGTATATTGTATATATGAACTACTGTGATCTAAAACTCTTATGAAGAAAAGCTTAATAATTAGAAAATAGAAAAGAAAAAGATAGGACATAGACACTGAGGAAATGACCTAAGTAGTTGCCTTGCCAATTTGCATACAGGGCAACTCTTATTGCAGTGATGGAAGGCAAAATATCAAAAACAAGACCTTTTTTTAATTTTTTAATTTTTTGATACCCCAATTTATTTTTACCTTAATTTTTCCAAATTAATATGTATTCTATATCTAACCTCTAATCTCATTGCTGTATTCCATCTTACTATTAATGGAACCTGGCAATATACTGGGTTTCACTTTCTAGGAAGTTTTGGATCACAGAGAAGTTCAACAATGGCAGGGGAGGAATACTGATGTGGGATGTTATTGACAGGAGACAAATGGTTGGCAGGGAGTTCTCCAGGGCATACATCCAGGGTACATAAAAATGTTTGGATATTTTTATAGTGGTTACAATTGAAAACATCAACTTAGGGAGTGCTGAGTTCCTAGCCAGTGGAGCTCTATCAGAGTCCCTAAAGGAACAGCAACAATCCTCCAAGTGCAATGGCAAAGACCAAAAAAGAAGGAAGGTCCAAAAAATGAGCCCTTGATACTAATGACTATTTATTCAAGTTCTCTTTCTAGTTGCATCACCAGTTACTGATTGGTAGTAATCCCTTGGCGCTAGAGAGAATCATCCCCAGGAGTCGTGTCACATACTGGGAGGAAGGCAATGCATTTATGTGCTGTTTGGCTTAGAGAGTGGCCATGTTTGATGATGGAGTGGGGGTGGGGAGTGGAGTACATGGGAACCTCATATTTTTTATGTTTTTTATGATTTTAATGTAACATTCTTTGTGATCTATTAAATTTAATAAAAAAGGATAAAAAAATATGAAAAGACAGCTTTATTAGATAATTAAGCCTGGAGGAAGAGAGGGAGAATGAGTTCTGTGGAGAAGAAATGTCTTACCAAATAGGGCTCCTGAGAGAGTCCCATATGCTGGTCACAAGAAAAGTCTCAGTAAAGTAAAGTTAAAAAGACTGAAAATATGCAGAACACCTTTTCTGAAAAAAATGGAATGAAGGTAGAAGTCAATAATGGATGAAAAAACAGAATCATAAATATATAAAAGATTAAAGAACACACTTTTAAATAATTAATGTGTCACAGAGGAAATTGCAAAAGAATTCAGCAAATATCTTAGGAATGAAAATGAGAACCCAATATATCAAAACTTTTGGAACACTGAGAGGGAAATTTATAACCCACAATGGTTACATTAAGAAAGTGGGAAAAAAGGGCTAATTTGAAGCCTAACAGCACACCTTGGGGAAATAGAAAAAGAAAAGCAAATTAATCCTAAGCCAAATATAAAAAAGACATATTAAAATCAGAGAGAAATAAATGAAACCAAGAATAAAAAAAACACAGTAGAGGGGAACAGAAAACCAAGAGTTGATTCTTTGAGAAGATCATTAAAAATGACAATTCCTGGAGAACCAGCAAGATGGGTCTGGAGTAAGGAGCTCCAAGAGTCAGCTCCTGAAATAGGGTAGTTAGCAAACAGAGCTTTCTGGTGCTAGCTGAAGCACCTGTTTCGGGGCTTCAGGAGACCAAAATAGCATCCTGCAACATCCTTGAAGGAATGGAAGGAGAGACTGCCCATCTGCAGAGAAGACTCCTAAGTAGAGTTCTCCAGGCCCCGGAGGCTGGTTCCCATCCTTCACTGGAGGCACAAACTGCCTTGGGAGCTGTTCCAAGGCTAGAATTGAAAGCTCCACTTCCCAAAACAGGGGAGGAAGAGATAATTGGGCAACAATTTCAGCTACTGATGAGTAAATTCTGTGGGCTACAGTATATTCCTGAGAAAAGCTATTGTTTGAGACTGTCCAAGTCAGAAAGAGGCTGGGAGCTGTCATCTTAACTCCATGCCTGGCATAAGGGGAAGCAGGGCAGACTGAAAATTACAGCTCTGGTAGGGACTGGCTTCTTTACATCCAGATCATAGTGCAGCTCTACACAAGGCCCCAGTGCCACCTCCAGCAGGGAGGAAGCTGTGGGGACCTGCACCAGCCTCTGTGGAAAATTACTGGTCAAACTGCAGAGAATGGTGATTATCCTACTCTGGTGGCACAATCCACCCCAGGAGCTACTCTGTGGCTGGAACTGGAAGCTCCATTTCCCAGAAACAGGGGAAGAGGAGATGGTTGGCTGCCAATTTTGGCTACTGATTGGCAGACTTGGTTGGTTAAGCTATAACAGGGGGAACAGCTGGGGTGTGAATCAGCCAAAGTCAGAAAGAGGCCAGTAGCCACCATTTTGACTCCACTCCCAGCCTGAGGGGAAGCCAGGCTGACTGAAACTCTCAGTGTCAGCAGGAACCAGTTTATTTCTGCAGATCAGCTTGCAGCCCTAGCCTAGGCTTCAGCCCTGCCTCTGACAGGGAGGAGGCCGAGGAGCCCTGCACCAGCCTATGCAGGTAACTGAAGGTAACTTTGGCTGGCATGGACTAAAAATCAGAAGTCTACAAGGATACTACAGTCATCATAGACCTGCTCTGCATAGATAGCAGCTCCACCACCACCCCAGGGAGGAAGGGGCATGAAGCTTCATCAGTCTCTCTGGACAACTACAGTAAAGGACTGCATGTGGATTATTCCACACAGTTGTGACTCTGTCCCTACCCCAGGCAAAGGAGAAAGTTGGAAGAATCCTCACTGGTCTCTGGTGCAGTGAGGGCAGCTTGAGTCTCCACAGCTTAAAGCACCAACTACATGCTTAGCTCCTACTGCACAACCAACAACAGAGAAAGGATAGGAAGCCCTAAACTAAAGAGAAAAGATGCATCCAGAAAAAGGCTCTAGTAAGCCAGATGCAAAGACACCAACAAAAATTACAGTTCCCACCAAGAAACAGGAAGCTGTGGCCCAGTTAAAGGAACAAGATAAACCTCCAAATGACCTAAAGGAGGGGAGACAACTAATCATAGATGTTCAAACAAGTCTCCTTAATAAATTTAATGAGATGGCTAAGACATTAAGGATATTAAGAAGACACTGGATGAGCACAAAGCAGAATTTGAGAACATACATAGAAAAACTGCAGATATTGTGAGAATGAAAGGTGCAAAAAGTGAAATAAAAAAAATATGGGAATCATATAGCAGATTTGAGGAAGCAGAAGAAAAGATTGATAAGCTTGAAGAAATGGCCTCTGAAAATGAACATACAAAAGAACAGATGAAGAAAAGAAATGGAAAAAAATGAACAAGGACACAGGGAACTAAATGAAAGCAAAATGTGTGCAAATATACATGTCATGGGTGTCCCAGAAGGAGAAGAGAAGGAAAAGGGGTAGAAGGAATATTTAAAGAAATAATGGTAGAAAAATTTCCCAACCCTTTAAAGGACATAGATCTCCATGTCCAAGATGCACAATGTACTCCAATCAGAAAAAAATCCAAATAGACCAACTCCAAGACATATACTTGTCAGAATGTCAAATGCCAAAGACAAAGAGAGAATTCTGAGAGCAGCAAGAGAAAAGGAATGCATAACATATATGGGATATCCAATAAGATTAAGTGCTGATTTCTCACCAGAAACCATGGAGACAAGAAGATAGTGGTATATTTAAGACACTACAAGATAAAAACTTCCAGCCAAGAATCCTATATCCAGCAAAACTGTCTTTCAAAAATTAAAGGAAAATTAAAATATTCACAGATAGTCAGAAAGTGAGAGAATTTCTAAACAAGAGAGCAGGTTTCTGGAAATACTAAAGGGTGTGCCAGCAACTGAAAAGAAAAGACAGGAGAAAAGGGCCTGAAAGAGAGTCTGGAAATGAAGATTATATCAATAAAAGTAACTAAAATTATCAAAAGATTGGTGAAAATAAAATATCACAGATAAATCTCGAATAGTCAGCAATAAACCTAACAAATTATGTAAAGAACTTATATTCAGAAAACTGCAACTCAATACTAAATTAAGTAAAAAAAAAGCCCTAAATAACTGGAAGAACATTCCATGCTGATGGATTGGAAGAATAAATATCAATAAGAAGTCAATTCTACTCAAAATGATATACAGATTTAATGCAATTCTAATAGAAATTCCACCAGCATTAAAGAAAAAATTGAAAACACGATCATTAAATTTATTTGGAAGGATAAGGAGTCATGAAGAGCCAGAGACATCATTAAAAGGAAAAGTGAGCCCTCATCTCCATACTTTAAATCTTAATAACTACCTATAGTGGTAAAAACAGCATGGTACTGGCCTAAAAAAAATACACAATAGACCAATGGAACCAAATTTATGATTCAGAAACAGATGCTTACAGGTATGGTCAAGTGAGTTTTGACTAGCCTGTCAAACTCACACAGCTCAGGCAGAACAATCCATTTAACAAATGTTGCTGAAAGAATTGTATGTCCATAGCTGAAAGAAGGAAAAAGGACCCCTATCTCACACCTTATCCCCAAAGTTTACTCAAAATGGATCAAAAAACTAAAAATAAAAACAAGAACCATAAAACTTCTAGAAGAAATTATTGGAAAATATTTCGTGGTAGGTGATGGATTCTGAAAGGAGATAAGAGGAGGACTGAGTAGACTACTGATGTTTAATGTATGTAGAAGTTTTAATTAGCTTTGTTGTAAAAGTTTGGAAATGTACAGAGTGGATGGTAATACACAGTAACAGCTAGTTTATAAATTGGAATGTGACTGAAAATGGTAGTCTATGTAAATGCCAATTGACAGAATGGTAGAAAATAATCTAGAAACTAGATAGCACAGTAAACCAAGAGGTGGATGAGAATTATCCTTGATGGTAAAGATGCAAGAGTGTCCTTTGTTAGCTAGAGCAAATGTATATCACTACTGCATGGTGTTGGGAATGTGGAGAAATATGGGACAATTACAGCTGGAGTAACCTATGGACTGTGATTAGTAGGTATAATATAATATTCTTGCATCTATTGAAAGATATACTATGTTGATACTGAGGCAGTATGGAAAATGTGAGCCAAGTGTACACTATGGACATGTAACAATCAGATGATATTATTTTTTCTGTAGCAAATAACACACCACGTTGTGGTGTGTTTATTGGGGGGTGTTGTTTGGGAATTCTGCATATTTGAATGATTACTTTATAAATTTACAAATTCTTTCATAAAATATGTTTACAAAATAGTAGGGTGGGTTGAGGGGAAAAAAAACACACCAAATGTAAGATAAAGACTATGATCATTAGTAAGATTTTGACAATATTCTTTCATAATTTGTAACAAACATCTCATGACAATGCAAGATGTTGGGAGAGGGTTGATGTATAGTTCCCCTACGATGTTATGCATATTTGCTTTGTAAGTTCATAACTTTTACTATAAACTTAATTTTTAAGTATGTTCTTATATAAATGATATAAAGATAATAATAGGATTGGTTGGAGGAAATACTTTAATAGTAATTTTTTGACAATGCTCTTTAATCATTAGTTAAAAAGGTTTAATAGCAATGCAAGTTTTTGGTGGTAGGGTGAGTTGTGAATAAATGAAAAAAAAATTGACAATCCCTTAGCTAGACTGAGGAAGAAAAAAGAGAGCAGACACAAACTAATAAAATGAGAATTGAGAGTGGGGACATTCCCACTGAATCCACAGAAATAAGAGAGTTCATAAGAGGGTACTATGAACAACTGTATGCAAAAACATTTTTAAAAAGTGTAGAGATGGACAAATTCCTGTAAACACACAAAGCAGCTACATTGATGTTAGAAGAATTAGGTGTCCTCAACAAACCAGCCACAACTGAAGAAATTGAAACAATCATCAGAAACCTCCCAAAGGAATGCGGGGGAGGCTTGGGGGAGTCGATGAACATGGGAGACATGTTCTCAACATTATACTTGAGAAAACTCTATAGAAACTATAATAAGGAAGGATTACCTGTTTAAGGTGATTAATGGTGGGCATTTGGTATAGGCGAGGCTCCCAGTGAGTGTGTGAGTGCTCATTTTGGCATAGTGTGTTATACCATTGGGTGGAGACCTGTACTATGAGTGGGAATGTGTACCCCCATCCTGGGGAGGCCTGACGTTCTCAAACATTCAAACATAAGTAATTGTGTCTCTCTCAAGAACTCATGGCTCCCAATTCAGGAGGGCAGTCTAGTGTGTCAATCCCCCAGCATCGTTGCAAGTATCTGTGAATCTGGTCTTTCAAGCAGTGAAGCTTGGTTGTCACTGTGGGCTCTGAGGAGAGGGGGAGACAGGAATAGAATAGGTTGAAGCAGGGTAACTGGGGGGGGCAATGCAAGTGTTCCACAAGACCATGCAATGATGTTTTTAGGACATGTTAAATATCACCAAAAATTTTAAAAAACTAGGCTAAAATGTATAGGCTAAAATGTAAACCATAATGTAACTAAAAATTTAGAAAAGTGTACAGTCTAAAATATAAGCTATAATGTAAGCAAAATGAACCATATTTGTTAGCTGTGTTTCAATATCTGTACATCATCTACATCAAATATAACATGAACATGTAAAAAGATCATCACTGAGGAAGGGGGAAATGTGTTTGATGTTAGATATATGGGAGCCCCTTTTACTGTGTATGTGACTTTACTGTGAACTAAAACACTTTTGAAGACAAAATTAGAGACTTAATAAAGGATGTAGACACTGAGGAAGAAATGAGAGTAATTGCATTGCCACTATACATATAGGGCAACACCTATTACAGCAATGAAAGGCAGAATGCTAAAAACAAAGTTTTATGATATTTCTCATTTTTAATACCCCAATTTATGTTTTGCTTTATTTTACTTTTTTCTAAATTAGTATGTATTTTAATTCTAACCTCAAAACCTAACATTACTATTTCATTTTCCTACTAATTGAATTTGGCAATATATCAGTCTTCATTTATGAAGAAGTTTTAGACCACAAAGTTATAAACTATGGCTGAGGAGGGAAACTGGTGTGGGGTGCTATTGATGGGGGACACATAACTGGGAGGGAGTTTTCCAGGGCATGTATACAGAGTATATAAAATGTTCAGATATTCATTGGGTATTGTCACAGTAGTTATAGTTACAAATGACAACTAAGGGAGTGCTGAGTCCCTAACCAGGGGAACTCTGTTACATTCCCTATTGGAATAGCAACAATCCCCCAAGTGCAAGAGCAAGGATCAGTGAAGTAAGATGGTCCAATTATGAGTCCTTATATTGATGACTATGCTTGTGAGGCTAAGTGCCTGAAATTTCAACTAGGCCTAGACCTGCAGGGTGCCTAAGAGTTACCTCTTGAAAGTTTCCATGATGCTCAAATGTGGCCACTCTTTAAGCCATGCTCAGCATATAAATGCATTACCCTACTCCCAGTGTGGGATGTGACTCTAGGTGATGAGCCTCCCTGGCACTGAGGGATTACTACCAATCACTAGATTGTGATGCAACTAGAAAAAGACCTTGAATAAAAGATGGAAATGGTAAAGACAAGTGAGTTTTTATAGCTAAGAGTCTTCAGAAAAGATTTTGGAGGTCCTCAGAGTGGTCTCACTTATGCATGTTTCAGCAGGATCCCAGAGACAACCAAAAGAGATACAGCCCCAGGTACTGGTGCTCCTGAGGACTATGGAGACACAAAGGTACTGTGGTCATGGCTGATGGCTCTTGAGTTCAGTTGCTTTTCAGTGCAACCTACTTTGGAATTTGTGTTCCTGCTTGTTATGGAGTTGGACTGAGAAGTGCCCTTTCTACTCATGCCTCTTCAGTCCCTTTTACTGAATCTGTGAATGATACTAGAGTATGTATGTTCTCAGGATACTTAAATTCCTGGACTGGCCATGTGCCAGCTGGGCCCTGATCCTCAGCAGAGCTGCAACTCCTACTCTCTATTCTGCTGGACTTACTCAGGTCAGTAAACATGGAGGTGAAGATGGTCAACCACCACACCAGGGAACTAAGTGTACCTACAACTACAAGCAGAAGAATCACATTCATCAACCAAGTGGGATCTAAGCCCCCACTCAATTTAGAGTTGGAGTGGACATCACCAACCCAGGATCCACAGAATGGAGGAATAAAATATGGATTAGATTGGATTTACTGGTATTCTACTATAGAACTATTGTGACTAGTAATGGAAGAAATTGTGGCATTGATGTGGAGACAGTGGCCATGGTAGTTACTGAGAGCAGGGAGATGGAAGAAGAGATGTGATGTGGTTTATTTTCAGAACTTGGCTTTGCCCTAAATGATATTGTGGGGCAGATTCTTGACATTATATATCCTGCCATAACCCACTGAATATACATGGAGAAAGTGTAAACTACAATGTAAACTCTAATCCATGTGGTGCAGCAGTGCTCCAAAATGTATTCACCAAATGCAATGAATGTTCCAAAGTAATGTAAGAGGTCATTGATGTGAGAGGAGTATGGTGTGTGGGGTATATGGGAACCTCATATATTTTAATGTACCATTTTATATGATCCATGTATCTTTTTAAAAAGGTAATTAAATTAAAAAAATTAAAATGTGAAAAATAATCATCCCAAAGATATCAATCAATCCCAGTACCAAATATATTCACAGGTTAATTCTTTAAATCATTCAAGGATGACATAATACCAACCTTGCTCAAGCAATTGCAAAAACTTGAACAGGAAGAATGACACCAAATTCATTCTATGAAGCCAACATCATCCAAAATTTTGTATTTTGGAAAGATCAATGAAATTATAAAACTTTAGCCTAACATAGAGAAAAGAGTAAGGAGGCAAATAAAATCAGAAATGAAAGGGCAAGCAAAATTACCGACCTGACAGAAAGAAAAATGATTATAAGAGGATACAATTAACAACTCTATATGAATAAATTCATTAATTTAGATGAAATGGATAAACTCCTATAATGAAACTGTCTACACTACCACAAGCAGAAATAGAATATCTGAATGCACCAAAGATATTGAACCTGTAATCCAAAACCTCCCACAAAACAAAAGCCCAGGCCTAGATGGCTTCACTGATTAATTTAAATGCACATCCCAATATGAATTAACACAAAATTTTCTCAATTTCCTTTGAAAATTTTAAGAGGTGGTTACAATCTCTTACTGATTCTATGCAGCCAACATTACTGTAATGCCAAAGGCAAATAATGATGCTACCAGAAAAGGAAAAAAATAGAGACAAAAATTTAAAAAGCAAAAAATTCTCAACAAAATACCAGCAAATTGAATTTTACCTCACATTAAAAGAATTATATATCATGAACAAGTGGGCTTTATCCCAGGTATGCAAGGATAATATAACATTAGAAAATCAATTAATGTAATATAGCAAATAATAGAACAAAAGAAAAACGATCATCTAAATTGATACAGGAAAGGTACTTGACAATTCTTAGCACACTTTATTGATAAAAACAAGTAGAATCTTCAGACTAGAGGAAACATCCTCAACATTACAAAAGGCATATATATATACACACACACATACGTACATTTATATATATGAAACATAAATATACATATGCATATATATATATATAAAACCAGAGCTAACATAATACTTAGAGGTGAAAGACTGAAATATTTCTCTCTAAGATCAGGAAAAAAAAATTTTAAATGTCCATTGTTAATTAACTTTATATTGGAATTTCTATCCAGGGCAATTTTCACAAGAAAAAGTAATAAAAGCCATTCAAATTGAAAAGGAAGAACCAAAAATTTTCCCTATTTGCATATAACATGATCCTATTTAGAGATAATCTTGAAAAGTCCACAGCAATGCTATTAGAGTTAATAAATGATCAGCAAAGTGTCAGGGTAGATTATCTATATGCAAAATCAGTAGCATTTCTTCTGTACATTATTAATGAAAAATATAAAGAACAGATTTTAAATAGTACCATTTACAATAATAATTAAAAGAATCAAGTATATATTTATAAATTTACTCAAAAATATAAAAGATTTTTACACAGAAAACTACAAAATATTGGTAAAAGGAATCACAGTAGATCTAAAGGAATGGAAGGATATTCCATATTTATTTGCTGGAAGACTAATTATTTTTAAGATATTAATTCTTCCCAAAGTGGTTTACACATTCAATGCAAACCTAGTCAAAAGTCCAAAAGCATTTTTTTGGCAGAAGTAGAGAATGTAATCATTAAACAAATATGAGGAAAAAAGAGGCTTTGATAAGAAAAATCATTTTGGAAAAGATCAACAAAGATAAATGGCTCACACTTTCAAATAGCAAAACTTATTTCAAAGCAACAGTAAACAAAACAACATGGTAGTAGCACAATGATAGACCAATGACATATAGACCAATGAAATCAAACTGGGAATTCAGAAATAGGCCCTCACTTCTATGGCAAATGGTTTTTGAGCAGGATGCCTTGTCAAATTTATTAGGACAGAATAGTCTTGTTAATAAAATGCTGCTGGGAAAACTATATATCCACATGTAAAAGACTATGTTAGGACCACCTACCTCATGACATAAACATAAATTAACTCAAAGTTGGTCAAATAGTTTAACATAATAACAAGGACCATAAAACTCCTAGAAAAGTGCATAGACAATTGTTTAGAAACTTATGTTATGCAATGATTTCTTAGACATTCCACCTAGAGCATAAGCAACAAAAGAAACAATAATTGGGGGCTCATCCAAATTAAAAAAAAAATAAAGGAAATCCAAGCAAAGCAAAACTTTTGTGCATCAGAAATCATCATTGTGAAAGGAAAAGGGCATCAAGAATAACAGAAAATATTTATATATCACTTACAGAATAAGGTTTTAATATCAAGAATACCTAAGGAAAACATAAAATTCAACAAAAACAACAAAATCACCAACAAAATTTGGGCAAAATATTTGAATAGACATTTCTCCAAGGAAGATATATAATATAAATGACCAAAAAGTATGCAAAAACATGCTCAATATCATTAGCTATTAGGGAAATGCAAATCAAATCCACAGTGATATGCCATTTCACACACATTAGAAAGGATAATATTTTTAAAAATGGAGAGGATGTAAATAATTCATTCATTTTTGGTGGGAAATTTAAGTGGTGCTGTAATTGTGAAAAAATTTGAAAATTCCTCAGAAAGTTAAGTAAAGAAATGCCTTATGATCCCGCAATACCACTTGTAAGTTATATATCCCTAAGAAATGCAAGCAGGGTCTTGTATAAATATTTTCACATGGATGTTTATAGAGACATCATTCACATTAGCTAAAATAAGGAAGCAACCCAAGTGTACATCACCAAGTGCATGATGATAAAAATGTGGTATACAAATACAATGGAATTTTATTCAGCCATGAAAAGAAAATAAGTTGTAATACATGCAAAAATATGGATAAACTCCAAAGATTTCATATTAAGTGAACTAAGCCATACACACAATGTCAAATCTTTTATGATCTGACTTAAATGAAATAATTAGAATAAGCAAATTCATGGAGTCAGAATTTAGAATATATGTTTCCAGGAGAGGGTGTTGGGGTTAGGTAATAAGGAGTTAATCCTTAATTGTAGAGAATTTCTGATTAAGGTGATAAAACAGTTTGGTAATGGATGATGGTGCTCATAATACAAAGTAGGTATAATTGAGACCAATGAATTATATATTTAACAATGTTTCAAAGGGAAAATTTTAGGTTATATATATGTTAGTAGTATAACAATTTTAAAAATGTATGACTGTACAACACAGTGCACCATAATGTAAATTATGAACTAAAGGTAATAGTATAATTTTAATAACCTTTCATTAATTGTAATAAAGTAATCACACTAATGCAAAGCATTAAAAATGGGGGTTCTTTATGAAAACTCTTCATTTTCAGCCTAATTTTCATTAAACCTGTAATTGCTCTAACAAGAAAAACTTTGTCATGAATTACTATAATACATATGGGATAAAAGTCATTTGTGCATATTTTAATTTTTTGTAAATTAATTTTTTTCTTTTCTTTTGTTTTGACTCTACAAATATGTATAATTTTAGGTCCAGTAATCTCATTCCTGAGTATTTGTAATTCAGGTGCAAACACACCATATATTCAGAATAAGCTAATTAACACTTCCTTCAAATGCAAAGGAATACCAAGAAAGTGTTCATTGACTTTGGAGGTGATGCCCCATAAGGGACAAGTGGGATGGTCAGAAAATATGGAAACTTAGAAGAAATTTCACTTTAAGTGTTGAAATATGTCACCTGATATATTTAAATGGTGATAGCAATGAAGAGCTATCAGGATGTTAGATTTATACAAGCATTTTGAAGTTTTGGCCAAGATTTTTGTGACCTTTGGCTTGTGGGTTAGCAGGAGACTTGAAGATCACTTTGCTGTGCACATAATTCTTCCTACCTCAAGATGGGTGCAAAAGGGGATTGGGTCTCAGGAGAAAAACATACTGCACAAAAACTACCTTCTCTCTGTTTGCCTACACTTGGAGCTACCTCAGGTTAATCTCCCTTTAGAAGCTTGTTAGAGCACAGAGTCTTTACATTCTCCAACCTGTCTCCACATGGTTTATCATACTCACTTTTCTACTGTATTTCCTACTGGTTTCTGAATGCTGAAAATGTTATTCAGTGACTGTAGTAATTGTTGTCATTCATCAGCAACATCCCTTAGACTCCCAATCTTTCCTCTGAATATTCTTTTCTTGTTTGCTTTGAAACACAGTGTTTCTCTGAGAACACATACCATGATACTCTCAGTTTAGATAGCAGTAGCAATGCCTACATAAGAAATTCTTGTCAAGCTTCAAGGAAGGCTGCAGTTTCTTTTGTTGAGAAATAAAAAGCATAACTTTGCAGAAAAATATCTAATGGGCAACTCCTGTTCCTGCTTCTGTAAATCAGCCCAAAAACCATGACCTTGCAGGAGACTATCAAACAAACCACTCCTGACCTCCACTTCTGTAATCTAATGAATGATTCCTGCCCTCTGCTTCTGTAAAACAGCCCACAAAACCATGACCCTGTATCTGACTTCTGCTTCTGTAACCCTGCCTGCAAAATTTTTCCTAGCAATGTATTAGCCAATGATCGAGAGCCATACATAAAATCCTATATAAACCTAAGAAAACTGAAAAAATGGGCTCAGAATTTGGAGATTGACTCTCCTCTGGGTCCATGCATAATACATCTTTTCCTCCAACACTCTGAGTACCATTTGGGTTTTATGCCCCTCAGAACTCCTGGTTTTGCTGCAACATTTGATTCTCTGACCAGGAAATCCAACTAAGCAGGGCCTTTGAGCCTCCAGTTTGGGATTGGTGGGAGTGACTGGTGGAGATCTCCACACATGAATGAGGCAGCACCACCTGTCCCCTTGACAGAGCCTCCTTTGGTGAAAGGATCCATGTGGGCCATGTCCTCCGACCTGGCCTGAATCAGGGGAGAGGTGGCTTGAATAACATAAGAAGATGCTGGAAAGGTAAGACCCTGGGATTCTGAGTCCCAGTCAGGCCCATCTCCAGACAGAAGGGGAGACTGATCACCTCCCATAATCTTGAGATTTGAGATTTCAGGATAGGGTAGTCCCTTGGGTGGGACTGTGTTACCTCTGAACTATTGAGTGATTGAAATGGGGACTGCAGAGACTTGCCTCTACTGATCCAGTTTGTGGCTCTATGGGCTGTGCTATAGAGTCCAAGAGGGCCTCTACAGCTACATCATATGGCATAACAGCTAATCCAGACATTACATAGATGCCTTAGCTAAGACAAGCGTAAATTCTCAAGAGATGTGGACAGGCAGGTATCTGTGTGGCCTCATGAGAGTTTCCCCTCTGTTTTTCCTGTGACACCTGTTCAGGGATGGGATCATCACAATCCAAATTCACAGTCTTAAATTGTATGTTAAAAAACTTTATGAAAGGGTTTTCCAGGGATTACGGTGTCAGTATTTCCCCCCAGAACTCTCCATACTCTGTGCAAATTGGAGTGGCCTGAGTTTGATGTTGACAAGTCCTCAGAGGGAACTCTAGATGTGGTCAAGGTTTGTGCAGCTTAGCAGGCAGTCAATGGAACCCCTGGCCACCCTGATCAGTTTCCTTACATTAATTCCTAGTTAAAAATTGCCCAAAACCTTCCCCTTTGTGTTTGATTCTGTGTTGGAAGGAAGGGTCAGAATAGGGTCCTAGTAACTCAAGCAGTTGACCTCAAAAGCCTATTATTCTACAAAAATCTCTGGAAAAAGACCCATTACCCTCACTGGATGTTCCAGCCATTCTAGTGATGTGGGCTATGGGTGGGAGGCTCTTCATCTCTTAAGAGATAACCTAAACTATCTGTGACGTGTGGGTGTGGGATGATAAAAGGCTGCAGTCCTGCCCTTGGTGACCATGGCAAGGACTCCAGTCCCAGGAAACAGTTTAACAATGCAAGGTCTATAAACTTTAAGTATTCAGGGGAAATGCAAACCAAATATGCTAAAAGCTTATCTAGAATGCCTGGAGTCCATGCTAAAAGCTTACCTAAGATGTGGAAGATATATATGCTAATTCAAGCCTATTGAGAACTTAAACAAAAGTACCATTTAACCTTTACTCTCTGTATAAAAGAAACTCAAAAGTCTTGTTCTGGGCTCAGGTTTGCAACACGAAGCTCCTGAGTCTGGCTGGCTGTCAATAAACCATTTTTCCTTCTCAAAATCATTCCTGAGTCCTGTTCTCTCTATACACAAATAATTGAACCTCTCTCAAATTCTACAACATTTATGGGGGCTCGTCCAAGATTGCAAACAAAGGCCAGAGATGGTAACATTTTGCTGCCCCTTCCAAATCCCTGAGGAAGTGAGGCGGACTTGGGTGAACCCCAAATCTGGGTGCCCCTGGATTAAATTTAATCCAGAAAAGATGTAAGCTCTGCCAGAGTCTTCCCAACAAAAATCTGAGGCAATGGAAGGTCTGAAGAGAGAGATTCTGGGAATGAAAAAGAACTCTGAACATGGAAGAAGGTAAGACTCACCAGGTGAGCACAGTCTGGAAAGCCCTAGCTCTAATAGCTAGGAAGGGGAAGCTGATCACCTCCCAAGAGAACCCTAGTAGCCCCAGAAAATTGGGGAGAAGCCATTCTCTCTAGGTCTGAAAAATTAAGGAGGAAAACAGGGAAAAGCCCTGGTGTTTTGGGTTTGTCTAACTGCATGTTGGAATCTGGTACTGGTCTTATATCCACTGAAGGAGTGGAGGCTTGATTTTAACAAGAAGGACTGTTTATAGGTTTGAGTCCTAACATCCTGGAAGTTGGTCTGGATTTTTAAAAAACTTGGTTACAGGAAAATGGATTGGCTTTTCTAGTGAAGCTTGGTCTGGGTATAAAGTTAAACAGTGAAAAATGTCTAGCTAAAATCTTTTGTTATGGTGCTGAATTGTGAATGAATTCACTTTATACCAAATGTTAAGTGTTCTAAGGTTTGTGATGGCTGTGGGGAGCAGCCATGCTGAAAAAATATATATATAGAACTTGTGGGTCAGATTAGTGACCTTTGTGCTTCTGTCTGTGTCAACTCAATGTTAGTGTTGGAGTTGTGTGGTTATGTAAAGTAGAATTTAATTAAGCTGGAACCCTCATTGGCAAGGGGGTGAAATGATTATGTGGCAAAACTGAGGAGTCTGAATGTTTGTGGAGTCTAGATGTTTGTGCATGCTCTGCTGTCTTGTCTCTGGTCTGACCCTTTGCCAGGGCTTGGAGGCCATCTGTGTCCACACCATGCACCCAAGTTTGTTGGGGCTGCCCCAGTCAGGCTGGCTAGGTCCCCAGGAGGGGTGAAGAATTTGAGTAAGTTCTGTCTGCCCATTTTAGCAGAAAGCTGGAAAGGGGGGAGCAGCTTGCCCCTTTCCAGTGAATCCACACCTTCTATTCATAAGCCACATTCCTATTTGATTCTTGTGCACCCGACTGCCTGGAGAGGGGGGAAGTGAAGGGGATGAAAAGTGGAATCAAAATATATGCAGTAAAGTTCCCTCCCTAGGGCATCAAAGCCCAGAATATATTTGCATTCTACCCAGATTCTTTGAATCTCTCTCTCTCTCTGTAAGACTGTAAAAATACTTTGAAATGTGTTAAAACTGTAAACTTGTCTGAAGAAAGGAGGCTATCACTTGAAACAGTAGACCTCTAATCAATTGATAGCCTTTTCAATGGTCTGGCTGAGAACTTCAGGGTTGTGAAACTACAGAGGAAAAAAGAAAAAAAAAAGGAATGAAATGCCACTTTAAAATCTGTTTGGCTTTTGTCAGTTGCTGGCACCTAAGAATTCATGGTAAAAAGGTAATTTTATAACAGGAAAACTTGTTGGCGGCCAGCCTCCCCTACAACTTGCTTCTAAAAAACTGTTTCTGGTATTACATGCCACTAAGTATTTAAAGTGAAGAAAGGTTCATTATTTTAACAAGCTTGCTTAGTGTTAATGGCAATTATATGTTGTAATAAGTTTTCCATGTAATTTAATATGTCGAATATATGGAATGTGTTTTTATTGTTAAGGAAATAGGAGATGATTTTGTCCTAAGATAAAATGATTGATTATTGGAAAGAGTGGAGTGTGAGACAAAATCTGAATGAATACTGAAAGTGTAGAAAGTTTGTGGAAAAGAAATTTTTATGATTTAAGTGGAGTAAGATATAATGGGTCTGTCTATAAAGTTTTAAAAGGTTTAGTATCAAATGGTATACTAATGCAAAGATAAAATTGTGTTCTTTCTCAAAGTCTCTCAAGTATTAGTAAAAGTTTCCTGAATAATCAATATACAAAGAAAATCTGTTTTATCAAAATAGCTTCTTGTTTTAACCTCATCATTTCCTCAGTGTTTGAAGAAGAAAAAGTCTTATCTCTTTTAAAAGAACATTATGTTCTAGAAATCAAATCCTGAAAAGTAGCTTTTTATTTCAAACTAACTGCAAGAGATTTGTTCTTTTACTTTAAAAGAAAAATTAAGGTAATAGTTAAGCTCATTTAATATGTTATAAGTCAAATGAAAGGTGTTTAAAGTGTTATAAAATTAATAGGTTTTTAAAAATTAATAAAAACTGTACCTGAGTTAAGATCATTTATAAATGCATTTATATTATAAAACAGTGGAAAGATAATAACTGAAATTATAGCTGAGTGCATTTAGTCTGAAACTATTATTTAAGTGTAAATTCTAAACTGTCCCCTGCTCCCACCCTGCCTTTCGCTTCCTTACACTTTGCCCGCCTGTTCCTCGTAACCTCCCTGTATTATGGCTCTTCTCAGCAGCAGTTTGTGCTGCTGCCTCCCTCTGCCCCTCCTCCCAGCCACTGTTATCTTCCCCCTCCCAGCCGATCGCTGTTCTCCCCGCCTCATTTCAACCGCCCTCATCCCGTATCCGCCCCGGCACAACCTCGGAAACAACCCCCTCTGCCATCAATGGCTTACGTCATAAACCGCAGGTCCGCCCTTGCCTCTGCAGCCAATCCTCAGCTGCCCCATGGACATGCCCCTCCCACAACCTCCCCACCTCCATGACACTATAAAACCCCATGTACTTCCCGAATAAAATCAGACCTGCGCATAGACCTCGTCTCCGTGGTTTTTCCTCCATCGAACCGCGCGTCCCCCAAGCCTTGAGCCGCCCGCTGCCGCCCCGGTCCGGCCGTGGCGTAGGCCCGATCCCCGGCAGCGACTCGCCTGCAGTGACCCGCCTGCAGTGCCGCAGCGGAGGCCAACACTAAACTAACCTTATCTTTGTTTATGGTTGCTTTGAGCCTAGTCTCACCCCTTGCCTTTGCCTGTGGTTGTTTCATAACAGCTCCTATCTTACTGGTATTAGTAACCCTGCTTTCTCTCATGAATCTAAATATGGACTAGATTGCTGCCTGGTGGAATTCTTAGCCCTTGGGTTTAAAGGACCACTGGAATTTTATTATCTCCAAGGACTGGGGGAAATAAAGGGAATCTCCTGCCTTGACTCTCAGTGTTCCTAAGAGTGGCAATTCATGAGAGAAACCAGTTTGTCTCCCTGAGGCTTCCAATAGCTTCAGTGAATATACATAGAATTAATCTTGTTACTTATCCAAAATTCTCCTAAATTCAAAGTTAAATATAAAGTTCTGAAACAAAAAATGATACTAAAGCATTGAGAACATTTTGGTTACAATCCATTAATTAAGAAGGAAAATTCTTGTGTAAAACTGCATGGTCATAGTATAAAACTGCACAGTCATAGTGCAAATTAAGAAATGTTTCAGGAGTCTTTGAAATGTTTTGCAGTCACATTTATTTTGTAAAAATAATAGAAGTTTTAAGTAACTAAAGTTATGTTTTTGTGTCAAACTATTCATGTCTGCCTATTTGCTCAAATTGTTGAAGTTAAATATGCAGTTATATATGTGAATAAATATCCTTGGAGCCCAAATTACACTAAGCAAGATGAAAAAGTCATATGACAATCTGATTATAGACTATTGGGAAAGGGCCTCCTCTTTGCAAAAGCTTTGAAGGCAAGACTAGGTGTGGCAGATACTATCTAATAGGCTAAGGAATTAAGATTCAGTTTGCCCTGTAATTTCCTAGTTTAAACCTTTTGTCAGCCATAAAATGTAAAAAAACAAAGATTAGTTTAGTCTTCACATAAAGGAAGAAAGTATTGATTAATGTAACCTGGCAGGCTACTACCTCAGTCTCCCACTCCCGGGTTAAACAGCAACAAAGGAAACCAGCTTAAGCCAGTCCTATAGGCAATAAAAGATGCCCAAGAAATAGCTAAGTCAATACCAATTCAGAACTAAATTCCATTCCTTATTTGACAAAGGGGAGAAGGTAAAAACTAAAATGGTTAGAATATAATGGAGGAAGTGGTTAAATCACAATTAAATCACATACTTTTGCACGGGAAAGTTAGATCTCAGATAAACTATAACTTCTGAAGTATCCAATCTATAGAGAAACAAAGGAAGAGCTTGCCTGCTAGGCTTAACAATAATAAATTGTGTCATTTTTCTTTGTTCAGGACGCCAGCCATATCTGGTTCTATACCCCTTCTTGCAAGATTGAGAATCAATTCTTTTCTTCTCCATAATCGGTGAGCCTTATTTTCTTCCAGAAGAAGATTTCTTTCCAACAAAATAAAAGTAATTAGTGGCTCTATTGACAAATTTCAGTAAGTAAAGAAAAGTACATAAAAACTATGGAGAGATCTTTCATGGATTATGATTAAACAAATTAAGTAATTGTGTAATGTGTTTTAAAACCTGGTAGTCAGTATGCCTTTAAATTATTCATTTTCATAACTTAAACAAAGAAAAGTTTTTAGCTACCTGTAAGGAAAAAGGAGAACATTCCTTGCATAAACTATAATGGTTTAATTTTATTTAACTTGAGTGTAATCTCCCACAGTTAACTTATAACTAAATTAACATTATATGTACGAAATCTTTAAAGTAATGGAAATTGTAAGTTCACATTGGTGAAATTAGGCTAAAGGAAAAAGATTGTAGATATGCTCTCCTAAATAAATAGAGTAAATTTCTTTGGTTGGTAATTGTAATTTAATAAGTTTATTTAAACATGAGGTGGATAGTCAATGTGGTTATAGTCAATTATAAAGAGTTTGTAAAACATCTTCCAAACTGAAAATGTTTAAATAGTTCTAGTTCTGGAAGTCATTGTTAACCAAAATCTTAGATTGGTATTGGTTGCTAAAAATAACCTCGTGATAATAAAACCTGTCTGAAGGCCACTGCAAGGTGTATATTTAAGTAAATAGTAATAAAATGTTATCTTGAATCTATTGGGAATCTTCTGTTTTCATTTTAACAGTGAAAAATAATATTTTCCCTCTATTACTAAAGTACCTACTGTTATCTTCATAGTAAAATTGTGTAAGTAAACAGTCATTTGATATATGTGTTGCATTAAATTGTTTAAAATATATATAAAAACAAGGAATAAACTTTAATATTGTCAAACTCCTTTGTGCATTCAAACCAGGCCTTGAATATGATTACCGGTTGCCGCTCCATGTGAGTTATTGACTAGGCTGGTCACTGACCCCTCAATTAAAAATATTTGCTATATCAGCCTCTGGTTCTGCTCCTGAAGTCGATGGAAACTATGTTGCAGTTTCAAGCTCCTGCAGCAGCCAATGATGACTCGGTACAGCCAAGTGTACAATGGATATCACCTCCAGACTGGCGCTGTTCCATAGTGCCAGAAGGACTATGCACCAGGCTAGTAGAATACTAGAAAATCTCTGTAGGATCAACGATGCTGCGACTTGCTCACTGCGTGAAGAACATGCTAAGTGGAGCCATGATACCAGGATACTATAAGTAAAACTTAAACACAATTGGCATTATGGCCTGCTCTCATGGAGAATAACATGTAAAGTATTACAAACCTGAAACTTAAAAGTATTAATTACAACTCTAAATCCTTTGCATTAAGTATCCTGTACTCAATATATGCCTAATGATTATAACATTATCTTTCCTATTTTGGATCAAGTCAGAAGTATACTAGACATGTTAAATTCCTAGTAAATTCATTTTCAAAACAGTTAATAAACATGTCTATAGAATAAGGTGGCAGTCTCAGACAGGTTCAGTCAACTTACTATATTCTAATGTACTTTACTGTGTAGCAAAATGAGGCATGCTTGCTAATAATGAGTCACCTATGGAATAAGTCAAAATTACCAGAAATTGTACAATTAAAATCAAAATGTAAAAAACCTTTATTCTGTAGTTCTGATCACTCCCACAGCTAAAAACTAAGAAAATTTCCAACTTGGTGTACTAATCCTGCATGAAACCAATTGCCCAAGGGGTGCCAATTCACCAGGAGCATCTGACAGAGCACATGAGTGCCAGTCATTAAACAGCTTGAAATGTTTCTTCAAACAAACCTAAGTATCTATTGCAATTTCTCCCTAAGAATAAATAACTTAGAGAAAATATATATACTGTTCCCACCAGCTTTGAAAAAGGGGTGCCATCTTTATAGACACCTAACCTTGTCTACCTCTGTAATCCAATGTCCTCTTTTAAAAACGGGTATTCCAAATTTTTAATTAAGTTTGTTTCTTTCAGAGTGAACATCTTATTAACCATATGAAAACTTCATCCAACTTCATACAGAATGCCAGACCCATCTTCCAGTTAAAATAAAATAAGAGTTTTATACCTTGTTAGGCAATGACTACAGCCCATGGCCAGCAGGAAGCAGTTACAGAAAAGAGATCATGTCCCTTCAGCACCCCTTTTAGATTAAAAGTGTAAACTCTTTTAGGGTAAAGCAAAATTAATAGATGGATCTAGAACCTGACTGGAAATCCACGTGAGTACCAGTGGCCCCAGAATGACTGGAGGGGGGCTCCGCCCCAGGATTCTGCTGTCCAGAATAAAAACTTCTAAACTTCTAAAAACAAAGTCCTGGATGCTACACTAAAGATTGATAAATAATCAATTAAAACAACAAACAGCCATCCACCTCATAGCTCCAACAATAATTATGACAAAGCTTAGCATGTTAAACTTTGGTAAAGGGAGGAATTGATGTGAGCTATGGGTGGGAGGCTCTTCCTCTCTTAAGAGATAACCTAAACTATCTGTGACTTGTGGGTGTGGGATGATAAAAGGCTGCAGTCCTGCCCTTGGTGACCATGGCAAGGACTCCAGTCCCAGGAAACAGTTTAACAATGCAAGGTCTATAAACTTTAAGTATTCAGGGGAAATGCAAACCAAATATGCTAAAAGCTTATCTAGAATGCCTGAAGTCCATGCTAAAAGAAGATGTGGAAGATATATATGTTAATTCAACCCTATTGAGAACTGAAACAAAAGGACCATTTAACCTTTACTCTCTATATAAAAGAAACTCAAAACTTTTTTTTCAGGTCTCAAGTTTGCAACATGAAGCTCCCGAGTCCGGCTGGCTGTCAATAAGCCATTTTTCCTTCTCAAAATCATTCCTGAGTCCTGTTCTCTCTATACACAAATAATTGAACCTCTCTCAAGTTCTACAACACTAGGACTTCTCACTGCCCCAGAGCCTCCACAACCAGATCTCCCAGAGACTCCTCCACCTTCAGTCTCCTTGACCCTGTCAGCCCCTGCTAAGGGGTATCCTGAAACCCCTTTGGCAGAGAAACTTAAGTAAGCACAGTCTACACTTCAGATGCCCCTCTGTGAAACACAGCATCCAGCCCAGATCAATACAGATTGGACAGCCCAACCTGGGAGGCCAATCCTGTTTATCAGCCTTTCACAACTGCAGATCTCTTAAACTGAAAACACCACACCCCTTCATATTAAAAAAAACCTCAGGCTTTTATTGACCTCATGGGGCCCATTTTCCAAGCCCACCATGCCGCTTAGAATGATTGCCCACCAACTCCTACTAACCCTGTTCAATATGGGAAAATAAAATGCCAGATCCTCAAGAAAGCCAGGAAGCAGTTCCAAAAACAGGTCCTCACAGGTGTCTTAGGGCCAGAGGAATGGACCGAGAGGCAACACAAGTAGTGCAATCAGCCTTGGACTTTAACACAAATCAGGGATGGGTTGCCCTTCAGTGGTAACACAAAAACCCTCAGAGGATTATAGGAAAGATCAAGGTGGTCCACAAACATGTCCAAAATGGCATCCATCACACAGAAACCTGAAGAATCCCTGGGAGATTTTGTAAGTGACGCTATGAGGTCTTCAGGATCTACACCCCCTTCAACCAAGATGCTGACGGGGGGGTCGCACTGCCGGCATGGATGTTGGTTTCGTTTTCTCCACCGCCGCCACTACCGCGGTGGCTGCTGGAAGCCTTCCTTGCACTGCCTTTGTGAGCTGTGGGCTGTCGACACACCTCACCAGCCATGTGCTGGGGGCTGCTGGCCGGGGCTGCTAGTCAGTGAAGGGGGACTGTGCTACAAACTCACGCAAGCCACTGGCCTGGAGAAGTAGACAGCTTTATTGGCAGAAGTGGGGGAGCCAGAGTGCATGGGCTTATGCGCAATCTGCGAGCAAGTCTGGGGAGGGGGTGGTGGATGGGAGTTATATAGGGTGAACGTGGAAACATTATCTGATTGGTTGGGACAGCAGTATGTCTATATATGGTAACTATAAATTTACTAGCTAAAATGGCAGAAGGAGATGAAATGGCATGGTGCATGTGCACTCTCCTCACCCCATGACTCAGCACTTTGAAGACCATCCCTGAGTTTACTCAAGGGCATGTGGGGGCTAGAGCTTACTCATAGTCCCATGTCTTGTAGCACAAGTCTCATGGCTTGGACGGCTGCACTGTTGTGCCTTCCCTCACAAGAAGCCCCAGAAAGCCAGAGGATGGTCAGCACAGCATTCATCACCCAGGTGGCACCAAACGTCAGGCAGAAATTTCAGAAGCTAAATGGTTTTGCAGAGATAAACATTTCCCAGTTTCTTGAAGTCACAAACAAAGTAACCATCAATCTGGGCAAAACTGCTGAGAGGGAAGCAAAAAAAACAAATTAAGCAGCAAGCCTCCCTATTAGCAGAAGCCTTAAAAATCCAAACCCAACCAGTAGAGAAAGGCTATCCCAAAAAGGGGGGAATACTTCACCCTGAAACACTCTATGGCTGCCAGTAAAAAGTCTAACAGGATGTGTTTCCTAACCCATACTTATTTTTTTTAAAAGAATTTATTGTCTATTTTAAGATACATAAATTTTTAAAAAGTTACATTAAAATATATAACATGTTCCCACATACACCACTTCCCACCCCCCACTCTTCCC
Organism: Dasypus novemcinctus; assembly: GCF_030445035.2. Lineage (NCBI taxonomy): Eukaryota > Metazoa > Chordata > Mammalia > Cingulata > Dasypodidae > Dasypus > Dasypus novemcinctus. The sequence continues at coordinate 2,698,751 of NC_080688.1, forward strand.
ACATCAACAACCTCTTTCATCATTGTGGCCATTCATTACCTTTGGTAAAATACATTTGGTGAATACTGCTGCACTGCATGGATTATAGTTTACATTGTAGTTCACACTCTCCCTCAGTACATTCACTGGGTTATGGCAGGATATATAATGTCAAGAATCTGTCCCTGCAATATCATTTAGGACAACTCCAAGTCCCAAAAATGTCCCCATATCTCATGTCTACTTCCCTCTACCTGCCCTCTTCAACTACCTTGGCCATTTTCTCTGGATCAATGCTACAGTTTCTTCCATTACTGTGGCGGCTTGCTTGGTCGGTAGAGGTGGGGTCTGGCTGCGGACGAGGGGTCGGTCTAGCTCTGGACGAGGGGTCCGTCCCGCTTGGGACGAGGGGTCGGTCCAGCAGCAGACGAGGGATCGGTCTCACAAGGGGTGCGCGGTTCGGCTGACAGAGTCGCCCGGCGAAGCCAGTGACGAAGGGGTCACCCGGAGAAGCAGGCGACGGACTGGGGACAAGGGAGGCCAGGCCCTTGTCGGGGGCTCTCAGGACTGGAGGGTGCACAGCAGAAGAACTACCGCGGAGACGAGGTAAACACGCAGGTCCACTTTATTGAGGGAGAGGCAACAGTTTTATAGGGGCTGGGGAAGGCTGATTGGTCGAAGCCAGACCCTGTTCTGATTGGTTGCTGGTGAAAGGTCAGTGGGCGGTACTGGATGGGGGAGGGGTGGTGGTTAGGGATTGGCTGTCGCTGTTGCTGGGGGAAGGGGCAGGGTTTAGGGATTGGTGGCTGCTGTTGCTGGGGTGGAGGGCAGACTTGAGTTTCCCGCCCACGCCTGGCTGTTGCTGCTGTCGGGGGAAGGGAAAAGGGCAGACTGGATTTTTCCACCCACGCCTGGCTGTTGCTGCTGTCAGGGGAGGGGAAAAGGGCAGACTGGATTTCTCCGCCCACGCCTGGCTGTTGCTGCTGTCGGGGGAGGGGAAAAGGGCAGACTGGAATTTTCTGCCCTGCGCCTGCGCAGGGAGAAAGAAGAAGAAGGGTGCCACCCCACAGGCATCGTGTGGCGCCATCCGGGAGGAGGGGCGGCTGCGGAAGCATGGCTGCCGAGAAGGGGAGACCCGAGGGCACTCTGCGCCCATGCCGAGCTTCCTTCAGGGGTGGTGGTGAGTCCGACCAGCCACCCTATTATGGGGCAGCGGCTTGGCCTGCCGCGGCTGCTCCCCCGCCAGGCCAGCAAACCACACTTCAGCCCAAGGGGTGACCGCACATTACTAGTCACAATAGTTCTATAGTAGAATACTATTAAGTTTACTCTAATCCACACTTTATATCTTCATCTTGTGGACACTGGGTTTGTGATGTCTGCTCCACCTCTATATTGAGAGGGGCTTAGATCACACATGGTTGATATGATTCTCCTGTTTACCGTTGTAGACACTCTTGGTTCCGTGGTATGGTGGTTGACCATCTTCACCTTCCTGTTATCTGACCTGTGCAAGTCCAACAAACCAAAGAGTAAGGGCTGAAATTCTGCTGAGGCTCAGGGCCCAGCTGGCATATGGCCAGTTCAGAGATTAAAGTCTCCTGTGTATACACCAACTCCAACACCAATCACAGGTTCAGTAAAAGTGATAGAAGAGGCATGTGTAGAAAGTTCACATCTGAGTCCAACTCCATCACACTCAGGAACACAAATTCCCATATAGGGCCCACTGGCAAGGCACTGACTCCAGAGCCAAGCGCCATGATCACAGAACCTGTATGTCTTCATAGCACTCAGGAGCAGCAGTACCTTGGATTGTATCTAATTTGGCTGTCTCTGGAATCCTGCTGAAGCAGGCATAAGTATGATCCCTCTGATGACCTCCTGACTCTTTTTGGAAGACTCTTAGCCTTATAAGCTCATTTGTCTTTATCATTTCCCCTTTGATTCAAGGTCTCTTTCTAGTTGCAGCACCAGTTACTGATAGGAGGTAATCCCTTGGTGCTGTGGGGCTCTTTCCTGGAGTCATGTGCCATGCTGGGGAAGAAGTAATGCATTTACATGCTGAGTTTGACTTAGAGAGTGGCCATGTTTGAGCAACATGGCAGCTCTCAGGAGGTAACTCTTAAGCACCCTGCCACTCTAGGTCTAGTTCATATTTCATGTACACAGGCTCACAAGCATAATCATCAGTATCAAGGGCTCATTTTAGACCATCCTTCTTCATTGCTCTTTGCCACTGCACTTGGGAGATTGTTGCTGTTCCACTGGGGAATGTGACCAGAGCTCCCCAGGTAGGAACTCATCTCTTCCTTAGTTGTCATTTGTAACTATAACTACTATGAAAATAACCAACCTGTATCTGAACATTTTTTTTTTATAAGATTTATTTATTTATTTAATTTCCCCCCCTCCCCTGGTTGTCTGTTCTTGGTGTCTATTTGCTGCGTCTTGTTTCTTTGTCTGCTTCTGTTGTCGTCAGAGGCACGGGAAGTGTGGGCGGCGCCATTCCTGGGCAGGCTACTCTTTCCTTTCACGCTGGGCGGCTTTCCTCACGGGCGCACTCCTTGCGCGTGGGGCTCCCCCACGCGGGGGACACCCTTGCGTGGCACGGCACTCCTTGTGCGCATCAGCACTGCGCATGGGCCAGCTCCACACGGGTCAAGGAGGCCCGGGGTTTGAACTGCGGACCTCCCATATGGTAGACGGACACCCTAACCACTGGGCCAAAGTCCGTTTCCCTGAACATTTTTATGTACCCTATATACATGCCCTGTAAAAATCCCTCCCAACCATGCACCCCCCATCAAAAATACTCCACATAAGCATTCCTGCCCTGCCATAGCTGGACCCCTCTGTGGTTCAAAACTTCCTCAAAAATGAAGCCTAATATGTTGCCAAATTCAATTAATAGGCAAATGAAAGAGTATTGCAGTTATACCAATTAGAAATAGAATACATTCTAATTTAGAAAAAAACTAAAATAAAATAAAAATAAATTTGGGTATTAAAAATGAAAAATATCATAAACCTTTGTTTCTGACATTTTGTCTTTCATCACTTCAATAGGTGTTGCCCTGTATGTACAGTGACAAGACAATTTCCTTCATTTCTTCCTCAGTGTCTAAATCTCTTTTTTTTCTGATTTTTAATTTTGTATTCAAAATTTTTAGGTCACAATAAATTCACATATACAATATAAGGACTTCCATATAGACAACAACAAACCCTTTTCCCCCTTCCCTATTAATGATCTTTTTACATACGTTATATTTGCTACAGCTGATGTACCAATAATGAAACATAGCTATCAAATATGGTTCTATTTTGGTTTACATTATGGTTTATATTTTAGACTATAATTTTCTAACATTTAGTAACCTTATGTTTTACATTATGATTTACATTTTAGCCTAAAGACTTTTATACATTTTTGGTGTAATTTAACATTTCCTATACCCATCATTGCAAGATCTTGTGGAACACTTCCACAGCCCTCAGTTTACTTGCTTCCATCTATTCTATTCCTCTCTCTCTCTCCCCTCAGTGCCCACAGTGACAATCTTCACTACTTGAAAGACCAGATTCACAGATACTAGCAACAATGCTGAGGGCTTGACATACTAATCTTCCCTAAAGCATTGAAAGCCACCAATTCTCTTGAGAGACATGATTTCCTCTGTTTGAGAGCATCAGGCCTCCTCAGGATGTGGGTATAGCTTCACACTCATTGTATGTGTCTCCAACCAATGATATAGCACACTATGAAAAAATGAGCACTCATACACTCCCTTGAAGCCTGTCTGGGTGCTAGATGTGCCTCCTTAAGCACCTTGAACAGGTAACCCTTCCTTTTTATATTTTCTAAAGAGTTTTCTTAACATAGTTTCAACCACTTACCTGACAATCTCCCACAAAAGCCCCACCCAAAAGTATCCCAATTCCTCCATCTTATCCCTTCCCTGTACAAATACTTACCTCCAGCTTATCATAGATTTCACCCATGTATGCATCAGCTGGCAACCATCCTCCATCCCCCACTTCCTTTAAGCCAATCATCCTGTCTCTAGCTCTCTGAGAGACCTTGGTTTGCTTATTTCATATCAGAGAGGTCATGTAGTATCTGTTTTTCAATGCCTGGCTTGCTTCACTCAACATAATGTCCTCAAGATTCATCCATGTTATCCCATGGTTAACCTTATTACATGTTATTCCTTATTACAGCTGAATATTATTCCATTGTATGTATATACCACATTTTATTTTATTTTATTTTTTTTTATACCACATTTTATTTATCCATTCATATATCGGTTTATGTCTTTGTTTTCAGTTCTTCTGGGTATATACCCAGCATTGTAATGGCTGGATCATATGGCAAAGCTATAGCTTTTTAAGAAAGCACCAAAGTGTCCACCTTAATGAAGCATTTACAACCCATAGCCACCTGGTTTACTGTCTGAACTTATGGGCGCTTTTTTTCTGCCTGTGCACGGCTCCCCAGAGTCAATCCTTATTTGCTTTTCAATGGGAGAATCTCAAAACTCAACAAAAGAATCGATTAACTTGGATTTAGCTCCCACAGGAATCCAAAAACTCCCCCACTTTCTTCAGAAAAGCCCTGGGGGAAAATCTCCTTTCCTACCCATGGGAAAACTAAATTGTACTCTGCTTCAGCTCGTAGATGACCTCTTTTTTTTTCTATGTTATTTTTATTAAAGTTAATAGATCACAAGGAATGTTACATTAAAAAAAATTAGAAAAAAACATTAGAAAAAAAAACACATAAGGTTCCCATATAATCCACTCCCCACCTCCGCACCACCTCATTTTTGGAAATTACATTTTTGATGATATGTTATGTTACATTAAATGTTACATTAAAAATGTTACAATAAAATATAAGAGGCTCCTGTATACCCCCAATCCTACCTCACTTCTCCCACACCAACAACCTCTCCCATCATAGTGGCACACTCATTGCACTCGGTGAACACGTTATGTGGCATTGCTGCCCTACATAGATAATAGTTTACCCTGTAGTTCACACTCTCTCCCAGTACATTCAGTGGGTTATGGCAGGATATATAAAGTCCAGCATCTGACCCTGAAATATCATTTAGAACAGCTCAAAATCTCAAAAATAACCCCACATCAAATCCCTTCTTCCCTCTCCCTGCCCTTGGCAAATACTGTGGCCACTTTCTCAACCTCAATGTTAAAATTTCTTCTATTACTGGTCACAATAGTTTTATAGTAAAATATCAGTAAGTCCACTCTAGTCCATATTTTAGCCCTTCATTCTGTGGACTCTGGCATGATGATGCTCTCTCCACCTCTAGATCAAGAGGGAACTTAGATTCCACATGGATGATGGATGCAATTCCTCTGCTTGCAGTTGTAAGCAGTCTTGGTTCTCTGGTATGGTGGTTGACCATCTTCACCTCCCTGTTAAGACTAATGTCTCACCTGGGTAAGACTAATGAACCAGAGAGTAGGAGTCACCACCCTGCTGGGGCTCAAGGCCCAGCTGGCACATGGGCAGCCCAGAGTTTCAAGTCTCCTGAGTATGCACCATCCCTAGTGCCAACCACAGATTCAGTAAAAGTGATATAAGAGGCATGTGTAGAAAAGTCACATCTGAATCCAGCTCCATCATACTCAGGAGCACAAATTCTGTAGTAGAGTTGTAGAATTTGAGTGAGGTTCAATTATTTGTGTTTAGAGAGGCCAGTGTTGTAGAGAAATCGGGTGTGCATGGTATCGAAGGCCAGGACACAAGAGTACCAAGAAGGAAGTTGGTTTATTTTGACCGGCCAGGCGTGGCAGACTCTTGTCCTAATAAAAACCAAGCCCCAAATAGCCTTTTTCAGACCCTTTTATACAGAGGATATAGGATTAGGGAGACTAAAGGTGATGGTATGCAAACAGACCTTTGGTTAGGTTCTTCAGTGTTTGATCTTAGTATCAGATAGGTTATTTCCTCCAGGTGAGTCACATATTCTCCACATCCAAGCCAGCTTGGATTAGCATCTCTTCCACATTCTGTCTGGAGGCAACCCTAAATACACATTCAGTCTCACATCCTTTCTGAACATTCAAAGACTGTAGGGCCTATTTTACTTCTTTGGCCAAACTGGGGCTAGGTACACTTGGAAACAATTTTGAATTTATGCACAGGCTATATCATATTCCCCCCTTTGAGGCCAAGCTTAAGTTATTAAGCTTCAGCATCACTATTGTCTGAGCCCCTCTGGGCTGACTGGTATATATAGAGAGCCATGAGATGGGTGGCTGTTTGCCTTTTTACTATACAATTTATTAGGGTGAACATTCTGTTTATGATGAAAGGGAGGAGGCATGGAAGGATGGTGCATGCTCTTATGAAGAGGGCAGTTATTCCCAGTAGAAGCTTGAAATTGTTTACTATTGATTGCCAGCTTCCAAAGGGATTATTTAGATTTCAACCATTCCAGGTTTGCACTGGGACATGAGCAATTTTTACTATTTTGCTTGTAATTTCATCAAAAACCTTTCCAGTGTTATCTAATTCAAGGCAGCAGTTAGAGAGATTGAATTTTCCACAAACTCCCCCTACAGCTGCCAAGAGATAGTATAGGGCAAGATGGTTTTGATAGATAGCATTCCTGAATTTAGTTTGCTCTTGGGCTAGTAAGTTTAGCTCATGGGCAGTTTCATTAGTTATTATTTCTACTACAGCTTGTAGGCGGATGATTCAGTTTAGCATATAGATACGGGTTCGATAACCCCACATGCCATCCTCTACCCAAGTTGCTGGCCCATAGTATTGGATTATATACTCAGGGGGCCATTCTTCACCTCCCCAGGTAGTGACAGCCCTTTTTTTCCTTATGTTTTGATATACTGGTTGGCTTAGCTCTTTCCCTTCTGTCAAGGGAATGAGGAAGAAGGCATACAAGCATACAAGTTCCACACCAGTTTCATGGCAGTTCTCAGAATGCAACCTTCCCACAAATCCAGTACAACCCATTTGGGGCAGTAAAGGGGCCCTTTGTGGTGGAATTCCACACTGTGATTAATTTGGGAAAAGTACAATTTATGAGAACGAGGTCCAATTCATTCCATGTTCCCCAAGGCTCTGTTGTATTTGTGGTATAATTTTGGAATTTTCCCCCTGTACATATTAGGCTTCCAACAGCTATAGAGGAGCTTAGGCAGGCCCTTGAAGCACAATATTTTCCTATGACAGAAGTTTGTAAGGGCCACATACTATCTCAGGGGACAGCCAGGAGGTCAGTTGCATTATATAGTTGGCTGTAATTGTATTCCCTGGTTTCCCATGGCCATTGGTCTCTCATATTAGTACCGCCACATACATAGCATGAGGAGACATTTAAGGCTGCCCCTACCACTTCAGCCAGGCTTATAAAGAGGTTTGTTGCTGCTTGTGGGATGGAAAAGGGCTTTTCCATTTCTTCATAAAAGGAGTGGAACACAGAATGGGCTTTACATGTGAGTGGGTATTCCCGATACCCAACCCAGATGTAGGCTCCTGGGTCTATTCCCTTACCATCAATGCGGAGGCCCATTTGGACTCCCTGAGTCTGCCAGGATTCAGGTTTAAGAATGGTGAGGTTGAAAGGGTTACATTGACCACGTGGACAGTTACCCGGGGCCATACCCTTGCTAAGGATAGGTGTTTGTTTAGCTATGTCTGTGTTCCAGGTGGCCCAGGTGACACAAGACCAGTAGGGGCAGTAGTATGCACCTATGTATTTGCACCAACCCCCCCCCCCCCTTAGGCTGCACTTCCCATTTCTGGAGCGCACATGTACTTATTGCTATGAGTATATGTTTGCTTCCAGCTGAGCCCTCCACATTCTGTGTTCTATGGTATCCCAGAGTCTATAACCTGACATGCATCAAATAGGAGGGACACTCGTTGGTTTTAGCTCATGACTGGGGTGGAGGAAAGTAGATCCCCATTTTGATCAAGCACTCTTATTTCGCATTTACAGGAGACTGTTGGGGGTCTAGGGTCATAGCAGATTATTTGGCCAGATGCATTACAGACACTATAGGAGATTCCCTGAAACGGACAGGTGGTTACCTGGCCCTTGCAGGTGTAACGACTATGATATATTAATGTGGTCTTGACATGGGCCCCTGTACGCACCTTTTGAATACATGGCTCACACTCTGTGGTGTCGACCTGGGACCAGGGGAGCGTTAGGGTTAGAAGTAGGAAAAATAGGCGAAGGGGCATTGCAATGGATTAATCTGGATTTCTAATTTTCGGCTGTGCGTAGCCCAATCAGCTTCTGGGGTGTGACTGGAGCAGAGCTCAGTGTTCCATCCTCAATCTTCAGCCGTGTGTGGACCAGTCAGCTTCTGGGGTGTGACTGGAGCAGGGCTCGGCGTTCCCTTTTTTCACAAGATGAGTTTGGTCGGGCTGTGGGCATCTGGAATACAGGTCCAGGACTCTGGGGCAGCCTGCTTGACTCAGCTATGGTGTATCCATGGGGTGATTTCAGCTACTTTAACTGCAGTGGGGGTGGATAAAATGATAAGATAGGGTCCTCGCCATCGAGGGGTTAGTGGAGCTGACTTCCAGTCCTTGACCCAAACTGCGTCTCCTGGCTCGTACAGGTGTACAGAGCTGCTTAAGCTAATGGGGGCCCTTTCTTGGACCCAGTGATGCAAGTTATGTAGGGTTTTTCCTAAGCTGATCATCTGCTGAGCTATTGATAAGTTTCCTCTTTCTCTGAGATCCCCTTCTATATTTCTGATTAAGGGAGGAGGCCTCCCAAAGAGGATTTCATAAGGGGTTAGGCTTAGTTTTCAGCTTGGGCTGGCTCGAATTTGTAGAAGAGCACTTGGAAGTACCTGCACCCATGTTAGCCCAGTTTCTTGGCAAATCTTGGCAATATAAGTCTTTATTGTACGGTTCATTCACTCTACCTTTCCTGAGCTCTGAGGATGATAAGCGGTGTGCAATTTCCATTGGATGCGCAGTGCCTTTGCAATCTTTTGAGTGATTTCAGAGACGAAGGCAGGTCCGTTGTCAGAGCCAATTGAGAGCGGTAGCCCATAGTGAGGAATGATTTCCCTGAGGAGAACCTTGGCTACTTCTTCAGCTTTTTCTGTTTGAGTGGGAAAGGCTTCCACCCAGCCAGAAAACATGAAAACAAGGACTAGGAAATATTTATAGCCTCCGGATCATGGCATTTCAGTGAAATCAACTACTAGATCTTCGAGGGGCATACTACCAATTCTCTGGACTCCTGGGGCTGTTGTGGGCCCCTGGCGAGGGTTATTCTTTGCACATGTTGCACACCATTGGCATACAGCATGGGTGATAGTGACTAGTCTTGGGATGTAAAAGAATCTAACACTTCCTTAAGATGGATTTTTCCCAAGTGTGTGTTCTCATGGTAGTCCTGAACTACAGTTGCTGCTAATACTTGTGGCACAACTATTCTGTGATCAGGCAATGCCCACCATCCTTTTTCTCCTTGTGTCCCACCCTCAGAAAGTATTCACTCTCTCTCAGCTTGAGTATATTGCGGCTCTCGGTGACTCAAAGGCTGCGGGGTGAGAACAGGCAGTGTATACTGGATGTTCTGATAATTAAGGGGTTGAGGAATGACAGTGGCGGCCAGGTTTTCAGATAGGGATCCCTCCCGTGCCACTCTTTTTGCTTCAGTGTCTGCCCTCCGATTTCCCTGGGCAATGGGGCTGTGGCTTGTCTGGTGTCCCTTACAGTGCATTACAGCTACTTTGACAGGCTTCCAAACTGTGTCTAGTAGCTCCAGAATCTGTGTGCCGTATTTAATGCTCTTCCCTCCCGAGTTAATGAGTCCCTTTTGTTTATATAAGGCTCCATGTGCTTGCAGGGTAAGAAAGGCATATTTGGAGTCTGTGTAGATGTTAACTTTGGCTCTGGCTGCAAGTTGCAAGGCTTGGCTGAGGGCAATGAGTTCAGCTTTCTGTGCTGATGTGTTATTTGGGAGGCGCTGTGCCTCTACTGTGGTCTCAGATGTTACTACAGCATATCCTGCTCTCTGATTGCTGCCCTGCATAAAGCTACTCCCATCCGTGAAGGACTCCATGTCAGGATTTGCCAATGGCTGGTCTTGGAGGTCTGGCCAGCTGGAATATACTTCTTGCAATGTTTCCAGGCAGTTATGGGCTGGAACCCCTGGCTCTATGGGTAGCAGGGTGGCTGGATTTAGGGCTTTTACAAGTTCCAGCTGGATGGATGGATTTTCACATAATAGAGTCTGATATTTAACCAGGCAGCTGTTAGTAACCCAATGTGTTCCTTTGGCTTCTAAGATTGTGATTACTGCATGTGGAACCCAGACAATAATAGGCTGCCCAAGAGTTAATTTTATAGCTTCTACTGTAAGCATGGCTGCAGCTGCTATGGCTTGCAAACATGAGGGCCATCCCTGGGCTACAGTGTCCAGTTGTTTGGATAGATACGCTACAGGTCTTTGACAGGAACCGAGGTATTGAGTGAGTACTCCTACTGCGATGCTTTGGTGGGTGTGAACATAGAGGTAGAATGGCTTACTGAGGTCTGGAAGTCCGAGACTCGGTGCTTCCATTAGAACTTGTTTGAGAGCGGTGAAAGCATTTTTCTGTGGGCTTTCCCAGAGCAGGGGATCATGATCTCCCCCCTTTGTGGCTTCATATAAAGGGCGTGTGAGGACCCCAAAATTGGGGATCCAATTGCAGCAGAATCCAGCTGCCCCAAGGAACTCTTGCAGTGTCCGGCGAGTGTTGGGCTCAGGCAGATTACAGATCACTTTCTTTCTTTCAAGTCCCAATTCACGGTGCCCCTGTGTTATTTTGTAACCTAGATATTTGACCTGAGGTAGGCAGATTTGGGCTTTTTTCTTAGATATCCGATAACCCTTTTGCCGTAGATGTTTTAAAAGAGCATAGGTTCCACCAGCACAGTCCTGATAGGTGGAACTTCTGAGAATGAGGTCATCTACATACTGGAGAAGAAAATAGTTATGGGTTTCTGCTTTAAAGGATTTGAGATCACTGGCCAGGGCTTGTCCAAAAATAGTGGGTGCATTTTTAAATCCCTGAGGCAATCACTTCCATGTCAGCTGCTGCTTTTCACCTGAGTTTGGATTTTCCCATGTAAAGGCAAAAATTGTCTGGTTCTGGGATGCTACCTGAATGCAGAAGAAGGCATCCTTAAGATCTAGGCATGAAAAATAGATTGCCAGTGAGGGTATTAAGCTGAGAAGAGTATAAGGATTAGAAACCACAGAATGAAGGGTTATTACTGCTGAATTAACTGCTCGTAAACCCTGGACTGGGTGGTAATCTCCATCAGCCTTTGTAACTGGGAAGAGTGGGGTGTTCCAAAGAGACTGGCATGGCTTTAATATGTCTTCACTCAGCAATCTCTGAATATGTAGCTGGACCCTTTCTTGCACTTCGCGTGGAACTGGATATTGCCTTATGCTTACTGGACTGGCTGTAGGCTTTATTTCAGTAATAATTGGAGGAATGTCATGTGCCATCTCCATTGGGTTACCCTCTGCCCATACTTCAGGCACATCTTCAAAGGGGAGCTGCATGGCCATGGATTGGCCAGTCTCACTGAGGCAAAACAGCCTCCATTCCTCCTGCAGAGGAAGAGTTAGTGCTTCTTTTGGAGGATCTTGTGGCCCCAGTGTCAGTGTGGATTGCCCTGTGGCATTAAAGGTAATTTGAGCCTGTACTTTAGACAGCAGGTCTTATCCCAGGAGGGGGACTGGGCACTCTGGAAGTTAGAGGAATTCGTGAGTGACCTCCTTTCCCCCAATGTTGCAGGTCTTGGCTTGAAGGAAGGGCCGTTGGGCACTTTTGCCAGTTGCCCCTACGATAGTGGCTTTTCTTTGTGATAGAGGCCCAACTGGCTTGGTCATTACAGAATGTTGAGCCCCAGTGTCAACCATCATATCTATGGTGCAGCCCCCAATTTGGACTCCGACCATAGGCTCCTCAGGGCCAAGAGAATAGGAGCCCGGTCTGTCCTAATAATCTCTATCAGAGTCCTCCATTCCTGCCAGCCCAATGATCTGGTCTGCAGGTTTTTTCCCTGAGCCTTTACGGACCCAGCGTTTGGTCTGTCATGCCCCACTGGCCTTTCTGGCTAATGTTTTGGTGGCAGAGGCCGGGTCAAGTGGCCAGCTAGGACACTCTTGCTTCCAATGCCCATCCTCTTTGCAGTATGCACAATGATTTCACCGTAGATGTGGGCCTTTCCCTTTCCTTGGGGCTGGGGCTTGCCAGGTTACCTTCCTTGATGCAGGAAGAGATTTTTCCACAATGGCTGCTGCCAGGAGATCTGCCTTTTTCTTCATTTTCCTAATTTCCTCCTTTGTTGTTTCTACATCATGGTTGACATAGACCTTAGTAGCTACTTCCACGAGCCAAGAGATATTCATTCCAGCAAACCCATCTAATTTCTGCAGCTTTCTCCGGATGTCAGTCTGTGACTGGGCAACAAATGCTGCATTTACCATTGTTTGGCACTCAGGAGTGTCTGGGTTAAAGGGCGTGTATATACAGAATGCCTCACACAGTCTCTCATAGAATTGAGCAGGACTCTCATCTAGAGCCTGTAGAATTTGACTGGTCTTTGCCATATTCAATGCATTGCGGCTCCCCGCCTTGAATCCTTCAACTAATGCCCTATGGAATGTCTCTAGTTGGTTGAGCCCAACAGCACTATTCAGATCCCACAGGGGGTCCTCCTCTGGGAACTGCAAGCGGGCGTATTGATCACTGTCCAAAGTTCCCTCAGGTGGGTGCTCTAAGCCAGGTTAGCACTCCCTGTGTGACACGCATTCTCTCCTCAAAGTTCAATAAAGTCATTATAAGTTGTTTACAATCAGCCCAGGTGGGTCTGTGGGTCTGTATGATGGACTGGAAAAGGACTGTCATGGCCTGAGGCTTCTCCGAGAATGGTAGGGTCTGGCTTTTCCAGTTAAAGAGATCCGTTGTCATAAAGGGCAGATAGACGAATGTCCGGCTTCCCCCTTGAACCTGGCCATCTGCATCATAAAAGATTGGGGCCCAGGCTTCACTGAGTGGTAGCTGGAAAGCAGCCTTTTCCATTGCTCCCTCTGCCCCCGGGGCTCCCTGTGGTTTGAGCTGCAATCTCTTAGCGTCTCCTTCCTGACTGACCAGCAGCGCTGCAGCAGCATTGCCAGGGGCAACCGGCTGTAAAAGCAGCCGGTCTGCATTTTCCCTTGCCGAAGGTGCCAAAGGCCGCTGTGGAGATGGTAAAAGCTGCTGTGGAGATGGCGTAGGGCTCTCAGGTGCAGAGGGCGGTGATAAAGGCAACTGCGGGGGGATGGTATAGGTGCCCCCTCTGATGGTGATAAAAGCAGCGGCAGGGATGGTGTGGGCATCGCACTTCCCTGAGTGGATGACAAAGGGGCTCTGCTTAGGGAGACTAGCTCATTTTCATTCCTTAGTACTGCCGGGGCGGGAGTCATCGCATAAGGCAGTGGAAATTCATGTTCGTATGGCCCTTCCAAAATGGACAGATTAGCCCTGGACTTCGGATGTACTTTCTCTGTGCCCTTTGCACGATGATTGTTTGGTCTGGTCCCTGGGATGGCACTCCTCGGTTTCTGCATTAAGCAAATTCTAGCTTCTTTAGTCACATACTTCCCTAACCAAGGTGGGTTTTGGCTCACAGCATTTTCCCATGCATCAATGTAGGGGAATTGGTCTGGATGCCCTGGATTTCCAGTTACTGCATCATGGACTTTACGGATGATCCGGGGATCCAAAGTGCCCTCCTGGGGCCAGCCCATGCCGAAAGTTGGCCATTCTAACTCACAAAGCATCCTAAGCTTTCCTGGCTGAAACCTTATGCCGTACATCTCTCCCTGGAATGCACGGGGGAAGTTTTTCAGCATACAACCTAACGGGGTTTTACTGTGTGTGTTTCCCATTTCCACCCTGTGCCGATGGTGTACAACAGTCACTCAAGCCTTTCGCTTAGTCTGTCTCTGGACGCGTCCCTCACGGGAGCTTTCGGTGCCTCTTAATCTTAGCGGATCAGTATAAGCCCCCGATATGGAAGAGGGTCCCTTTGCAGGGACCCCCCAGATTGCCCTTGATCCCTTGATCATATGAGATCGCCACAGAACTGTGGATTGGAACTCCACACTTGCCCCGCAGAAGTGATTTTCTACATCTCACTCAGTTGCCACAAGCACATGCACACAACAAGCCCCCTTTCCTTTCCTCAGACCTGAAGAGGAGACGGCTTCTTCCTGTATTCTCAGGAGTACTAGGGCCTCCTTTTTGAGAATTGATCAGGCTCTCTCCTAATTTTAGAATTAGGCTTTCCCTGCACTATGCCCCCAGGGGTCTCACCAGTCCGACGTGGGGAGCTCCTTTCTTCATTCTCAGGGTCTCTTAAACCTTCTGGTGCCCCCGGCTCCTCCAGGAGGGCTCCGGTGAAGACCGCAACCTCTTTCTGGACTCAAATGGGGTGTCCAGGGGTGCCCAGGGCTGGGTTTCACCCGGGCCCACCCAGCTTCCCCGGAGACATCCGGAGGGGCAAACAACTGTTGCCACCTCTGACCTTCTCAGCGCGTCCAGTGGAGTCACCAGAAATGTTGTAGAGAAATCGGGTGTGTGCGGTATCAAAGGTCAGGACACAAGAGTACCAAGAAGGAAGTTGGTTTATTTTGACCGACTGGGCTCAGCGGACTCTTGTCCTAATAAAAACCGAGCCCTGAATAGCCTTTTTCAGACCCTTTTATACAGAGGATATAGGATTAGGGAGACAAACGGTGATGGTATGCAAACAGACCTTTGGTTAGGTTCTTCAGTGTTTGATCTTAGTGTCAGATAGGTTATTTCCTCCAGGTGAGTTACATATTCTCCACATCCAAGCCAGCTTGGATTAGCATATCTTCCACATTCTGTCTGGAGGCAACCCTAAATACACATTCAGTCTCACATCATTTCTGAGCATTCAAAGACTGTAGAGCCTATATTACTTATTTGGCTAAACTGGGGACTAGGTACACTTGGAAACAATTTTGAATTTATGCACAGGCTATATCACCAGGATTCAGGAATGATTTTGAGAAGGAAAAATTGTTTATTGATGGCCAGCTGGACTCAGAAGCTTTCTGTTTCAATTCCGAGCCCCGAACAAGATTTTTGAGTCCATTTTATACAGAGAGGAAAGCCAAATGGTTCTTTTGTTTCAGTTCTCAATAGGCTTGAATTAGCATATCTCTTTACCTTCTAGGTAAGCTTTTAGCATGGACTTCATACATTCCAGATAAGCTTTAAATTATCTTGGTTTGCATTGCCCCTGAATATTTAAAGTTTATAGACCTTGCACTGTTAAACTGTTTCCTGGGACTGGAGTCATTGCCATGGTCACCAAGGGCAGGACTGCAGCCAGTTATCATCCCACACCGGGAAGAAACAGACAGCTTGGGTTATCTCTTAAGAGACAAAGAGCCTCCAACCCATAGCCCATATCATTTTCCCCCTTTGCCAAAGTTTAACTTGCTAAGCTTTGGCATAATTATTGTTGGAGCTATGAAGTGAATGGCTGTTTGTTGTTTTGATTGATTATTTATCAATCTTTAGTGTAGCATCCAGGACTTTGTTTTTAGAAGTTTAGAAGTTTTTATTCTGGACAGCAGAATCCTGGGGTGGGGCCCCCCTCCAGTCATCTTGGGGCCACCAGCACTCATGTGGCTTTCCAGTCAGGTTCTAGATCCATCTATTTATTTTGCTTTACCCTTAAAGAATTTACACCTTTAATCTAAAAGGGGTTCTGAAGGGACATGATCTCTTTTCTGTAACTGCTTCCTGCTGGCCATGGGCTGTAGTCATTGCCTAACAAGGTGTAAAACTCTTATTTTATTTTAACTGGAGGAAGATGGGTCTGGCATTCTGTATGAAGTTGGATGAAGTTTTCATATGGTTAATAAGATGTTCACTCTGAAAGAAACAAACTTAAATAAAAATTTGGAATACCTGTTTTTAAAAGAGGACATTGGATTACAGAGGTAGACAAGGTTAGGTGTCTATAAAGATGGCACCCCTTTTTCAAAGCTGGTGGGAACAGTATATATATTTTCTCTAAGTTATTTATTTTTAGAGAGAAATTGCAATAGATACTTAGCTTTGTTTGAAGACACATTTCAAGCTGTTTAATGACTGGCACTCATGTGCTCTGTCAGATGCTCCTGGTGAACTGTCACCCTTTGGGCAATTGGTTTCATTCAGGATTAGTACACCAAGTTGGAAATTTTCTTAGTTTTTAGCTGTGGAAGTGATCATAACTACAGAATAAAGGTTTTTTACATTTTGGTTTTAATTGTACAATTTCTAATAATTTTGACTTATTCCATAGGTGACTCATTATTAGCAAGCAAGCCTCATTTTTTGCTACACAGTAGAGTACAGTAGAATAGTAAGTTGACTGAGCCTGGCTGAGACTGCCACTTTATTCTATAGCCATGTTTATTAACTGTTTAGAAAATGAATTTACTAGGAATCTAACATGTCTAATATATTTTGCACTTGATTCAAAATAGAAAAGATAATGTTATAATTATTAGGCATATATTTAGTACAGAATAAAAGTACAGTATTTAATATTAACTAATGTATTACTTAATGCATAAGGATTCAGAGTTGCAATTATTAGTTTTAAGTTTCAGGTTTGTAACACTTTACACGTTATCTCTCCATGATAGCAGGCCATAATGCCAATTGTGTTTAAGTTTTACTTACAGTATCCTGGTATCATGGCTCCACTTAGCATGTTCTTCATGCAGTGAGTAAGTCGCAGCATCGTTGATCCTACAGAGATTTTCCAGTATTCTACAAGCCTGGGGGTGCATAGTGCTCTCTGGCACTGTGGAACAGAGCCAGTCTGGAGGTGATATCCATTGTACACTTGGCTGTACCGAGTCATCATTGGCTGCTGCAGGAGCTTGAAACTGCAACATAGTTTCCATCGACTTCAGGAGCAGAACCAGAGGCTGATATAGCAAATATTTTTAATTGAGGGGTCAGTGACCAGCCTAGTCAATAACTCACATGGAGCGGCAACCGGTAATCATATTCAAGGCCTGGTTTGAATGCACAAAGGAGTTTGACAATGTTAAAGTTTATTCCTTGTTTTTATATATATTTTAAACAATTTAATGCAACACATATATCAAATGACTGTTTACTTACACAATTTTACTATGAAGATAACAGTAGGTACTTTAGTAATAGAGGGAAAATATTATTTTTCACTGTTAAAATGAAAACAGAAGATTCCCAATAGATTCAAGATAACATTTTATTACTATTTACTTAAATATACACCTTGCAGTGGCCTTCAGACAGGTTTTATTATCACGAGGTTATTTTTAGCAACCAATACCAATCTAAGATTTTGGTTAACAATGACTTCCAGAACTAGAACTATTTAAACATTTTCAGTTTGGAAGATGTTTTACAAACTCTTTATAATTGACTATAACCACATTGACTATCCACCTCATGTTTAAATAAACTTATTAAATTACAATTACCAACCAAAGAAATTTACTCTATTTATTTAGGAGAGCATATCTACAATCTTTTTCCTTTAGCCTAATTTCACCAATGTGAACTTACAATTTCCATTACTTTAAAGATTTCGTACATATAATGTTAATTTAGTTATAAGTTAACTATGGGAGATTACACTCAAGTTAAATAAAATTGAAACCATTATAGTTTATGCAAGGAATGTTCTCTTTTTTCCTTACAGGAAGCTAAAAACTTCTTTTCTTTGTTTAAATTATGAAAATGAATAATTTTTAAAAGCATACTGACTACCAGGTTTTAAAACATATTACACAATTACTTAATTTCTTTAATCGTAATCTAGGAAAGATCTCTCCATAGTTTATGGACTTTCCTTTACTTACTGAAATTTGTCAACAGAGCCACTAATTACCTTTATTTTATTGGAAAGAAATCTTCTGGAAGAAAATAAGGCTCACCCGATTGTGGAGAAGAAAAGAATTTATTTTCAATCTTGCAAGAAGGGGTGCACAATCAGAAAACCTGGCTGGTGCCCAGAACAAAGAAAAACGACACAGTTTATACCCCTAAGCCTAGCACGTGATCTTTTTCTTTGTTTTTCCATAGATTGGTTGCTTCAGAAGTTACAGCCTATCCAAGAAGTTCTAACTCTCCCATGCTAAAGTTTGTGATTTAATTGTGATTTAACCACTTCCTCCATTATATTCTAACCATTTTAGTTTTTACTTGCTCCCCTTTGTCAAAAAAGGAATGAAATTTCGTGCTGAATTGGTTTTGACATAGCTCTTTCTCTGTCTTGGGCATCTTTTATTGCCTATAGGACTGGCTTAAGCTGGTTTCCTTTGTTGCTGTTTAACCCAGGAGTGGGAGACTGAGGCAGTAGGCTGCCAGGTTACATTAATCAATATTTTCTTCTTTTACGTGAAAACTAAACTAATCTTTGCTTTTTACATTTTATGGCTGACAAATGTTTAAACTGGCAAATTACAGGGCAACCTGATTCTTAATTCCTTAGCCTAGGAGATAGGTTTAATCTGCCATACCTAGTCTTGCCTTTAATGCTCTTTGCAAAGAGGAGGCCCTTTCCCAATAGTTTCTATAATCAGATTTTTACACGACTTTTTCATCCTGCTTAGTCTAATTTGGGCTCCAATAATATTTACTCACATATATTTGAATAGTTTTTTTAATTCTCACTTGTTAATTTGATACTATCATCCTGATATATGAAGACATACACTGAGCAAATGGTAGACACAATTAGAGTTAGACACAGAAACACAACTCATTGATGTTACTTATAATTTGCATTATTTTATATACTGTTTAGCTTAATTTGGGTTTCAGAAATATATATTACTTATATAACTGCATATTTAACTTCAACAATTTGAGCAAATAGACAGACATGAATAGTTTGACACAAAAACATAACTTTAGTTATTCAAAACTCATATTTTTTACAAAATAAGTGTGACTGCAAAACATTTCAAAGACTCCTGAAACTTTTCTTAATTTGCACTATGACTGTGTAGTTTTACACTGTGACCATGCAGTTTTACACAAGAAATTTCCTTCTTAATTAATGGATTGTATCCAAAATATTTTCAATGTTTTAGTACCATTTTTTTGTTTTAGAACTTTATATTTTACTTTGATTTTAGCAGAATTTTGGATAAGCGACAGGGTTAATTCTATGTATATTCACTGAGGCTATTGGAAGCCTCAGGGAGACAAACTGGTTTCTCTCATGAATTGTCACTCTTAGGAACACTGACAGTCAAGGCAGGAGACTCCCTTTCTTCCCCCCAGTCCTTGGAGATAATAAAACTCCAGTGGTCCTTTAAACCCAAGGGCTAAGAATTCCACCAGGCAGCATTCCAGTCCACACATTGATTCATGAGAGAAAGCAGGGTTCCTAATACCAGTAGGACAGGAGCTGTTATAAAATAACCACAGACAATGGCAAGGGGTGAGGCTAGGCTTGAAGTAACCATAAACAAAGGAAAGGTTAGTTTAGAATTTACACTTAAATAATAGTTTCAGGCTAAATTCACCCAGCTATAATATCAGTTATTATCTTTCCACTGTTTTATAATATAAATGCATTTATAAATGATCTTAACTCAGTTACAGTTTTTATTAATTTTTTAACCTTAAGGTGAATTGGATACCTTTATTATTTAAGCTACAAGAATTTTATTAATAACAATTCTTTGAAGTCCTGCCTTTTCTTAGTAATGGAACAAATTCTCATCTTCCAGTTATGCATTTAATTCACCAGCAAGAGAGTATTGGCATTTAAAGATTCATTTTAAACTATCCTTTTACCTTTTTACCATGAATTCTTAGATGACAGCAACTGATAAAAGCCAAACATAGATTTTAAAGTGGTGTTTCATCCTTTTTTTTTCCTTTTCCCTCCGTAGTTTCACAACCCTAAAGTTCCCAGCCATACCATTGAAAAGGCTATCAAGTGATTAGCGGTCTATTGTTTCAAGACATAACCTCCTTTCTTCAGACGACTTTACAGTTCTAAAACATTCCAAAGTATTTCTACAGTCTTACAGAGAGAGAGAGATTTTGGCCTTGACACCCTAGGGAGGAAACTTTATTGCACTTAGTTTGATTCTGATTTTTACCCCCTTGACTTCCCCCCCCCCCCCAGGCTGTCAGGTGCACAACAATCAAATGGGAATGTGGCTTATGAATAGAAGGTGTGGACTCACTGGAAAGGAGCAAGCCACTCCCCCCTTTCCAGCTTTCTGCCAAAATGGGCAGACAGAACCTACTCACATTCTGCACCCCTCCCAGGGACCCAGCCACACTGACTGGGGCAGCCCCAACAAACTTGGGTGCATGGAGTGGACACAGATGGCCTCCAAGCCCCAGCAAAGGGTCAGGCCAGAGACAAGACAGCAGAGCATGCACAAACATCTAGACTCTGCAAACATTCAGACTCCTCAGTTTTGCCCCATAATCATTTCACCCCCTTGCCAAATGGCAAGGGAGGTTTCCAGCTCAACTTAATTCTACTTTACATAACCACACAACTCCAGCACTAGCATTGAGCTGACACAGACAGAAGCACAAAGGTCACTAATCTGACCCACAAGTTCTATATATATATATATTTTTTTCAGCATGGCTGCCCCTACTGCCATCACAAACCTTAGAACACTTAACATTTGGTATAAAGTGAATTCATTCACAATTCAGCACCATAACAAAAGATTCCACCTGATTCACTGTTTACCTTTATACCCAGACCAAGTTTCACTAGAAAAGCCAATCCATTTTCCTGTAACCAAGTTTTTTTTAAAAATCCAGACCCGTTTCCAGGATGATAGGACTCATACCTATAAACAACCCTTCCTATTATAATCAAGCCTCCACTCCTTCAGTGGATATAAGCCCAGTATCAGATTCCAACATGCAGTTAGACAAACCCAAAACACCAGGGCTTTTCCCTGTTTTCCTCCTTAATTTTTCAGACTTAGAGAGAATGGCTTCTACCCAATTTTCTGGGGCTACTAGGGTTCTCTTGGGAAGTGATCAGCCTCCCCTTCCCAGCAATTAGAGCTAGGACTTTCCAGACTGTACCCACCCAGGGAGTTCTACCTTCTTCCATGTTCCAAGTTCTTTTTTGTTCTGAGAATCTTTCTCTTCAGACCTTCCATTGCCCTCAATTTGCACTGGGAAGATTCTGAAGGAACCCATATCTTTTCTGGATTAAATTTAATCCAGGGGCACCCAGATTTGAGGGTCACCTGAGTTCTTCCAGCTTCCTTGGGGAATTGGACGGGGCAGCAAAATGCTACCATCTCTGGCCTTCATTTGCAATCCCGGGAGAGCCCCCAAAAATGTTGTAAAATTTGAGTGAGGTTCAATTATTTGCCTATAGAGAGGTGAGGACTCAGGAATGATTTTGAGAGGGAAAAACTGTTTATTGATGGCCAGCTGGACTTGAGAGCTATCCGTTTCCATCTCGAGCCCCAAACAAGATTTTTGAGTCCCTTTTATACAGAGAGGAAAGGCCAAATGGTTCTTCTGTTTCAGTTCTCAATAGACTTGAATTAGCATATCTCTTCCACATCCTAGATAAGCTTTTAGCATGGACTTCATACATTCTAGGTAAGCTTTTAGCTTATCTTGATTTGCATTTCCCCTGAATACTTAAAGTTTATAGACCTTGCATTGTTAAACTGTTTCCTGGGACTGGAGTCGTTGCCATGGTCAACAAGGGCAGGACTGCAGCCTCTTATCATCCCACACCCAGAAGTCAGAGACAGCTTAGGTTATCTCTTAAGAGACAAAGAGCCTCCCACCCATAGCCCACATCAGTAGGGCCCTCTGCACAGAACTCCAAATCTATCTGCCATGTCCATATACCCTATGGATCTCTGTAGCCTTCAGGAGAACCAGTACCTAGGGTTGTAACTACTTTGGCTTTTTCTAGGTTTCTGCTGAGGTGGCATAAGCATGACCCTTCTGATCATCTCTCAACTCTCTTTGGAAGGCTCTTAGCCATATAAACTCATTTGTCTTTGCCATTTCCCCCTTTTATTCAAGGTCAAAAGCAGTTTTTAACACTTGATCCAACTTGTAGCCTGTCTCAACTGTAAAGAACTTTCTTCTGAACAGTTCCCTTCATGTCCCCTGACCCCATCTCTATGTCTGGAGCCAGTGCACATATCCATCTTGTAGTCATTCTCCCTCATCCTTCAATAGCAAATTATGTGTTAGGAATTCAATTTCACTTGGATATTGTGCACCAGCCCTTTCCATTAAGTCATAAATCTTGCCATAAGTCAAGCTCCCAGGGGGAAATACTGTCTTGGAACAACAATATAATTTGTATTCCTCCCAAATTGTCAAGATTTTTATGTTTTTTTAAATTTGCATGTTAAGTTTTAGCAAATTTCATTTTCTGTGTTGCAAACATGTGCATAAAGCAGTATTTCTTTTACTCTGTCTCTTTTTTTCCTCTGAAATATATATAAAGTGAGGATTGTGTAAATAGCTTCTTTAACTGCCTAGCAATATAGACATATACCCAATTCCAAATGTGTCAAAATTTTTAATATTTAAAATATCAGAAAAAAAGAAATTCACTACATTTAAATGAAACTCTCTGTGGAAAGGTGGAGAATGATTTGGATGTGGGTGTAGGCATTGCCCAAAAGCAGAGGTGGGGGACCAGACAGGAGATTATTATCTAGCTTCTGCAATTCAAATGATCCATGGTCAGTGGGAATTCCCTGATAGCACATAGCACCATGCTGCTCTGATATTCTGGGTCTATGTTTGATGTTTTAAGTTCCCCAATTGCATTTATTTATTGTTTGTGATGGAAGAGTCATGTCTGATGATCATAATATCCAAAGAGTCCTCAATAAGTCTACTTAGAATTAAGTGTACATTATCTTGATGAGACTTGATTGTCTAAAGTTGATTGGCATTTTTTGAAGGTCCACTGCCAGCACACTTATTTCTTATGTAATTCTTAAAGCAATCCAATGAATACATATTTCAAAAGACTAATTGCATGGGCAGTGTCACTTTGTTGTAGAATTTGAGAGATGTTCAATTATTTGCCTATAGAAAGGCCAGGACTCAGGAATGATTTTGAGAAGGAAAAATGGTTTATTGATGGCCAGCCAGACTCGGGAGCTTTCTGTTTCAAACTGAGCCCTGAACAAGATTTTCAAGTTCCTTTTATACAGGGTGGGGAGTCAAATGGTGCTTTTATCAAAGAAAACTACTTTCTTTGTTAGTTAAGTCTTTGCCTGAGTACCACATAGGTTTTGACTTAACATATTGATGTGGGCTATGAGTGGGAGGCTCTTTGTCTCTTCAGAGATAACCTAAATTGTTTGACTTGTAGGTGTGGAATGGTAAGAGGCTGCAGTCCTGCCCTTAGTGACAATGGCAATGACTCCAGTCCCAGGAAACAGTTTTACAATGCAAGGTCTATAAACTTTAAGTATTTAGGGGAAATGCAATCAAAATATGCTAAAAGCTTATCCAGAATGTCTGGAGTCCATGCTAAAAGCTTACCTAATATGTGGAAGATATATATGCTAATTGAAGCCTATTGAGAACTGAAACAAAGGGACCGTTTGGCCTTTCCTCTCTGTATAAAAGGGATTCAAAAATCTGTTCTGGGCTTGGGATTCAAACAGAAAGCTCCCGAATCTGGCCGGCCATCAATAAACCATTTTTCCTTCTCAAAATCATTCCTGAGTCCTGACCTCTCTATATGCAAATAATTGAACCTCTCTCAAATTCTAGAACAATATCACCCACACCTCAGATGAGCTTGAATTAGCATCTTGCTCACATTCTGTCTGGATGCAACCTTGAATACACATTCAGTCTTACATCCTTTCTGAACATTCAAAGCCCATATCGCTTAAGTGGATTTCTAGAGACTAGGCACCCTTGGGTACAGAATTAGATGATTTTGAATTTATGCACAGACTATATTATATTTCCCATTCCAGGCCAAGCCCAAGTTCCCTTAAGTATCAGCATCACCACCATCAGAGTTTCCCTGGACTGACTGGTATATATACAGGGTTTGCACTGCTAAATTGCCTCCTGGGACTGGAGTCATTGCAATGGTCACCAAGAGCAGGACTGCAGCCTCTTACCATTCCACACCCACAAGTCAAGACAGACAGTTTAGGTTAAGGTTATCTCTGAAGAGATAAAGAGCCTCCCACCCATAGCCCACATCAACTTGACTTAATTAGTAAGGCTGTAGGGGGGACATTAAGGGGAAGTAAGTAAAAATATCATGCTGATTCTTGAAATTCTATACTTAGGAAATTATTTATTAAAGAAGATTAAAAAGAGGCCAGCAAACATTTCTACTGAAATTAATATACCCTACATCATAACTGAGATTTCACAATTAATCATACCATGGAGTTCATTTTTTCAAAAAGATGCAATTTGCAGTTTATATGAATTAATTGTAATAAGGAGGGAACTGGTTGACAAATATTTTCAATTTTCAGGACAATATTTCCTACTTTAAGATTTTGGAGAGAAAGATGTCAAGATCATTTGGATATTAGGACACTGAGTAAATGACAAATGTGATATTAAATAGTATCAATTTATTAAGAGAAAATCCATATATTTTATTAAAGAAAAAATAAAGATGAGTGTGTATTCCAAAGAGACAGATATTTTTAGTGATTTCAATTGCTACATTGGAAAAAAATCTGATATATCTAGCTGCTGTATTGTTAAAAATACCATCATAAGAAATTACTCCCAGACCATGTGTTTGAAGGAAAATGATATTTATGAGCACAAATAGACACATTTCTATCTTATCCATAGTTGTCTGTCTCAGTGTGAAGGAAATAAAATGTTCAGAAAAATTAGGTTGTCCTTTCTTATGATGGTCTCTGATTCAGTTTCCTGTCATTAATACACTAGAGCTAAAAAGTGTAGTATGCTTTTTAAAAACACTTAACATTGCAATTTTAAATTTTATTCATTATTTCTTATGTACATTTCATTAATTATTGTGATTTTCTTAGTCATTTAGTACAGTTTCAAATTAGTGAACTGTTTTGGACTGTGTACGTGATAATAAAAATGTTGCCCTGTTTTGAAGGTTTTAGAACAGGCAATTATTCAAGTAGTTATAGTACCGTCTGGCTCCAAAATTAAGGTTTAGAGAAATTAATAATATAAAATTGAATTTAAAGCAAAAAACTGGAAAGGGTGAAAGCATTTCTATATTATTCAAAGAACAATATGTCAGAATGATAGAAAAACAGTGAAATTTAACAAATCTTAAAATATATTCTAGACCTGCATAAAATGAAAATTAATAACAGTAGATGAAAACATCAAATAATACTGAATTACATAAATATCATAGATTCACTTTATTTTCTAAACCTCAAACCTTCAGCAAATGTTTTCATACTTCCCAATAACAACCTTATATCTGTAATTATATCTTCATTTATGTCTTTGGCTAATTATATATTCCATGATTCATTAAGAAATGACTCACTGAATATATATCTTTTTAAATTTGAACAGTTCCTTAGTCTTTTTACACTCTGTGACATGATATTTTGAGAAGTGAAGGGCATTTACCTTATATAATGTCCATCATTTCAGATATGTCAAAGATTTTCTCATATTAGGACCAAGTTATGTAATTTTGGGAAGAATACTAGAGAAATGCATACAATATGGAGGCACATAGTATCAATTTGTTTCACTACTTGTGTTGTTAACATTGACTACCTGATAAAGGTGTTCTGTCAGAATTCTCCACTGTTGTCTTTTTCACTTGTAGTCAACAAGTACTTTCTTGGGAGATACTTTGCAACTATAACTCGAATGAGATTCCTTATATGTTATTCTAAGGGTACTCCTTATACATATCCATTAACTTTTTCCCCTGAATATTTTACATTTTCATGAAATGCTGTGCAATATGCTTGGCAGTTTTTTTTTTTTCCAGATCACTTGTCAAGTTCACTTATTGTTTCTTAAGCTTTACATATATTTTGTGTAACTTTCTCATTGGTTTCTGACCTAAATTGTTGTTAATATTTTCATCTTCAATGGTATAAATGTTTTGGTTCATTTTAAACTGCCTGATCATACCAGATTGTCTTTGATAACTTCTTAATATGTTTTAGTCATTAAATTATGTTATGTTCAGATGTTTGTTGGGTATAGTTTCACATGGCAATGAAGGAGTGTTGAGTTCCTAGGAGTTCAGAGTTCCCATTCTGGGGACCTCTGTCATAGTTCCCAATGGAGCAATAAAAATCCCCCAAGTGCAAGGGCAAAGACCAGTGAAGAAGGATAGTCCAATGAAGGGCCGTTGATACTGATGACTATGCTTATGAACTTGTGTGCATGAAATTTCAAATAGGCCTAGAGCTGCAGGGTACCTAAGACTTATCTCCTGAGATGCTCCTGTTGCTCAAATATGGCCACTCCACTCTCTAAGCCAAACTCAGGATGTAAATTCATTACCTTCCCCCTAGCATGGGATATGAATCCTGGGGATGAGCTTCCCTGACACCAAGGGATTACTACCAAGCACCAGCTTGTGGTGCAATTAGAAAACACCTGGAATAAAAGGGGAGTAAGATAAAGAGAAATGAGTTTATATGGCTAAGAGACTTCAAAATGAGTTGGAAGGTCATCAGATGGGTCATGCTTATGCATGTCTCAGCAGGATCTCAGAGACAGCCAAAATAGATACAACCCCAGGTAGTGGTGCTCCTGAGGGGAATGGAGACACCTAGGTTCTACAGTCATGACAGATGGCTCTGGAGTTCAGTTCCTTGTCAGTGGGCCCTTATTTTGGAACTTGTACTCCTAAGTGTAATTAAGTTGGACTCAGATGTGAACTCTCTACACATGCCTCTTCTGTCACTTTTACAGAACCTGTGATTGGTGTGGGTTTGGTGTATGCTCAGAAGACTTGAATCTCTGGACTGTTTATGTGTCAGCTGTACCCTGAACCTTAGCAGAGTTGCAACACCTACTCTCCAGTTCATTTGATTTACCAAAGTCAGCTAACAGGGAGGTGAGGATGGTCACCACTACACCTGGGAACCAAGAGTGTCTACAGCTGCAAGGAGAATCCCTTCCATCAGCCCTGTGCAATCTCAGACTCCTTTTGAATTAGAGGTGGAGTGGACATCACCCACCTAGGGTCTTCAGGATGGAGGAATAAAGTATGGATTAGAGTGGAAAAAACAATAGCATGCTTAAATTTTTAACATGAGCATACATTTGCCATATTCGAATATTGGGTTCATGATATCAATGTTAAATGGAAGTGTATATCTATGGTCAGTTTGTCTGCTCAAGGAGCTATTTACAATGTCACTGCTTCAACAGCAGGACACAGTCTTCATCTTTAGCCTTGAAATGGTGAGAAAATTTGGTTGTTAAATGGAAAAAGGAGAGAGAGAGAGAGAGAGAGCACTAGGTTCAAAGGCTGCCTTACAGGAGATGTGAGCTTCAATTAGAGAAGGTAACCAACCTCAGGTACCACCACAAAAATAGAGCTGTGAAGAAACACCATCGACTGTACTTAATTCCATCTGAATTCCTGAAAGTACCCTTCTTCATTGAACAAATGCTACCAAAAGCTGAGAACAGTCAGCCTCTTGTTGCAGCTCATAATATAGTGAATCCAGGGAAAAGAGCAGACTGGAGAAGTGTAAGCAGGAAATAGAAGATAGCTTTCACACCCTTTCTAGATTCTTTTTATATATCTGGGTCAGGGTGAGGATTGATATAATTTATGAACTCATGGCTTGATCTAATTAACACTTTTAAGAAAAGGTCAGTCATTAAGAATAAAAAATTCCCCCCTTTGATTTTATTTATTTCTTCCTCTTTATTCTCCATATTCCTTAATTGTATGTCTGCATTTGTGTGTGTGCATGAGTATGTACATATGAAATTTCATTCCATTCTACTCTGCATAAAGTTTGGGGTAAATTTTCAAGTCTACCTTTAAGTTCATTAGCCATTTTAATCTAATAACTTGATTTTCATTTAATTTAATTGTTAGTTTAAACAATAATCTTTCAATTTATATGATTCATTACTTCATTTTCAAATCTGTGTCATTATTTTCATCTCCATTTGCTTCCTAAATATTTTTCATTTATTTATTTCTAAACATGATACATAGTCCATTAACTTCTAATTAAAACAATTATAAAATATAGGTCTTTTCATATTAAGAAATCTTTTTTTTTTTTTACAATTCTTAACAAAATAGTTTGGAAGCATTAATACCTATAATTAACAAGAACTTATGATTCATTCAATCAAGGAAAAAATCATAAAATAATAATTCTAAAAGTGAAATCAGAAATCAGCAAAACTGTAATTAATTGTGGTAAAATAAATTTGAATCAAGAACATTTTGAGATAACATTGAATATTTTTTTAACTTACTATAATATTTTTAATCTCATTATTCAGGCAAAGTTGACAAAAATATTAGCTGTAAATAGAATCTAAATACTTTTTTTAAAGATTTATTTATTTTATTTAATTCCCCCCTCCCCCTGTTGTCTGTTCTTTGTGTCTATTTGCTGCGTCTTGTTTCTTTGTCCGCTTCTGTTGTAGTCAGTGGCACAGGAAGTGTGGGCGGCGCCATTCCTGGGCAGGCTGCACTTTCTTTCGTGCTGGGTGGCTCTCCTTACGGAGCGCACTCCTTGCGTGTGGGGCTTCCCTACGTGGGGAACACCCCTGCGTGGCATGGCACTCCTTGTGTGCTTCAGCACTGTGCATGGGCCAGCTCCACATGGGTCAAGGAGGCCCGGGGTTTGAACCGCAGACCTCCATGTGGTAGATGGACACCCTGACCACTGGGCCAAGTCTGTTTCCCACTAAATATCTTTTTAAAGCATGATCAAATTCTTTTTTGGTCAATATATTTGTAAAATTTATATCACAGACCAACATTTTTGTAGGGAATGAAATTATAAATTGAATGCATCCATATTAAAATATAAAGAATTTGACGGCAGAAAAGGTAAAAATTTCAATGGAAATTTATAGTATGGCAAAATGCAAAAATTTCAAAAGATAAATATTGTATAATCCTTTATAACTATTTATGGAGTTCTGTAATGTCTATATCAGTACTTGGCTCAAGTGAAGTTCAAAGCTTAAATTACATTTCATATAAGATATACTTTAATATAAGTATTCAAATATTCTATGTTACAGAATAAAAACACAAATGTTTCTATCCAATTAGTGCCCAGATTACATCTGATTCAATTTAGGTTAAAGGGAAAGGAATAGTGAGTATGCTGTTTTTTAATAACCTTTTGTTCTCTCCTCATATGGTTGCTATTGCTACATTACTTCTATAATGAATGGCAATGATTTTTGTTTAATATAAATGCAATGATTTTTCTCATTGTGAGACAGTATATATTCTGCATATTATTAATCATCATAAAATTAAGTAGTGCTAGACAAGATATTTTACTTAAATGCCCTTTCTTATATTAACTAAATAACTGGAAGGAAACACAAACTTAAAATATAATGACATAATGAATGCTATTTATCAAATATTTCTGTAGTGAATAGAATTATGAGGTAGTCTGATATCCAGTATTTTGTTTTTACCATTATTTTCTAATGAATTTCTCTTATTTGATGTCAAAATACTTTACTTTCAATGATTTTTTAAAGTTTCTAACTATTCCTTTGTAAATGAAATTAAGGACTTCCAGAATCATAATTAATTCTTGCTGTCTTTTCTCTGCAATAAATGTGGGTCTATATTGTTTAAATGTGATAGAATGTTTGTATCTTATGTGTATATGGTGAACTCATTGAAGTTCCATCTATAACCTTTTCTATATTAGAAAATTATTATTCAGATGAACTAATATTTACAGAAGATATCATGCTAACTAATCAGGTGGAAATTTCTGTCACCCTTTGATCATCCCTCACACAAATATACATGGATATTAACACCTTTGATGAAGAGAATAATTAGTCCTTCAAGCATTAGTCCTTGAAACAGTAGGTAGCTAAAGAATTTAAGATAATTTGTTTGGGTACTGGGGTTTAAATTAAACTTTTGTTCCATATTTAGTTAGAGAGAAAACAAAATAGGGAGTTAACAGACAAAAAAGAATTGCCATACAGTTTATATTTATTTCCATGTAATATACAGTATTAAAAAGCATTTAAGTGTTAAAGAAAGGAAATAACAGAGATACTGCAATATACAAGCAAATTATACTCCAGCATTTAAAAATATAATACAAAGGGAGATGAATATGTGTGTGAATTTAATTATAACACAATACACAGGCAAAGAAAATATGGTAATTAAAATAAGTGATAAATTAATTAACTTTAACCCTGTTACTTTTTGGAATATACTGATATTCTGTATTTGATTTCTTCTATATCATGAATATATATGAGTGATAATAATGTTAAAAGAATATATCTCATCTTCTAAAACTGAAGCCAAATGTTTTTAATTAAAACATTAGAAAAGTATTAAAGGCAAGAAGAAGCAAAAGGCATACATCATTCTGATGTGGGCTATGGGTGGGAGGCTCTTTGTCTCTTCAGATATAACCTAAGCTGTTTAACTTGTAGGTGTGGAACGGTAAGAGGCTGCAGTCCTGCCCTTAGTGACAATGGCAATGACTCCAGTCCCAGGAAACAGTTTAACAATGCATGGTCTATGAACTTTAAGTATTCAGGGGAAATGGAAACAAAATATGCTAAAAGCTTATCTAGAATGTACGAAGTCCATGCTAAAAGCTTACCTAAGATGTGGAAGATATATATTCTAATTCAAAGCCTATTGAGAAGTGAAACAAAGGGACGATTGAACCTTTCCTCTCTGTATAAAAGAAACTCAAAAGTCTTGTTTGGGGCTCGGGATTGAAACAGAAAGCTCCTGAGTCCAGCCAGATGTCAATAAACCATTTTTCCTTCTCAAAGTCATTCCTGAGTCCTGGCCTCTCTATATGCAATTAATTGAACCTCTCTCAAATTCTACAACAATTCTTTCCATCTTCTCAAGTAAATTCTAAATAATGTATATTTCCCTGAATAGATGTATTGTCTGCACCCTTACAAATACAGCTTAAGCCATAAACAAGAAAACTTTAAGAGAATTTAAAAAACAGTGAATAGATTAGCTGAAAAAAATAGCCAAGTTAGTTTCTAGCACCTATTTCCTCCTCCTGTTCCTTGCATCAGAGTTCAGATGGGGAATGCCATAAAAGAATACTGACTATCAAACATATATTTTAAAATCCATATAAATCAGTTCCATTTTACCATTCAGCAAAAATAGGGAATTGAAAACATTATGTATTTTTAAATGTCAAGGAGGAAAAAGATATCAAGGGTGCTTAAAAAGTAAGCAAGTATTTCCCTGATTAGAAATCACATTTTAAAAAATACCTTTTTATATTTCATAAATGTTGAGATTATATGACTGCATGAGTGTAGTAAATTTAAACTTTATTAAGCAGTAAAATCAAACAAAAGTGCACTTAACTATTGGGATGAGAAAGTATTTCAATATGAAGTGTCCCTCCTGTGTTTTTCCCAATTACATTCTTGACACATTGAGGCTGAAGTAAATATTTTATTGGAGGCTGGGTAATAATTTTGATTTAGAAAATGTAAACAGCTCAGAAGACCCTGTCAATGTGTACTCAGGAAGATTTGTTATAGGAAAAGGTTACAGTGCAGCAGCAGAAAGAAAGCTGAATGCAACATTATGGGAGTCCAGAATATACTCTGTATAAACTCTAAACACTAAAAAATCTATATATTGCTGAAATGATTTTCCTTATGAAACTAATCTTTAATTTATAACACCCTAATGTTTCATATGTTTCAATATAAGAATTCATTAAAGATACTATATCATAAAATACAAATAATGTTCACTATTTTTAAGGAAATGCTTTGGCAAATTCATAATTCCTTTATTTTTCCTCTGTCATTTAATGCTTTCTGCTTGTAACTAAAATAAGTGGCAGCTGGTATTTGAAACTTTTAAACTCATTGCTTAAAGTGTACTCAATTATCAAAATAACTGCTTCAAAGACTGATACATTCCTGAAAACAATTCTGCAATAATCATTTTAAGAACAAAAATAGTAGTTATTCTCTTATGTTACCCAAGTAATTTGTAACATTGGTATACAAATAATTTTTTTATAAGAAAATAAAAAAAATCCTTTGAGTTCGTTTCAGAAAGTATATAAAAATACTTTCCTTTTTTTGTAACTTACACTAAAGACACTTCTAAATAATCTTAAAATAGAAATTTAATCACCTTAGAATCTTTTGTTATTCAGTGATTTAAATATTTTTCTCTCAGACCTATGCTTTTTTATCTGAAATTATAAACAACACCAAAATAAAATAAAATTCACACTCACTAATGTATCTACAATATAAAAGAAGGAAGTAGTTAACAAATTCCTGATGTTGGTGGTGAAATTATTACCAGCAATAAATCCAGATGGGAAATATTAAGTCTAGCTTTCAAATATTGAGAATTTCCTTCTGTACAGAACACTTAGCTTTTTGCTATCTTGACTTTCACAGAGTCAATGGTAAAAATAAAGTGAAGGTGGTAAAGATTTTATCTCTGTTGCCTACCTCCCAAAGGCTTGAATTCCAAAATATTCCAAAGGGAAACGCTGCCACAGCAATTGAAATTGAGTTCCTAACCTTTTCTTCACAAGTATTAGAAATAAATCTGTTCACTCTCTTATATGTGGAAATGGAGTGCTACAACTCAAATTTATTTACCCATGGGTGACTTAAAACATTCAAATATAAGCAAGTTTATAATTAGTGAGATAGCATTAAAGAACAGATTTAACAGATTTCTTCAGACCTAATGGATAAGGGCTATGGGCTTGGCACAATCCCAGGTACTTGTTCATTCAATTGCAGCATAAATTCACTTCTACTACATATTTTCTTGTAACCAGTGTTATATTTTCTACTCCATAGCTACACTGGCTAATATGATTTTAATGTGTAATCATAATTTATCAATAACTTAAGGGTCAAAACCAAAAGCTCTGTATACATGTAGTGAGACACTGAAAATTCAACTAAGCACAATTTTAAAAATATATTTTTATTTATTAAAGATGCATTGATCACACAAAACCCTTATATTTCTTACAGAACATTTTTGTAATCTGAAGCTTCTTTAAAAATATTAATTATAAAAATGTCCTCTTTTATGAGGCTAATATTAAAATCATACCTTTTCTGTTGTTGTTTTGTTTATATTGTCTTTTTTAAAAAAGAAATAGATCACATAAAATGTTACATTAAAAAACATAAGAGGTTCTCATGTACCCCACTTGCCATCCCACCCCTGCTCCTCTCACATCAGCATTCCCTTTCATCAGTTTATATAAACTGCTTAAAAAAGTATCTGGAAATTAGTAAGTGTTACATATATGTAGTAAGTGTTATATTTAGTGCCTGTGATGGGTACAAATTCTTTTTTCTTTATTTTTAAAGAAGTTTTATGTTACATAAAAGTTCCATAAAAAATATATGGGGAGAAGATGTAGCTCTATGGTTGAGTGCCTGCATCCTGTGTATGAGGTCCTGGATTCAATCCCAGGTACTTCCTAGAAATATATATGGGATACTCATATATCCCACCTCCTCTTCTCACAAATTCCCCTATTAATAACATCTTTCATTAATATGGCACATTTTTTACAATTGTTGAACAAATATTGAAGCATTGTTACTAACCATGGTCTATGGATTACAGTAAGTTTTACATTCTTTAAGACTGATAGATTAACACACATGTAAAATATTGTGCAATAATTATTTTCAAGTTTGAAAGATGTACAGATGATAAAAATATTTTTGTGTAAATTTTTGATACTATAACCTGTCTACAAATACAAAAACGTTTATTTTTTATTGATCACATATATACATAAAATATTATGCAAGCCCATGTAAAAATAATATTCTGTGCTAGGAAGACAAAAATAGATGTGCAAGTGCTATTTTGAATGGTTCAAAATCTGATGAGCACACAATCAACCATGTGGGCAATGACGGACTGTGGTTAACAGTACAAATATGAAATCATTAACTCATGAACTATAACAAATATACAGTATTAATACATGCTATTAACAATAGATGGGCTTGTGGAAAAATACCAAATATTAGCTACAGATGAGGTAGTAATATTTTAATGATGCTCTTTCATAATTAAAAAAATATATTCTGCAAAAATGCAAGGTGATGATGAAGGAGTGATATATGGGAATTCTGCACAATATGCATGACTTTCATAGCTCAAAACTTCTCTAATAAAAATATATTTAAAAATTTGCTGAGCAAATTCACAAGAGAATACATTAATTCCATAGAATGTAATTAAAAATTGAAAGCATAGAAAGATACGAAATAAACATTGTTTAAATTAAAAATCCATCAACAAAAAATGCTATCTAAATATTCTAAAACAAAGATTTAAGACTTTAGGATGGGTAAATCCATTGTGATATTGAAGAACTGAACAATATTTTCCAGATAGCAGTAATAGTGGAATATTTGAGCATGAAATATGTATTTCAAATGTGACAGATGTTATACACCATATTGAATATTTTTAATATATATGTTATTTATTTTTAAAAGATGCATAGTTACAAAAAATATTACATTCAAAAGATGTAGGGGGGCAGATCCAGCAAGATGGTGATGGAATAAGGAGCTCCTAGAATCAGCTCCTGCTACAGGGCAGTTAGTAAATACCCAGAGCTATCTGGAGCTACCTGAAGCACTTGTTTTGAGGGCTCCAGGAGACCAGAAGAGTACCCTGAAAGATCCTTGAAGGAATGGAAGGAAGAGAAGATTTGTAGGTAGAGCACTCCACACCTCCAAGGCCAGTACCCATCCTCCTTTGGAGACACAATTTGCCTGGGGAACTGTTTTGCAGCTGGAATTCAAAGCTCCACTACCCAAAAATAGGGGAAGAAGAGATGGTTGGGCACCAACTTCAGCTATTGCTGAGTAAATTTAGTGGGCTAAAGTATAATCCTGAGAACAGCTGAAGTTTGAACCTGTCCAAGTCAGAAAGAGGCTGGTAGCCACCATCTAACTCCATGCCTGGCATGATGGGAAGTAGGGAGGACTGAAAATTACAGTGCTGGTAGGGACTGACTTCTTTCCATCCAGATCAGAATGCAGCTCCTGCTAGGCCCTAGCCCCACCTCTGGCAGGGAAGAGGCTGGAGGGACCTGTGACAGTCTCTCTGGGAAATTACCAGCCAAGTCACAGAGGCTGGTGATCATCCCACTTTGACAGCACAAACTGCCTCAGGAGCTATTCTGTGCCTGGAATTTGAAGCTCCAGTTCCCAAAAGCAGGGGAGGAGGAGATGGATGGCCACTGATTTCAATTGCTGATTGGTGGATTTGGCTGGCTTGAGTATAACCCTAAGAATAGCAAAAGTTTGAACTTGTCTATGTGGGAAAGAGGCCAGTGGCCACAATTTCGATTCAACCTCCAGCATGAGGGGAAGTTGGACTGACCAAAAATCAAAGTAATGATAGGATCCAGTTTCTTCCACCCAGATAAGCCTGTCACCCCAGCCTAGGTGTCAACCTCACCTCTGGCAGGGACGAGGCTGGTGGGCCCTGCACCAGCCTATCCAGGTAACTGCAGGTACATTTGGCTGGCACAGACTGAATAATCAGGAGTCTATTGGGGCAACCACGGTCATCTTGGACTCACACTGCACAGATTGCTTCCCACACCTGCACCTCTATCCCAGCTCCAGGAAGGGGAGAAAGGGTCATCAAACATCATCAGTCTCTCTGGGCAACTAGAGTCTAGGCCTGCATGTCTTGGATTATTCCACACAGCTGTGACTCTTCCCCTACCCCTGGCAAAAGAGAAAGTTGGGAGAAGCTTCATTTCTCCTTGGGGTAATGAGGGCAGCTTGAACCTCCACAGCTTATAGCACCAAATACATCCTTGATTCCTACTGCACAACCAGCAAGGGAGAAATGGTAGGAAGTACTAAACTAAAGAGAAAAACTGCATCTAGAACAGATACTCATTTCTGTAATGGGACACATTGTCAAAGTTCATATTTATCACTACCTTCTTCCACTACCCATTCCCTTTATCATTGGCAAATACTTCAGCTGGCCTTTGGTTTTTGATTGGTGTGTTCTTTGATTGGTTCTTGCATTCCTGAATATTTGGGGCCATTTATAATCTTACTTGGATTATTTGTTGTAAATTGACTAATATCAAGGCATGGTAGCACTAAGATACCTCTAGGGGTCTCCTGTATTCCTGGGTAACTCTTCTTTACCTCCGTTGAGTAGGTGCAGTCCTATTTCACCTTAATAGACAGGATCAATCAGTATAGTTGTTCCCTTCTTTGTCTGTTGATTCAGAGGCATAAAGAGACCAAAATGACCAGGAAGAAATCTTAAATTCTAGTTCAATGGAATTATTGTTGTGTTCCCTGGAGGTACAAATCCTCCTTTTGGAACTAAGACCTGAAGACCAAAATACCATAAGGTTGTAAAGACAGGAAGCAAAATATTTCTTGGTGGGTCATTGGGGATAATAGCAAATGTACCACCCCCATTTCCACCCCTTGATTCATGGACACATGAATCCTCACTAGGAGAGATAGTGTACCATAGAGTGGATGCTGAGTTCATATACAACCTCCACAAGAACATTTCCTTCATTAAGAAAGGCACTGACACCTACTTGGGGCCATAATTGAGTATTCAAAAGACAATGCCACTGCTTTAACAATCAAGTTGCTGCCACATGATGTTGGGGAACATGGCAAGACCAGTGAATTACATGAACATGTGCCCATTCCCACACATCATTTGCCATGAAGTGATTTGCTTACTCAGAAGCAATGCAATGTGGATTTCTACAGCAGTAAATAACATATTTGATAAATCTACAGATGGTAGTTTTGGAAGAAGCATTGCATGCTGGGAAGAAAATTCCATACCTAGAGTACATGTCTATAACATTTAGAAAAAATGACTCCTGGGGATGATCTTCCCTGGCACCAAGAGATTACTACCAAGCACCAACTAGCAATACAACTGGAAAGAAACATTGCCCAAAAGGCAGAAAAGGTAATGACAAATAGCTAAGAGACTTCAAAGTGAGTCAGGAGGTCACTCAAGAGGCTAAGATTATGCACATCTCAACAGGATCTCATTGACTGCCAAAGTAAATACTACCTCTAATGGTAAGGTTCCTGAGGACTCTGGAGACATCCAGACACTGCAGGCAGGGAAGACAGGAATTTGGTGTCCTGCCAGTCAGTCCTACTTGGAAATTTATGCTCCTCAGTGTGACAGAGTTAGACTTAGTTGTGGTTTCCCCACACATGGCTGTTCTCACCCTTCTATTTGAACCTACATTTAGTACTAGAATTGATAGGTGCATGTCTAATATACTGAAATCTTTGGGCTGTCCATATGCTAGGTAGGCACTGAATTATGAGAGTTGCACACCTACACTCCAGTTCATTAGACTCACCAGGACAACTAACAAGGAGGAGATGATGGACAACACCCATCCCAAGGAACAAAGGGAGTCTGTAACTGCAAGCAAGATAGTCCCATCCATCTGCCCAAAGGTAACTAAACCCCCACTCAAGTAGAGGTGGAAAATGGTCATCACCATCCCTGAATCCTCAGGATTGAATAATGAACAATGGACTAGAGTAGACTTACTGATAACCTACTACAAACATTGTGATTCTGGCAATGGAAGAACTTATATCACTGATGTGGAGGCTGTGGCCACTGGAGATTCTGAGGAGAGGAAGAGTGGAAATCAGGTGCACTATTGGGGTATTTTTGGGACTTAGAAATAGTGCTGAATGACATTGCAATGACAGATACAGGCCATTAAATATCTTGCCATAGCTTACAAAATTGTCCAGGAAAGACGTACAACTACAGGGTAAACTATAATGCTCCATTATAGTTCATCCATTGTAATAAATGTACCACGATAATGAAGGATGCTGTTAATGTGGGAAAATGTGGGAGAGGTAAGGAGTGAGGCATACGGGAATCCCTTGTATTTATTTATTCATTCATTTATTTATTTTTGTTTTTATTTTTTAATGTTGCATTCAAAAAATATGAAGTCCCCATATGCCCCCATCCCCTCGCCCCACTCCCCCCATACCAACAACTTCCTCCATCATCATACAACATTCATTGCACTTGATGAATACACCTCTGAGCACTGCTGCACCCATAACCTTGTATTTTTAATGCAATATTTATGTAATGCAAGGAAATTTTTTTAAAAAAATCAAATATATATGAAAACATTCTGCTGCTGGCAGATTGGGCACTCAGCAGGGGCTTTAGCCAAGTTAGCCCTGTTGTTGGGGAGTCCATGTTGTTGACCCCACGCATAATCTTCATCCTTACTACCATGGACTTTTGGTTCATGAGCCCATTGGGCAAGGACAAGAGTGGCTGGGGAAAGTAGATGAGCACTGGCAAAATCATGTCAATGTATCCCCATGATTATTAAAACCTGCTCTGCTGAAGTCATCCTCCAGTAAGCATTTAAGTAAGAAACAAATATTTTCATGTTTTTACCCACTCAGAAATGCCTATCTGCATGCCTTTTCCCCAGATCTCTTTGTCAGCACCTTTTCAATAATATTCTTAGTAGCTCCAGACCATCCAGTCAAACCACTGCAAACAGCCCACGAATAAGTGTACAAATTCAACTCCAGGCATTTCTACTTCCAAGCAAAATGAATGGGGATGTGCACTGATCAAAGTTATGCCATATTGAAGGATTTGCTCACTTCTTTCTGTCCATTATATCCCAGAAATAGCCTGTAGTGCTGCAGATGTCCATTCACAGCTGGTACATACATATCATCCAGAAACATTAATATACCACATTGAAATCTTCTCTTCCTCAGACAACTGATTGTAAGGAACTCCCCAAGAGGCCATGGCAGTGGGCTAGGAAAGAAAAGGTAATCTGGCAGGAGTGGTGACCAGGACCATTTTGGCCACATCCTTATTTAACTTACTCTTGTCTTCAGGACCCACTTGAGTCCTATCTCATATACATCAGTTCCACTTTATGATGGACTACTGTTAAGCATGCCTGACTTATTGATTTGTTGGGTTAGACATTGTGCAGCTCATGATAAGCAGCTTGGTATCATGGTAATTTAGTGGCCCATGTGTAAGTGTTCAGTCTCTACCCAGTAGCAGGCCAAAAGCTGTTTCTCAAAGGGAGAATGGTTTTCTGAAGAGATGGCATGGCTTTGCTCCAAATTCCTAATGGTTTGTGTTATGTTTCTTCTTTAGTGGCCTACCAAAGACTCCACGTGGCACATCTACTTCCCACTGACACTTTCAACACCATTTGATCTGCTGGACCACATGCAAAAAGTGGCAGTGCATCTAGTAGAGAAGTTTGGATCTGTCACCATATCTTCTCTTGTTCCAGTCCCCACTCAAAACAAGCAGATTTTACAGTTACTTAGTAAATGAGCTGAAGTAGCACACCCAAATGATGAATAAGTTCTCTTCAAACATGAAGAAACCAATGAATCATTGTGCTTCTGTTTTGGTCATAGAAGGGGCCAGAAGCAATAGCTTAGCCTTCACTTTAGAAGGGAATACCTCAACATTTCCCATACTACAGCACAACTAGAAATTTCACCAAGGTGGAAAAATGCTATAGTTTTGTTGGATTTATCTCCCATCCTTCTTCATGCAAATGCCTTACCAATAAATCTATAGTATTGCTACTCTTGCTCACAAGATCCACTCAGCATATCATCAGTATAATAGACCAGTATGATATCTTGTGGGAGGGAGAGATAACCAAGTTCCATATACACAAAATTATGACATATGGCTAGAAATTTGACATATCTTTGATGCAGGGCAGTGAATGTATATTGCTGGCCTTGACAATGGTTTCTGGTGGTCCTTACTAATGGCAATTGAGGAAAAAGCATTTGACAGATTAATATCTGCATACTCAGTAGCATGATATCACATGTGAAACAGCAGCTGCAATTGGAGTTACCATGTGGTTAAGTTTATAATAATCTACTGTCATCCTCCTAGATCCTTTTTTCTGCACAGGACAAATCGGAGAGTGGAATGAGGTAATTAGGAAATCATTACCTCTGAATCCTTTAAATTCTTGATGATGGCACTGCTATCTGCACTCCCTCCAGGAATTTTTTATTAATTTGATTTACATTTTGCTAGGTAGGGGCAGTTCTACTGGTTTCCACTTGACTTTTATTACATAATAGGCACATCTTTCCAAAATTCAGTTATTAAATTTAGGGATTCTTCCAGTTACTGAGTTTGTCTATTCTAATTATTCATTCTGCAACTGGGGAGAGAACTACAGAATGTGTCTAGGGAAACCTGGATCCCCTGTGAGATGAAACTGAACTTAAATCCCATGGATCATCTGATGTCCTTAAGCCCCTGCCTTAAAGAGTGGACCACAGTTATGTTTTGGGTCTCCTGGAATTAATGTCATTTCTGAGCCAGTGTCTAATCCCCAAAATGACTGATTATTTCCCTTACCCCAATGTGAAATTACTCTTTAAAAAGGCCATAGGTTTCTTTGGAGAATGCTGGGGAAAATTATCTTTATAAATATTTGGCATTGTAAAAGGATCCTTATCCTAGAGAAACAGGCCTTCCCCTCATTCAAAGAGCTCTCTGTCTGTAAACTGTCTCATGTCTGGAAAATAATTGCAGGGGCCATGATTACATTTCTGCAATTCAAGTTATGGTTTTGTTCACTTGACCAATAATGTTCTGCTTATAAAGATCACATAAGATTTTAGTGGATTGTCCATCGGTTTCATTTCTTGGTTCCCCATGATCTATTAGCCAATGACATAGGTCTATGTGATTGAGAGTCTTTTGATTGCTGTTTTGAGTCTGCCTTTCACTTGGTGACCAAGTACTGTTACTTGCTTCTGCCACCACAGTTTTGGATCATATCCATTATTTTTAAGGACTGTAGTTCCACAACAGCAGTTCCCACAATAATATCTGGCCCAAAGAGCAGAGCAAATGCAGAGCCTTTCAGGGAAGATGGTGTAAGTCTTACAAATTTATTCCTCAAATTTCTGATTACAGGTGTGTCATCTGGACCATCCTGGGGTGGATGGGCAGGTCTTAATTGGTTATTCCATTCTAGCAGTCCAAATTCTGTAAGCTTTGGGATCATCTCATCTACACTATACCAGGTAAATCAGGAATTGTGATCTCAGATATTCTAAGCTGTCTTTTGGTCCATATTTCATATAACCACCTGAAAAAAAAAACTGTTAGAGTCCTTTTTTATCCCTTAAGCATTGAATTCAGAATATCTGCTTAGTGGACCCATACCAATAAATTCAGCCTGAATCAGCTTTATATTCCTCCCACCATTATCCCATACCCTTAATATCCATTTCCATACATATTCCCCTGATTTCTGTCAATATAAATTGGGAAAATCATGAAGTTCTCTTAGAGTATAGTGCACTACTTCATAGGTCATGCTTTGAACTATATCTTTGAGGTCTTGTGATTTTAGTCTAGTTATAAGTCCGAAAGAGATGAAGGGTGATGTGGTAGGTAAAGAGAAAAATTAGAAATGTCTTGCAAGATACTTACCTCCGGGTAGTCCTTTGACATTTCACCTGATGAAACAGGATTAATCTCTTAAGGTGGGGTTTGGATGGCAAACTCAGAATGTGGTGGATGTTGGATGATAACATCTTTAGGGCTTCTTTGTAGCAGGTTGAAGTTTGGACAATGCAGACTTGAGGTTTGATGGTATCTGCTTCACTGCAGGGAGTAGTAGGCCTGGGCTCTCTAGGCAAACTGGAGTCTGTTTGATGTAAGTTTTATGTTGGGTGGTCTCTACAGTGCAGATCATTAGAGGTTTACCTGGCAAAGTCTCAGCAAAAGTTAAGATATCCATGTCCCCCATGATGTCATTATTAAGCTATATATCTCCATCCCATCTCCTTTACAATTTTTTTTAAGTAAAATTTTATTTTCTGTTTTAAAAGATACATAGATCACACAAAGTGTTACATTAAAAATATAAGAGATTTCCATATACCCCACTCTCAACCCCTCCACTCCTCCCACATCAACAACCTCTTTCATCAGTGTGGCACATTTATTGCATTTGATGAATACATTTTGGAGCTTTGTTACACTGCAAGGATTATAGTTTACATTGTAGTTTACATTCTCTCTATGCCCTCACTTTGACAACAGATGGCACCCTGCAAGGCTGAAATTATAGTTTCCATTGAAAATCTACTACTAGTACAATGAGACTGTATGGTTTTCAGAGATTTGAAGTCTGTAGTTACATTACAAAAAGATTTTCTTTCATTGCACACACAAAAAATTTCATATGATTCATGTGGCCCTTACCATCGTAAATTTTAAGCTTTCACCTCATCCCTTTGTTCTGTAACTATATTCAGCATATTTAGGAACAGC
The DNA here is from genome assembly GCF_030445035.2 of Dasypus novemcinctus. NCBI lineage: Eukaryota > Metazoa > Chordata > Mammalia > Cingulata > Dasypodidae > Dasypus > Dasypus novemcinctus. The sequence continues at coordinate 2,741,430 of NC_080688.1, forward strand.
CAGCCAACATCATTTTACCTTTGAACTCCACAAAGCACTTTGAGGTATTAAAAACAATTCTATCATTGCCTCTTATAAACATGGAAGTAGTCATATCCATTGCTGATATTTTGCATATCTCTATTGCAAATTAATGCCATGCCCTGTAACTGGCCCCTTGAATATTGGAAAGGTAATTATTAGTGCCTTTGAATTTAATCAGAGAAGAAAACCAATTGCAAAAATGCCAGAACCAATTCAGAAAACCCATTTTTAAGGTTCTGTTTCTCAAGAAATACTCCCAGCACCAAGCTGTATTAGTCGAGCTGTGTAGGGAAACAGTGTTGACAGATTATACCAGTAAATAGTATGAGATTTTACATAATTGTCTTGTGACCATGGGGATGCAAAAATCCAAATTCTTCAATGCAAGCTGCAAACTAGAGGATCTGACAAAAGCCCTGAAAGAGATCCCAGGGGATACTGACTCTCTGAAGTAGAGATTGGAATTCCCTTTCTGAATGCTGAATTTGCTTCCCCTTTATAGGCCTTCTACTGATTGGATGGAGACATCACTCACTGCTAATAGCAATCTTCTTAGTTGATTGCAGATATAAACAGCTATTAAAGTCCATGAAACTCGCTTGTGTTACAGTTATTCCTGTGATTGCTTGACCAAAAAACTGGACACCATTACCTGACAAATTGTCACATTAGTCTACCGTCAGAAATATCAATTAGATTAAGGTTATTGATAGTGCAATTTGCACTTGCATCCTTGATGATTTTCTGCCACTGGGTCTGCCAAATATTGAAAAAGCGTGTTAAATACACAGCTGTAATATTGAATTTTTTCTTTCTCCTTACATATTTTTTTTCTATTCAGAGTTTTTATTTTTAAATCTTTAAAATTTTATTATTTTTGTTATTTTTTATTAAAGTTAATAGATCACAAGGAACATTACCTCAAAAAAATAAAAAAAACAAAAAACATAAGAAGTTCCCATATAACCTACTCCCCAGCCCCCTACCTCATCATTTTTGTAAATTGTATTTTTTTGAAGATATATATATCACAGGAAAATGCTACATTAAAAAATATATCAGGTTCCCGTATACCCACCACCCTGCCACCCCACTCCTCCAACACCAACAACCTCCCCCACCATTGTGGCATACTCATCACACTCAGTGAACATATTTTGGGGCACTGCCACACTACATAGATAATAGTTTACCCTATAGTTCACACTCTCCCCCAGTACATTCAGTGGGTTATGGCAGGATATAGAAAGTCCAGCATCTGACTCTGAAATATCATTTGGAACAATTCAAAATCCCAAAAATGCCCCCATATCACATCTCTACTTCCCTCTCCCAGCCCTCAGCAAATGCAATGGCCACAATAGGTACAATAGTTACAATAGTTTTTATAGTTACAATAGTTTTATAGTAGAATATCAGTAAGTCCACTCTAGTCCATATTTTATTCCTTCATTCTGTGGACCCTGGTATAGTGATTCTCTCCCACCTCTAGATCAAGAGGGGGCTTAGATTCCACACAGATGATTGATGCAATTTTGATCAAGATGTTAAAAGGAATTTTTGGTTTTAAATCAATAATTCACTCCTGAATTTCAAGTCTCAGTGTATTCTTAAAGAGTAGTAATCCAAAAAATGTGTGTTAACAGTCTGTCTAAACTGCTAAATAAGAGCTTAACGACATTTATGCTGCTCAAGTTATCTTAACTGATTGCTGATAACTATCAAAAATGTTTCCAAGAACAAACTTGCATGTTACAGGCAACATGGATTCCAGAAGAAATCTTAAAAACAGTAAAATCTACAATGTGAAAGGATGGAGAACTTAAAAGCAGCTATACTGAAAAAGTAAGAAAGTAAGAATTATGAGTCAATTGTCAACTGTATGTTTCTGTTGGTGTGTTGTAATTGTTTTGTGTTTGTTCAATGTCAGTGTATATTTTAATACCTCCAGATGGTAATATAAGTTAATAAGTTTTTAAAAGAGCTCTATTCAAATGGCAAAAATTTTAAAAGCACTTATATTAATACATAATTTAAATGTTAATAAGATCTCTACAATGATAAAAATTGTAAGTCTTGATTAACAAAATTACTATGTCTTTTCATAAAAAATAGTTCTTGCCTAGATCGAAATGAATAGTTTATTTTTCTTCACAGGATAAAATGAAGAATGTAAAACTTATATGAATATTAAAGAATGTTAAAAGTTTAGTGGAATGCTGACTGAAATTTAATAAGTTTTTTCAAAAAAGGTGTGTTTTGTCCTAAAATAGGATGGCTAATTTTCATAAACTCATGGGACTTAAATGCATGTGGCAAATTGTAGAAGGTATTGTGGTAACTTTTAATAAGGGAATGTGTTCTGTGAAGGTAAAATTTGTCATGAAATAATATAATTATAGTCTATATTTTTTAAATAATTATAAGAAGTTTTAAAATCATTAGTTAAATTAAGGTATTTAAATGGCTAATTCCAAAAGGTCATTATTAAACAAAACCTGAATTGATGATAATAATAATAAAAGGTAATTTTATAACAGGAAAACTTGTTGAAAGCCAGCCTCCTTCGCCAACTTGCTTCTGAAAGACTGTTTCTGGTATTGCATACTACTAAGTATTTAAAGTGAAGAAAAGTTCATTATTTTAACAAGCTTGTTCAGTGTTGATGGTAATTATATGTTGTAAGAAGTTTGCCTGTTAATTTATGTATGTGGGATGAATAGAATGTTTTTATTATTAAGAAAACAGGAAATAATTTTGTCCTAAAATAAAATGTTGGTTATTAAGAAAATGTAAAATGTGGGACTAAATGTGAATAAATACAGAAAGTGCAAAAGGTTCATGGAAAAGAAATTTTTGTGGTTAAATTTGAGTAGATTTGAAGGGTCAATCTATAAAGTTTTAAAAGCTTTAGTATCAAATAGTATATTAATGCAAAGTTAAAAATTTTGTTCTTTTTCAAAGTCTCTCAAATCATTAGTCTGTTTTGATAAAAGTTTATGAAAAGTTTTTATCCTGAATAATGAGTATACAAAGAAAGTCTGTTTTATCATAATAGCTTCTTGTGCTTTAACCTCATCATTTCCTTGGTGTTTGAAGAAGAAAACATCTTATCTCTTAAAGGAACATAGCATTCAAACCTGCTTTCTCAAAATCAAATCCTGAAAAGTAGCCTTTTATTTCAAATTAATTACTACAAGAGATTTTTTATCTTGAAAAAAATTAAAGTAATAGTTGAGTTTATTTAATATGCTATGTTGAGTAGAGGGTGTTCAAAAGTGTTGTAAAATTAACAGGTTTTTTTTTCTTTAACCCTCTGTTAATTAAAGTTGTATGAGTAAAATGTTCAAAAGAGCACTTAAGACTGTATAAATTTACCAATATTTCAGCATAATATTAAAGAAAAGTACAGTAAGGTTAATTATGGTTTTAATGATTATAAAAAGGTGTGTGTCACAGAAACAACCTCTTGTCAATTATAGTAACAACATTGTAGTATGCAGCAGTCACAAATATTGCTAGCTTGTTGCAAGAAGTTAATGTCCAGCTGTGTCGCTAACACCTTGTTTTAAAACTTGCTAAAACTTTCTTTAGTGTCTTCTTATATCAAGCCAGCTTGCATTCCCCTATCTGTGAAAAACCCAACAATGGACTTTTGTGGTGCATTTTGGGGCTATGTGCATAGCCCAATCATCTGTCTTGGCATGGTAATAAGAATCTGGCTGCATAGAAGAAATCTGTGGCTGAAACGCTACTGATGACATTATTTTAACCAGTAATCCATTTTCCAGAAATTAAAAGAAACAGCACAGACAATAATATCTTATCATAAGAGCCTGAACTAGGTAAACGATTGGGACAGGCTGCAAGGTCTCTGCTGCTCTATCAAATTCTTAAATGTTGTTTGGTTAAGTAAAACAAAATGATAACTTCTGCTGTAATTGATAAAGTACAATGTTTTCTCATGTTAATGTAGTTTGTAATATTGTTGGAATACTAAAAATCTTTCATCCCTCATTTAGTTCAAATATTAAAACCATTGTATGTATTAATTGGGAAAGGTCCTTCACAAAAGTAGGAAAACCTCCAGGAGGCTGCTTTAAATAATAATAAAAGGGAGGTAAATTGTGGGCATTAACTTAGCCTTTGAAATGGATGTGGCCAGCACCAATATTGGCTTAGGGTGGGGTTTGTGGCAAAGGCAAAATTCTAAAAAAAAATACCCCTTGGTTTTTAATCACAATTCTGGAAGGATGCAAAAAGCAAAATATAAAAAAACTATTATGTTTAGCATGGGAGGTCCTGCTAAAAGTGAAAGACTTAACCCAATAGTATCTAGTCACTCTGAAGAGTGCCATCCCTATCCAGGGTTGGATTGCAAATACTAAAAGAAAAACAAAAATAATGGACTGTTGTAAATCACCCTCAGATTTATAAAAAGGCATCCAGGATACCTGCTAATAGTAACAGGTGACTGTCTGTCATATACCCACCCACTCCACTACCATCCCTTTTAGGACTGTTGGCACAAATGCCTTTGTGAATATCCAGGACCCTATCACTGAAACCTGAAAAAAGGCAAAGTGGCTCCACTGGAAAGGTGAACATCGTGAGTATTAAACCTTGTGGTGCCTAGCCCAGCAGTTCTGGCTGCCTGTTACTTGCCAACAGCTCATAGACCTCCCCCATAATTTCCTTCATGCTTACTCCAATAACTGTAACATCAGATCCCTCCTGCTCTTAAAAAGAATGAGCCCTCAGATGCATAATTCAAACCCTCTAAAAAGTAATACAATAAAAACCACCCAAGCTATATTCATTACTTTACAAAAACAAAAAAGGGGAAATGTAGAGATGTGGCTGGAGGTTAAAATACTTCACTGAGACCTGTGGCAATTGCTGCCATGCATCATTTTCTTTACAAATCCTGGAACTGTGAACTTGCAGCTTGTGTCTGCCTATGGACTTTGGGCCTGTGTACCCTCTCCTTATGCTACTGTGGCAGGAACTGTTAACATTACAAAGGAAAATGGATACCAGCCCCTTGGGCTAATGACACTCATGGTCATAACCTACAAAAGAATTCGTGGAAAATATTTCTTGGAATTGTCCCTATGTATGAACGGCTGGGAAATAAAAATAAAAACAGGACAGTATTTGACCCTTAATCAAACATATCATCTTAAGGCCTGTATTAAAGATCCATTTGTTTCTGTAACTGGTAAGATAACTATTAAGAATGACTCATTGTTTTATGAAAATGGTACTTTGTATACTTATCTATCACAAAGTGTGTTGCAGGATGGAGAAACAATAGCAATGGCCAGAAGAAGAAAAGGTACCTGGATATCTGTGAGAATGATGCAGATTTGGCAGTCATCTCCTGAAAGCCAGCTACATATGGCACAAGAATTCTTGAAATGGACTAGATGCTTTATTGGACTGCTTATAATAAGCATTTTGGGGCTAATTGGAATCATTATAGCTGTTGCTATTGCTGTGGTAACTTTGCATGAAACAGTACAAACACAACAATATGTACATGATTGGCATAAAAATGGTAGTGATTTGTGGAATAGTAAAGAACATATTGATGAGCAATTAAATAATCAAGTAAATGATTTAGAATCAGCAATTTTGCATCTTGGAAATCAAGTGTATAACTTAAATCAGCTTAGAGGATTGAAGTGTGATTGGAATGAGAGTAATTTTTGTATTACCCTGCTTGCTTACAATGCTTCTATGATTGAATGGAAAAAATTAAAAATCGTATGATACATCATAAAACTAACATATCCTTAGAACTAGTAGAACTGCAGAAAAAGATATCAGAAATGTCTCATAATCAGATTTATGTAGCAGATGATAAAGATATTTTGATGATTTAATTTCTTGTTTTAATAAATTTAATCCCATAAATTGGTGGAAGTCTCATCATTTTGTATTGGCACTGGGAATAGGACTCTGTGTGCTAGTCTTGTTGCTCATTGTTGTTGCCTGCCTAGGGCATTGCATTTGTAGAAGACTGCACAGTGTAGATGCTATGGAACAAGCTCATAATCTGGTGCTTGCAAAAACCCTACAAGAAGTTCCCCAGGCTTAGTGAGCTTGGCTGGTAGTCAGTGATGAGTAAGACTCTCAGAAGAGAGACAAGCACAGCAACCCTGACAAAAATAAAAAGGGGGAAATGTGGGAAACAAAGGCATGTTGTTTCCATGGAGCAAGTTATTTTCTTGACCACTGAGGCATACTGTCTCCATAACTATGCATGCAGGTCACAAGTTTAGCAAGGAGATGTGTACATTCAGGTGGAACAAGGCAATCTGGGCAACAAGATTTATGAGTATGTTTTCTTGACAATCTAATTGAACACAGATTCTGTACTTTGAGTTATAATCATGGAGTTCTCATAAACTAAAATATAAATCTATTATGTACTGAAAGGGCTGAGGTAATGGGAATAGCTAACTAGAATAATTGCTTGCTCTCACAAACACTAGTGGTAAAAAAAAAAAAAAGAGCCCCTGAAGTTAATAAACTTGTCTGATGAGCTTGAGGCTTCAATGCTCTCAGATCCCCTGATCCCAATCTTTCTTTGTCTTTCATTTCCAATACGCTTCAGGTCCACAACTCTGACACCTTATGAAGGAGAGAAAGATTAAATCATTGCAGGCATCACTGGGTATTTTGCTCCAATACATGGCAACTGGCTTTGGGTGTGAAATCAACCTTGAAATAGACTCATTAGGGCCTTGTAACTTTAATATTTTATCCCAGATAAATACCCTTTATAGAAACCAATCAATTTCTAGTACTTTACATCACCACCACTTTTTCTGTCTAGCACAGTTTCTTTCACTGCTTATAACATTCTAGGTTCTTGGTTTTTATTGGTTTGTTTGTTTGCCATCAAATATTCACATAGTGTACCTGATTTTTTCCCAGCATGTTTAAGTCAAATGTAATTTTTAATGTTGTATCTTTATAATAAAGTTTTTCCTTCCCTTAAGGTTTATTTCAAAGTTGTCTTCTTTTCATTTACCAAAGATTGAATATAAAATATCTACTTGAAATGTTCTAGTAATTATTCTACTGCCATTCTCAAAAGTTGGTTTCAGTTCTCAAAATTTTGGAGACTACTTGGTCATAATTTTTACAAATATTTATTCTTCTGTGTTCTCTTTCTTCTTCATATATCTCAATTATCCCCTTGTTTCAACTTTTAAAATCAATCAATAGTGCTGGCCCATGCTGGCTGTTTTATTTATGAGAATATAAGTTTACAGAAAAAAATCATTAGGAAATTACAAATATTTAAGCTCTTCTCTTTTTATTTGTGTGGGAAAATTCTAATGATATAAATTCAAAATTACTGGTTGTTACATCGGGCATGTTCAGTCTATTCTGAACTGATCAAAGGCATTCTGTATTTGTGTATAGGTTTTTTTAAATTTCTAACATTACTTTCCTTTTCTTTATCAGATTCATTTGCTATGCTTATACTACTGATCTGATATTCCTTTTTTCTACTTTTTCCCATTAAATCCCTTACATAATAATCATAACTATTTTAAATTTACTGTCTATTAATATTAATCATGCATCATATAAGCAATGAATATGATTTAAATATATTAACATTTATCATATCATCCAAAATAATACAATTTTCAATAAATAAATGAAAGTTTAGGGGAATACTAAATGGAAATTTGAAACATAAAATTATAATAACCAAAGTAAAACCTCAGTAGTTTGCCATAACTGAAAAAAAGGAAGGAACAGGGTAAATAATTGCTGATATTGTGATAAAATAATAGATATTATCTAATATGAGCCACAGAAAGGAAAAAAAAGGTAGAAAAATACATTGAGCTCCAAGTTACTCTGAAGTATTATGAAAGGTATAATACTCTTGTCATAGAGTTATATGAAGGATAGTAGAAGAGTGGGGCTAATATATTTCAACAAGTAGTGAATACAAAGTTCCAAATACTCCAAAGAGATAGAAAACAAGACACAAAAGAAGCTGAGAAAATATCAAGGAGAATAATTCAAAGTAATCTACACTAAAAAAACACAATTTTCATGATCAACTTAAAACTAAAAATAAGAAAATATTTTGAAGATACAACAGAAAAATGGCACTCTAAAATAATATAAATGAGAGTGAATTTCCTTTTAGAAACCTTGATAGCCAGATGTAGGTGCTACATTTTACATGCAACTAAATTAATTAGCCATCAATCCAATATTCCATATCCAATAAAAAATATCTTTTAGAAATAATAGGTAATTAAAATTAAGACATTCTCATATGAAAGAAGACCAACAGAATGTGCCACATGAGGCATATCATAAATAAATGACTAAAGGAAAGTGTATAAATACAAATGAGAAATTAAAATAAGAAATATTAGAATATTAGGAAGGAAAGAAGAAAATTGGAAAGAGTAAAAAAATTTGTAAAACAATATAATTTTCTTTTCCTCATGCATAAACTAAATTAAGTTTAATATTTGAAGAAAAATACTCTGATGTGCTTATCAAACAATGTAGGGAAACAGTTTAGATGGCTGTTACATAATGAGGATGTTAAAAATATGTATTTGGAGGCAAGATGACTGCTTTACTTTAACTGTTAAAATAGCAACATCATTAGACTGTGATGTTATTTATATAAAATGTATACTTAAAGCAAATACTAAAAGAGGAATATGAAAAACACTTTATATAACTGAAAATGTAATTATTCAACCTATTCAAATATACCTAGGTTAGGCAGTATATAACTCTGCCAAAGGGGTGTTGATGCAGAGTACTAGAAGTCTGTTGGTTTCTATAAAGTGTATTTATTTTGGGTAAAATCATAAAGATACAAGGTCCCATAGATTCCTACTCAAGGCTGCTTTCTTACCAAAGTCCATTGTCACATGTTGAAGCAAGATGGTGGGCAATCTCTTTCCGGTCTCTCAGGGCTTCTGAAATTAGTCTCTGGCATAGGGTCTGTGTCTTTCTTGGCCTTCTCAGCTAAGGTTTCTTCTCTCCCCAGGGCCCCAGCATCAAACATGACAGAGCTCTCTTCTTTTCCATGTGTGTATCTTCTTGAGTGTGTGCCCATTTATATCATCCCACCAAGGGGGCAGTGACTCAACCAGAGTCTTTTCATACCAATGTGGTCAAATCAAAAGCCCTACATTGAATTACTCAAGTAAACTTAAAATCTTCGTATTTACAACATTTAAAGGGTATCACACCCAGAGGAACAGAGCAGTTTGCAACATAAACTTTCTCTTTTTGGACTTCACAAAAATAACCTCAAACTGCCACATGCAGGAAAAAAGACATTAATAAAATCAAGTCAAGGATATAACAAAGAGAAATTAAAATAAAAAGTAAAACAGCAGACATAAGCACAATCATGTCAAAAATAGATTGAAGCAAATTGTCTAAATTCATGAATTAAAAGGCAACAATGGTAGAGGATTAAAAAACATGATGCAATTTTACATCCTCTATAAAAACTCATACAAATATAATTGTGCAGGTATTTCCATAATAAAGGATGAATAAAATATATACCTTAAACATTTTAATAGGGGCAGCAGTCTTGGTCCAGTGGTTAGGGCGTCTGTCTACCACATGGGAGGTCTGCAGTTCAAATCCCAGGCCTTGTTGGCCCATATGGAGCTGACCTATGGGCAGTGCTGATGTGCACAAGGAGTGCCGTGCCATGCAGGGTGTCCCCACATAGGGGAGCCCCGTGCACACAGGGATGGAGTGTGCCCCATAAGGAGAGCCGCTCAGTGCAAAAGAAAGTGCAGCCTGCCCAGGAATGGTGCCACACACATGGAGAGCTGACACAACAAGATGATGCAACAAAAAGAAACACAGATTCCTGTGTCACTGACAACAGAAGCAGACAAAGAAGACGTAGCAAGTAGACACAGAGAGCAGACAATGGGGGGGTTGCATGGGAAGGGGAGAGAAATAAATAAATCTTTTAAAAATTTTAATAAGGGAAATCACAGTTTTCTATTAATACTAGAAAAAGTAGATATCACAGCCAATAAAACTACTAGGACAGAGAAGAAAATTATATAATTATAAAATGATCAATCCACTAGGAAGATTTAGCAGTCCTAAATATTTATATCTCAAGCAACAGAACTGCAAAATGTGTGAAGAAAAAAATGATAGGCATGAAAAGAGAAATAGACCAATATAATAGAGTTAAAAAAAAATCAACAACTTCTCTCAAAATTAATAGAATTATTACACAATCTCAACAAGGATATAGAAATCAATAGCAACATCCATTCTCAGGATATAATGGATTTTACAAAACATTGCAATCACCAGCAGCAGTATATGCATTGTTTCATGGGCCTATGGTACAACCACCAACTTAAGCCATATATAAAGCCACAATATTGTTCTAAAAAATATAATAACTGGAAAATTATAGAATATGTTCTTTGATCATAATGAAATCCAACTAGAAATCATTATTGTAAATATAATAAGAAAATATTCACTTGTTAATTAGGTTACAAATATATACATTATCAATCAGTTAATGAAGAAGGCTCTAATGAAATTAAAATTACATTAAATTAAATTAAATGTAAAAGGTGATAGGATACACTAATTTTTGGACTCCCAGGAAGCCTGAACCTTGGCAAAATATCAGCAACCATCTTGCTCCAACATGTGGAAAGGATTTTGGTGAGGGAAGTAACATGTTTTATGGGCTTGTATTTTTAAGCTTCTACCCCAAATAAACACCCTTTATAAAAACCAACTGATTTCTGATATTTTGCATCAACACCACTTTGGCTAATACAATTTTTTTTCTTTTTTCTATCTTTCCCTTTTTTTTTAACTTTCATTTAGTTCAGTTAAACAAGGGCATTTCTAAAGATTTACAATAAGAGAAAACAAGTGTCAAAAAGACCTATAATAAAAACAAAAACAAAACCCTAAATAGTGAGAAAAACTGACCAAAAGAATAAACACATCAAGATAAAGATATATTAGAGATCAGTAAAAGATTACAAGCCATTCTCAGAAACAGGGAGATATGGTCCTGTCAAATGAAGAAAACTAAAAAGCAAGAGAGTCAAATTGTAGAATAACTAATCAAAGATCTCAAAACAAATATCCTAAATCAATTCAAGGAGATGAATGAAGCTATAAAGGATGTTAAGAAGACACTGAGTAAGCAAGATGGTGGCAGAGTAAGGAGTTGTAAGATTCAGCTCACAGTACATGGCAGGTAGCAAACAGCCATAGCTATTTAAATCACATGTTTAGGGGCTCCAGGAGATCAGAAGTGCATTCTGAACATCCTTGGAAGACTGGAAAGAGGAGATTGCACATCTGCTATGAATATTCATAGATCAAACACTCCATATCATGGAGGCTGGTGTCCATTCCCCCTGGTGGCACAAATCACCTCATGGGCTATTTCCTGGCTGGAGTTGGAAGCTTCATTTCCCACAAACTGGGGATGAAGAGATGATCGGGCACTGATTTCTACTACTGGTTAGAAATTCGATGGGCTACCGTCCAAACATAAGAACAGCTATGTGTGATGCTCTCCAAGTCAGAAAGAGTCTGGTAGCCTCCATTTTAACTCTGCCCCATCATGAGAGGAAGCAAAGCTGATTGAAAATCACAGTGAAGGTGGGAACTAGCTTCTTTCCACCCAAGTGAGACTGCAGCCCTTGTTTAGGTTCCAGCCCCAAATTTGGCAGAGATGAAGCTGTGAGAGCGGCACCAATCTCTCTGGTTAACTGCATGTGCTTTCAGCATGCAGGGACTAAAGTGTTGGGCATACCTGCATATCCATCCCTGACCCTGATAGGACAGAATGGACAGTCATTCTTCAGCCTCTCTAGGCAACTGCTGCCACATTTAGCTGCCACAAAATAGATTATAGGACACATATGTGGCTCCATCCTTGCCCCTAATAGAGCAGGAGGAGGGACAGGGCTCCCTCAGCCTCTCTGGGCAAGTATACTCATATTTGGCATACATGAATTAAATAATTGGTCACATGTGTGGACAAATATCTACCCCTTACAAGGTAGAAAGTGGCATGGATTTCCCAGCCTCTCCAAGAAAATGCAGATGATTTCAGCTTGCACAAGCTAGACCATTGGACATATCTTTGCCTCCATCTCTACCCCTGATAGAGCAGGAGAAGGGACATTGTTTCTCTACTATCTCAGAGCAACTGCAGCCACTTTTGACACATGCTAACTAGATTATTGGACACATCTGTGCTTCTATCCCCACTCCTGACAGAACAGGAGGGGCCTGGCTCCCTTACACTTTCCCAACAACTGCATTTGCTTTTGACCTCCACAAAATAGATTTCTGGGCACACCAGAGGCTCCTTTCCCATCCCTTCCAGGGGAGGAGTGGGGTAGTGTTTCATCAGTCTAACTGGAGAAATGCAGTCTGTTTTCACTCATGTGGCCTAGTTGGGGCCCACACCTACAGTCCCATTCCCACTTCAGACAGGGGAGGAAGTGGCATGGAGCTTCTTTTGTTTCTACAGGCAAGTACGGATGATCTTCACCTGCACAGCTTGGATTACTGAACATACGTTGAACTCCATCCCTACCCCTGGCGGGGGAGAAAGTTAGGAGAAATTTCATTGCTTCCTGGGGCACTGTAGTCAGTTTCAGCCTCCAAAACTTAGAGTACCAACTTCATCTTCAGCATCAATTCCACAACCAGTGACTGAGAAAAGGCAAGAAACATATTAAAAATAGATAAAAAATTCAGTTTGGCCAAACATGAGCCACAATCAAATACCAAATGATTTTGAACCATGTGCCAAAGAGGAATTGTAGCATAAATCCAATCAAACAAAATGCCCTAAAAAGAGGAGACCAGGAATAAAAATGTCTAGTAAATCAGATGTCAAGGCATCAATAAAAATTGCAATCCATATCAGAAGATATGGTCCAGTCAATGGAATAAAAACCTCCAGATGACATAAAGAAGTTGAGACAACTAATCATAAATGTCGCAACAAAGTCCCTTGATAAATTCAATGATATGCCTAAGAAATTAAGGACAAGACACTGTGTGACCATAAAGAAAAATTTGAATATGTACATAGAAAAAGAGCCAGTATCATGGAAATGAAACACACAATAATTGGAGTAAAAATACACTGGAAGCAAAATCAGCAAATTTGAAGAGACAATATCAGTGAGGTTGAATACAAGACCTGTGTAAGCAAACATACCAAAGAACAAAGAAAGGAATGGGATAGGATCTCAGGGAACTAAAAGACAGAAAGAAATTTGCAAGCATACAGGTCATGAGTGTCCCAAGAGAAAAGAATTAAAAGGAGAAGGAATATTTGAGGCAATAATGGCAGAAAATGCCCCAAACCTATGGAAGGACATATATATATTTGTGTACAAGAAGCCCAATGTACTAAAATCCAAATAAATTTGAATAGACCTAACTCAAAGATACATACCTGTTAAAATATCAAATTCCTAAATAATGAGAGAATCCTGAGAGCAGCAGGAGAAAGGAGATTCATCACAGAAAAGGTGATGTGGGCTATGGGTGGGAGGCTCTTTGTCTCTACAGAGATAACCTTAACCTAGGCTGTCCTGACTTGTGGGTGTGGGATGTTGGGGGACTGCAGTCCTACCCTTGGACCATGGCAATAATTCCAGTCCCTGGAAACATTTTATCAATGCAAACTCTATAAACTTTGAATATTCAGGGAAAATGCAAACCAAATGTGCTAAAAGCTTATCTAGAATGTACGAAGTCCATGCTAAAAACTTTCCTAGGATGTGGAAGAGATATGCTAATTCAAGCCTATTGAGAACTGAAACAAAAGAACCATTTGGCCTTTCCTCTCTGTATAAAAGGGACTCAAAAATCTTGTTCGGGGTTCAGGATTGAAAGAGAAAGCTCCCGAGTCTGGCCAGCCACCAATAAACCATTTTTCCTTCTCAAAATCATTCCTGAGTCGTGGCCTCTCTATATGCAAATAATTGAACCTCTCTCAAATTCTAAATTTTGGGGGGCTCTTCTGGGACTGAAAATGGAGGCCAGAGATGATAGCATTTTGCTGCCCCTTCCAAATCCCCGAGGAAGCCGGGAGGACTCAGGTGAACCCCAATCTGGGTGCCCCTGGATTAAATTTAATTCAGAAAAGATGTGGGCTCCACCAGAATTTTCCCAATGAAAATCGAGGGCAATGGAAGGTCAGAAGAGAAAGATTCTGGGAACAAAAAGGAACTCTGAACATGGAAGAAGATAAGACTCCACAGGTGAGCACAGTCTGGATAGCCTCAGCTTTAATTGCTAGGAAGGGGAGGCTGATCATCTCCAAGAGAACCCTAGTAGCCCCAGAAAACTGGGGGGAAGCCATTCTCTCTAGGTCTGGAAAAAGGAGGAAAACCAGGAAAAAACCTGGTGTTTTGGGTTTGTCTAACTGCATGTTAGAATCTGGTACTGGTCTTACATCCACTGAAGGAGTGGAGGCTTGATTATAATAGGAAGGGCTGTTTATAGGTTCAAGTCCTAACATCCTGGAAATTGGACTGGATTTAAAAAAAAAAACTTGGTTACAGGAAAATGGATGGGCTTTTCTAGTGAAGCTTGCTCTGGGTGTAAAGTTAAACAATGAAAAAGGTCAGCTGGAATCTTTTGTTATGGTGCTGAATTGTGAATGAATTGTCTTTATACCAAATGTTAATGTTAAGTGTTCTCTCTAAAGTTTGTGATGGCTGTGGGGGCAGCCATGCTGGAAAAATATATATATAGAAATTGTGGGTCAGATTAGCGACCATTGTACTTCTGTCTGTGTCACCTCAATGCTAGTGTTGGAGTTGTGTGGTTATGTAAAGTAGAATTTAATTGAGTGGAACCCTCATTGGCAAGGGGGTTAATTGATTATGAGGCAAGCCTGTGGAGTCTGGATGTTTGCAGTCTGCATGTTGCAAAAACTCTGCTGCCTTCTCTCTGGTCCACCCCTTTGCCAGGGCTTGGAGGCCATCTGTGTCTGTGCCATGCACCCAGGTTTGTTGGGGCTGCCCCAGTCAGGGTGGCTGGGTCCCCAGGAAGGGTGTCAAATTTGAGTAAGTTCTGTGTGCCAATTTTAGCAGAAAGCTGGAAAGGGGGGAGCGGCTTGCCCCTTTCCAGTGAATCCACACCTATTCATAAGCCACATTCCTATTTGATTGTTGTGCACCTGACTGCCTGGAAGGGGGAGAAATGAAGGGGATGAAAATCAGAATCAAAATAAATGCAGTAAAGTACCCTCCCTAGGTTTTCAAAGCCAAAATACATTTGCATTCTGCCCAAGTTCTTAGAAGGTATTGTGGTAACTTTAAGTAAGGGAATGTGTTCTGTGAAGGTAAAATTGTTCTTAAAAGTATAAATAATTATAAAAAAGTTTAACAAAGAATTGTTTAAATTAAGGTATTTAAATGGCTAATTCCAAAAAGTCTATATTAAACAAAACCTGAATTGGTAATGCTACTAATAAAAGGTAATTTTATAACAGGAAAACTTGTTGGTGGCCAGCCTCCCCTGCCAATTTTCTTCTAAAAAAACTGTTTCTGGTATTACATGCTACTAAGTATTTCAAGCGAAAAAATGTTCATTATTTTAACAAGCTTGTTTAGTGTTAATGGCAATTATATGTTGTAAGAAGTTTGCCTGGTAACTTAGTATGTGGAATATATGGAATGTGTTTTTATTGTTAAGAAAACAAGAGATGATTTTGTCATAACATAAAATGATTGATTATTGGGAAAGAGTAGAGTGTGTGACAAAACCTGAATGAATACTGAAAGTGTAGAAGGTGTGTGGAAGAAAAAATTTTATGATTAAAATTGAGTAAGATTTGATAAGTCTGTCTATAAAGTTTTAAAAGGTTTAGTATCAAGTAGTATATTGATGCAAAGTTAAAAATTTTGTTCTTTTTCAAAGTCTTTCAAGTCATTAGTCTCTTTTAGTATAAGTTTCCTGAATAATCAATATATAAAGAAAATCTGTATTATCAAAATGGCTTCTTGTGCTTTAACCTGATCATATCCTCAGTGTTTGAAGAAGAAAGGGTCTTATCTCTTTTAAAAGAACATTGTGTTCTAGAAATCAAATCCTGAAAAGTAGCTTTTTATTTCAAACTAACTGCAAGAGATTTGTTCTTTTACCTTAAAAGAAAAGTTAAAGTAATAGTTAAGTTCATTTAATATGTTATCAGTCGAAAGAAAGGTGTTTAAAAGTGTTATAAAATTAACAGCTTTAAAAAATTAATAAAAAGTGTAACTAAGAGTTACAATCATTTATAAATGCATTTATATTATAAAAGAGCAGGAAAAAAATAACAAATTATAACTGAGCAAATTTAGCCTGAAACTATTAGTGTAGCTATAAATTCTAAATTAACCTTTCCATCAATTATGGTTGCTTCAAGCCTGACCTCACCCCTTGTCTTTGCCTATGGTTATTTCATGATAGCTTCTGCCCCTACAGTCCAGAAAAAAACTGGAACATCCCTGTCTCCTGTCCTGGTATTAGTAACCTTGCTTTCTCTCATGAATCCAAGCATAAACTAAATTGGTGCCTGGTGGAATTCTTAGCCCTCAGGTTTAAATGATCACTGGAGTTTTATTATCTCCAAGGACTGGAAAAAAAAAAAAAAGAAATCTCCTGCCTTCACTATTAGTGTTCCAAAGAGTGGCAATTAATGAGAGAAACCAGTCTGTCTCCCTGAGGCTTTGAAAGCCTAAGTAAATATACATAAAATTAATCTTGTTGCTTATATGAAATTCTACTAAATTCAAAGTAAAATATAAAGTTCTGAAGCAAAAAAAAAAAAAGGTTCTAAAGCATTGGGAATATTGGGAATATTTTGGTTACAAGCCATTAATTAAGAATCAAAATTCTTGTGTAAAACTGCATGGTCATAATGTAAAACTGCACAGTCATAGTGCAAATTAAGAAAAGTTTCAGTAGTCTTTGAAATGTTTTGCAGTTACACTTATTTTGTAAAAAATGGAAGTTTTAAGTAACTAAAGTTATGTTTTTGTGTCAAACTATTCATGTCTGCCTATTTGCTCAAATTGTTGAGGTTAAATATGCAGTTATATAAGTAATATTTCTGGACCCCAAATTAAGCTAAACAGTATATAAAATAATGCCAATTATAAGTAATGTCAATGAGTTGTGTTTCTGTGTTTAACTCTTTGTGTCTGCCCATTTGCTCAGTGTATGTCTTCATACATCAGGATAATGGTATCAAATTAACAAGTGAGAATTCTTAAAAGAGCTCTATTCAAATTTTTAAAAATTAAATATGCAATTATATATGTGAATAAATATTCTTGGAGCCCAAATTAAACTAAGCAGGATGAAAAATTCGTATAAACATCTGATTATAGAAACTCTTGGGAAAGGGCCCCCTCTTTGCGAGAGTTTGAAGGCAAGACTAGGTGTGGAAGATTAAGCCTATCTACTAAGCTAGAGAATTAAGAATCAGTTTGCCCTGTAATTTCCCTGTTTAAACCTTTTGTCAGTTATAAAATGTAAAAAACAAAGAATAGTTTAGTTTTCACATAAAAGAAGAAAATATTGATGAATGTAACCTGGCAGTCTACTGCCTCAGTGTTCCACTCCTGGGTTAAACAGCAACAAAGGAAACCAGCTTAAGTCAGTCCTATAGGCACTAAATTTGCCCAAGAAATAGCTAAGTCAATACCAATTCAGCACTAAATTCCATTCCTTATTTGACAAAGGGGAGCAGGTAAAAACTAAAGTGGTTGGAATGTGATAATGGAAGTGGTTAAATCACAAACTTTTACACAGTAAAGATAGATCTACTCAGATAGGCTGTAACTTCTGAAGTATCCAATCTATGGAGAAACAGAGGAAGAGCTTGTGTGCTAGGCTGGCTTAGGGATATAAATTGTGTCATATTTCTTTGTTTGAGGTGCCATCCATATTTTCTGGTTGTTTGCCCCTTCTTGCAAAATTGAGAATAAATTCTTTTCTTCTCCACAATTGGGTGAGCCTTATTTTCTTCCAGAAAATTTCTTTCCAACAAAAATAAAAGTAATTATTGGCTCTGTTGACAAATTTCAGTAAGTAAAAAAAAGTCTGTAAAAACTATGGAGAGATCTTTCCGGGATTATGATTAAACAAATTAAGTAATCGTGTAATGTGTTTTGAAACCTGGTAGTCAATGTACTTTTAAAAAAAAGTATTCATTTTCATAACTTAAACAAAGAAAAATTTTAACTTCCTGTAAAAATAAAAAGAGAACATTCCTTGCATAAATTATAATGGTTTCAATTTTATTTACCTTAAGTGTAATCTCCCAGAGTTAATTTATAAACTTAATTAACATTATATGTATGAAATCATTAAAATAATAAAAATTTAAGTTCATATTAATAAAATTAAGCTAAAAAAGATTGTAGATATGCTCTCTTAAAGAAATAAAGTAAATGTCTTTGGTTAATAATTATAATTTACTAAGATTATTTAAATGTAAGGTAACTAGTCAATGTGGTTGTAGTCAATTATAAAAAGTTTGTAAAACATCTTCCAAACTGAAAATGTTTAAATAGTTCTAGTTCTAGAAGTCATTGTTAACTAAAAACTTGGATTAGTATTTGTTGCAAAAAATAACTTAGTGGTAATAAAACCTGTCTGAAGGCCACTGCAAGGTACATATTTAAGTAAATGGTAATAAAAAGTTACCTTGATTCTATTGGGAACCATCTGTTTTCAATTTAACAATGGAAAATAGGTTTTTTTCCTTTTATTACTAAAGTAAAATATCTACTATTATATTCATGGTAAAATTATATAAGTAAACAGTCATTTGATATATGATGTGTTGCATTAAATTGTTTAAAATATATATAAAAACAAGGAATAAACTTTAACATTATCAAACTCTTTTGTGCATTCAAACCAGGCCTTGAACACATTACAAATTTCCTTTCCATGTGAGTTATTGGCTAGGCTGGTCACTGACTCCTCAATTAGAAATATTTCCTATATCAGCCTCTGGTTCTGCTCCTGAAGTGGATGGAAACTGTGTTGCAATTTCAAGCTCCTGTAGCAGCCAATGATGACTTGGTACAGCCAAGTGTACAATGGATATCACCTCCAGACTGGCACTGTTCCACAGTGACAGAGAGCACTATGCACCAGGCTGGTAAAATACTGGAAACTCTCTCTAGAATCAACGATGCTGCGACTTGTTCACTGTGAAGAATATGCTAAGTGGAGCCATGATACCAGGATACTGTAACTAAAACTTAAACACAGTTGGCATTATGGCCTACTCCCATGGAAAAATAATATGTGAAGTATTACAAACCTGAAACTTAAAACTATTAATTGCAACTCTAAATCCTTTGCATTAAGTAATACATTAATTAATATTAAGTGCTGTACTCTTATCCTGTACTAAATATATACCTAATAATTATAACATTATCTTTTCTATTTTGGATCAAGTGCAGAACTATATTAGACATGTTAAATTCCTAGTAAATTCATTTTCTAAACAGTTAATAAACATGTCTATAGAATAAGATAGCAGTCTCACCCAGGCTCAGTCAACTTACTATACTCTACTGTACTCTACTGTGTAGCAAAAATGAGGCTTGCTTGCTAATGAGTCATCTATTGAACAAGTCAAAATTACTAGAAATTGTACAATTAAAACCAAAATGCAAAAAAAAAAACCTTTATTCTGTAGTTCTGATCACTCCCACAGCTAAAAACTAAGAAAATTTCCAACTTGGTGTGCTAATTCTGCATGAAACCAATTGCCCAAAGGGTGCCAGTTCACCAGGAGCATCTAACAGAGTACATGAGTGCCAATCATTAAACAGCTTGAAACGTGTCTTCAAAGCTAAGTACTTATTGTAATTTCTCTCTAAAAATAAATAAATTAGAAAAAGTGTATATATATATATATATATATACTGTTCATACCAGCTTTTAAAAAGGAGTGCCATCTTTATAAGCACCTAACCTTGTCTACCTCTGTAATCCAATGTCCTCTTTTAAAAAAGGGTATTCCAAATTTTTAATTAAGTTTATTTCTTTCAGAGTGAACATCTTATTAACCATATGAAAACTTCATCCAACTTTGTACAGAATGCCAGATCCATCTTCCTCCAGTTAAAATAAGAGTTTTACACCTGTTAGGCAATGAGTACAGCCCATGGCCAGCAGGAAGCAGTTACAGAAAAGAGATCATGTCCCTTTAGCACCCCTTTAAGATTAAAGGTGTAAACTCTTTAAGGGTAAATCCAATTTAATAGATGGATCTGGAGCCTGACTAGAAATCTACATGAGTTTCAGTGGCCCCAGGATGACTGCAGGGGGCCCCTGCCCCAGGTTTCTGCTGTCCAGAATGAAAACTTCTAAACTTCTAAAAACAGTCCTTGATGCTACACTAAAGATTGATAAACAAGGTAATCAATCAAAACAACAAACAGCCATCCACCTCATAGCTCCAACAAAAATTATGCCAAAGCTTAGCAAGTTAAACTTTGGCATAAGGGGCCAATGATGTGGGCCATGGGTGGGAGGCTCTTTGTCTCTTCAGAGATAACCTTAACCTAGGCTGTCTGTCCTGACTTGTGGGTGTGGGATGATGGGGGGCTGCAGTCCTGCCCTTGGTGACCATGGCAACAACTCCAGTCCCAGGAAACAGTTTATCAATGCAAACTCTATAAACTTTGAATATTCAGGGAAAATGCAAACCAAATGTGCTAAAAGCTTATCTAGAATGTATTAAGTCCATGCTAAAAGCTTACCTAGGATGTGGAAGAGACATGCTAATTCAAGCCTATTGAGAACTGAAACAAAAGGACCATTTAACCTTTACTCTCTGTATAAAAGAAACTCAAAAGTTTTGTTCGGGGCTCGGGTTTGCAACAGGAAGCTCCCAAGTCTGGCCGGCCATCAGTAAACCATTTTTCCTTCTCAAAATCATTCCTGAGTCCTGGCCTCTCTATACACAAATAATTGAACCTCTCTCAAATTCTACAACAAATGGATGCCCATTAAAATTAAGTTCTTGTTTCTCAAGAAAAAACCATGGAGGCAAGAAGGCAGTGTATGACATATTTAAGGTAATGAAAGAGAATAAGCTGCCAGGCATGAAACATATTTGTCAAGACTGTCTTTCAAAAATGAAGGTTAGTTTTGGATATGCACAGATAAACAGAAACAGGGAAAATGTAACTACAAAACCAGTTTTGCAGGAAATATTAAAGGAAATGCTTCAGTATGAAAAAAATGACATGAGAACAAGCCTTTGAAAACAGTTTACAAATGAAGGTTGTATCAGCAAAAGTTACTAAAAATGTGAAAAGAGAGATGTAAACAAGGATGTAACAGATACAATCCAAGATTAAAATGAGTAACCCAAGAACTGTCTTTACAGTAATAACATTGAATGTTAAAGGATTAAACTCCCCAATTAAAATATACAGACTGGCAGAATTGATAAGAAAATATGTGCCACCTATAATCTGTCTACAAGAGACTCACTTTAGACCCTAGGATGCATATAGATTGAAAGTAAAAGACTGGAAAAAGTTATTCCATGTATGCAGAAAAAAAGTTGAAGTAGCTGTACTTTTATTAGATTGAATAGATTTTAAAAGCAAAACTCTTATTAGAGAAAATGAAGGTCATCATATAGTAATAAAAAGGACAATTCACCAGAAGGAAATCGTAACTTTAATTGTATATGCACCTAACCAGGATGACCCAAATCTTGAGTCAAACTGAAGGGCAAAATTGAAGGGAATAATGGATGTCTCTACATTAACGTTGGGAACTTCAGTACAACACTATCATCATTAGATAGATCACTTGGGAAGAAGATTAAATAGAAAGAGAGAGGTTGAATAATATTGTTGTAGAGAACTTGGGTGTACGCAGTATCGAAGGTCAGGACACAAGAACTCTGAAAAGGAAGTTGATTTTTTTTTGACTGGCCAGACCTGGTGGACTCCTGTCCTAATGAAAACTGAGCCCCAAATAGAATTTTGGGTTCCCTTTTATACAGAAAAATTATAAGGGTTGGGAGTTAAATGGGGCCCTTTTGAAAGAAAATGACTTTCCTTGTTAGTTAAGTGTTTGAGTACTAGACAGGTTTTCAATTAAAGTACCCCCCATATTTCTGGTGAGCTTGAATTAGCATATCCCCCACATTTCAGGTGAGCTTGAATTAGCATATCCTACACATTTCAGGTGAGTTTGAACTTAGCATATCCTCCACATTCCATCTGGATGCAACCTTGAATATACATTCAGTCTTACATCCTTTCTGAACATCAAAAGACTGTAGGGCCTATATTATTTATTTGGATTTCTAGAGACTAGTTACACTTGGAAACAATTTTGAATTTATGCACAGGCTATATTAATATGATAAACAAAATAAACCTAGTAGTCATATACAGGATATTGCACCCCAACAAAGCAGGACATACATTCTTCTCCAGTGCTCAAGGAACGTTCTCAAGGATAAACTATATGATGGGTCACAAAGCATATCTCAATAAGTGTAAAAGATGGAAATTATATGAAGCACTTTCATCACAATGGAATAAAGCTGGAAATCAACCAGGAGAAAAGGATTAATTTACAAATATATGGAGATTACACTGCAACAATAAAGGGAAAATTATAAATAAATGAAGATTACACAGGAATGATAATTGGGTCAGAGAAAAAATTGCAAGAGAAATAGATAAATATCTTGAGACAAATGAAAATGAGTACAAAACTTATCAGAATCTAAGGGAAGCAGTTAAACAGTGTTGAGAAGGAAATTTATAACCCTCAGTACTTACATTAAAACAGAAGAACTAAAATTAATGAACTAAAGTACATATCTGAGGAAAGTAGAAAAGAAAAGCTCACTATGCCAAGAAAACAAGCAGACTGAGTGGAATAAATATCATTGCAGAAATAAATGAAATTGAGTAGAAGAAAACAATGGAGAGAATTAAAACCAAAATTATTTTCTTTGAGAGCAACAAAATTGACAAACTCTTACCTAGACTGACAAAGCAAAAAAAGAGAGAAGATGCAAATAAAATCAGAAATGGGAATGAAGGAATGATCACAGATATCACAGAAATAAACAGTATTATAATAGGTTAATATGAAAAAATCATATGCCATATTGGGCAACTTAGAAAAGATGGTTGAATTTCCAAAAATAGACAAGAAACTTACACTGATGAAGGAAAAAGAGAAGACCTCAAAAACTAGAAGTAAGAAAATTGATTCAGTCATCAAAACCCTCCAAACAATGAAAAGTCCAGGCCACAAAAAGCCTAGGAAAAGATGGCTTCACACAGGAATTCTATCCTTTATTTGAAAAAACAACTAAAACCAAATTTTAATTTTCTATCCATTATTCAAAAAAAAAACCAAAAAACAACTATCAAAATAGGACCAGAGACTCACTAATCAGGTACAGAATTACTCCAAGCAGAGTGAGAATATAGATCCCTCAAAATAGTTTTACTTCTTTCAGGTTTCTGGTCAGCCAGCAATTGGTGCTTGTTGGGAAATCTTTTCATGAAGGTGCTTATTTCAACTGCTAGTGGCTGATGATTCTGGTCTGGCCTGAACTGAGATTCAAAGCAGGCTCTTCTGCCCACATTCACTGAAGAAAAATCATTCTCTGCTCTCCTTTGCCCACTTTCTCCTCTCTTGGCGTGAGGACATACACTTTTACCTTTGAAACTCATCAAATTTGGTACTTTATGCATTTTGACATTAAATTTTGTCCTGGAAGTCAAAAGATTTTGTCCTTGGTACTCAATGCACAAACTACAACTTGTCAGTGTCAGTTACCTCATGACTTGTTACATTTTCCAGCCAAAACAAAGGGTCATGCATTTACCACACAGTAGCTCCTGCCCTGTGCGCATCCTGTTGAAGTTTTATTTTTGCTTTTGTGATCATTTTGTGTCTTTTTGCCTTTTTTTCATTATGGGTCCTAAGAAAATTAGCAGTGATAACACTGAGCAGAAAAGAAAATTTCTTTACACCACCACTGAGCAAAACAAAAGAAATAATAGATAAATATGAGACCTGTATTCACATTACTGATATTGATAGGAAATA
The DNA here is from genome assembly GCF_030445035.2 of Dasypus novemcinctus. NCBI lineage: Eukaryota > Metazoa > Chordata > Mammalia > Cingulata > Dasypodidae > Dasypus > Dasypus novemcinctus. The sequence goes on from NC_080688.1 coordinate 2,765,634, forward strand.
TGGTATGTCTAGAACAAGGGTCTCCAACATCATTAAGAATAAAGAAACAAACAAAAAGGCTGTTGTTGTGAAAGGAGTTAAGGCATTAGCAATCAGCTTTCCAAAACACTCAAGGAAGTTGAAAAATTTCAACTCCAAGGATGTTGACAAGCTTCAACTTCAAGAAATTAGAAGTTATTAATTTGGGTAAATGAGAAGCAGCTAGTAGTTGACAATGTATCTGAAGCCATGAAATGTGAAAAAGCAAAATTGTTGCATGCCAATCTTTTGAAAAACAAACAAGAATCCAGTGATGGGAGTGCTGAAGTTTTTAAGGCCAGCCAGATATGGTGTGCTAATTTTAAAAAGGGGAAGAGCATGAATTCACCATGGAAGGATTTGTGGCCACAAAGCTCTAAGAGAGGCTTTGAAGGGTTTGAGACTGACCCCAAGCCTGCAGGCAAAAAGGGTACAGTTGTGCGACATATACTATGTTTGGAACAATCATTGAGCCTGAAGTTTGATGCTGCTGATGTTGAGGAGTTAGTGGAAGAATATTTTGAGGAGCTCAGCATTGAGGACCTGCAGGGACTACAGAAGGATAAACAAGAAGATGTGGCTGGGAAGATTTCTTCAGGCGAGCAGGAGATAAGGGAGGATGTACCCAGTTCCTTGGTAAAAAAAAAAATGGGCAGAAGTTCAAAATTCTGTGAAATACCACATGAACACAGCTCTAAGAAGAAGAAATGAGAATTTATAGAATAACCAACAATTTCACAATTTTGAGGAATTTTTAAAAGAAGACAAAAGCAGTCCCCATTGGATAAGTGTTGGAAACTGAGGCACAGAGGTCTTGCAAGGAGAGATATGCTGTTTCCATGGCTATGCTTGCAACCTAAGAAATGCAACAATTAAAGAGTTCCCAGCAAACAGGATGAAGATGTTAAAAGCTGAAAGAAAAGATGAGCACATACCTTGTAGTTAGATATAACACTTAGACTTTGTACCTTGAGATAAAATTTTTTGAATTCCTTAGATCATGACTAATGTTAATAATTAACTGCATGTTGCTGTTTCTTCTCACATAGACTGGGGTATATCTAAGACCCTTTGTAAACAATAAAGTTGTCTGATGAGTTTTCACTCACTGAGCCCCCTGATCCCAGCTCTCTCTCTTTCTTTCTTTGTTTCATTCCTGATACCTTTCGAGTCCAAATCTCCAATATCTGGCACCCAACGTGAGGGCCTAAAGAAGTGTTAGTGTATTTCATAGCAGTATCAGGATCTGTCAAAAAAACCTCATCAAGGGTCATGTAAGACATCCAAAAGAGTGTGACTTGAGTCTTCTTTTAGGTAAGTAACATTTCCCCGAAGTCATCAGGGTAATGGGTAATCAAATGGGATGTGTGGAAGAATATTCACAAGTGTTAAAAACTTTGTTGGAAGTTACTGGGCTGCCTGTAAAAAGCTATGAATTTCTAGAATTGTTTGGTTTAATACAAAAGCATTGTTGGTTTCAGCCTCAGGGGTGTAATGTTTTAAATTTGAAACAGTGGAGAAGTGTATGAACATTTTACAAAGAGCATAACAAAAAAGGGAATTCATTCCATTATCAGTACAGGCCTTATGCCATCAGATAGTGACAGCTTTAGATCCTTTATAGTCTGAAGAAGGAGAGAAAGATGAAATTACTATACTTTTTAAGCCCATAAGTAAATTTGAAATAAAAGAAAGTAAAATGGAATAAAAACAGGAGCTTGAACCGAATGGGGAACCTTCAGGTTTTTTCCCTCATATTGATACTGTTGTAGAATTGATACTAGTTTCAATTATTTGCATATAGAAAGGCCAGGATTCAGGAATGATTTTGAGAAGGAAAAATGGTTTATTGATGGCCAGCTGGACTCGGGAGCTTTCTGTTTCAAACCTGAGCCCCAAACAAGATTTTGAGTCCCTTTTATACAGAGAGGAAAGGCCAAATGGTCCTTTAGTTTCAGTTCTCAATAGGCTTGAATTAGAAAATATCTTCCACATACTAGGTAAGCTTTTAGCATGAAGTTCCTAAATTCTAGATAAGCTTTTAGCACATTTGGTTTGCATTTTCCCTGAATATTTATAGTTTATAGACTTTGCATAGTTAAACTGTTTCTTGGGACTGGAGTCATTGCCATGGTCAAAAAGGGCAGGACTGCAGCCTCTTACTGTTCCACACCCACAAGTTAGGACAGACAGTTTAGGTTAAGGTTATCTCTGAAGAGACAAATAGCCTCCCACCCATAGCCCACATCATTTCCCCCCTTATGCCAAAGTTTAACTTTCTAAGCTTTGGCATAATTTTTGTTGGAGCTATGAAGTGGATGTCTGTTTGTTGTATTGATTGATTACTTAAGAATTTTTAGTGTGGCATCCAGGACTTTGTTTTTAGAAGTTTAGAAGTTTTCACTCTGGATAGCAGAATCCTGGGGCAGGGGCCCCCATGCAGTTATCCTGGGGCCACCAGTGCTTACATGGATTTTCAGTCAGGCTCCAGATCTATTTATTAATTTTGTTTTACCCTGAAAGAGTTTACACCTTTAATCTTAAAGGGATGCTGAAGGTAGATGATCTCTTTTCTGTAACTGCTTCCTGCTGGCCATGGGCTGTACTCATTGCCTAACAAGGTGTAAAAGTCTTATTTTATTTTAACTGGAGGAAGATGGATCTGGCATTCCATACAAAGTTGGATGAAGTTTTCATATGGTTAATAAAATGTTCACTCTGAAAGAAATAAACTTATTTAAAAATTTGGAATACCCATTTTTAAAAGAGATCATCGGATTACAGAGGTAGACAAGATTAGGTGCTTATAAAGATGGCACCCCTTTTTAAAAGCTGGTAGGAACTATATATATATATATATTTTTTCTCTCCAAGGTATTTTTAGAGAGAAAATGCAATAGATACTTAGCTTTGTTTTAAAGACGCATTTCAAGCTGGTTAATAATTGACACTCATGTTCTGTTAGATGCTCCTGGTGAATTGGCAACTTTTAGACAATTGGTTTCATTCAGATTAGAGCACTAAGATGGACATTTTCTTAATTTTTAGCTGTGGGAGTGGATCAGAACTACAGAATAAAGTTTTTTTTTTTTACATTTCAGTTTTAATTGTACAATTTCTAGTAATTTTGACTGTTTCATAGGTGACCCGTTATTAGCAAGCAAGCAAGATTTATTTTTGCTACACAGTAGAGTACACTAGAATAGTAAGTTGGCTGAGCCTGGCTAAGACCATTGCCTTACTTTATAGACATGTTTATTAATTATTTAGAAAATAAAGTTACCAGGATTTTAACATGCCTAATATACTTTTGTACCTGATCCAGAATAGGAAAGATAACAATATAATTATTAGGCATATATTTAGTACAGAATAAAAGTACAGCACTTAACATTAATGTATTACTTAATGCAAAGGATTCAGAGTTGCAATTAATAGTTTTAAGTTTCAGGTTTGTAATACTTTACATGTTATCTCTCCATGGGAGCAGGCCATAATGCCAATTGTTTTTAAGTTTTACTTACAGTATCCTGGTATCATGGCTCCACTTAGCATGTTCTTCAGAGTGAGGAAGTCACAGCATTGTTGATTCTAGAGAGAGTTTCCAGTATTTTACCAGCCTGGTGCATGGTGCTCTCTGTAACTATGGAACAGTGCCAGTCTGGAGGTGATATCCATTGTACACTTGGCTGTGTCCAGTCATCGTTGGCTGCTGCAGGAGCTTGAAACTGCAACACAGTATCCATCCACTTCAGGAGCAGAACCAGAGGCAAATATTTCTAATTGAGGAGTCAGTGACCAGTCTAGCCAATAACTCACATGGAGAGGCAATTTGCAATGTATTCAAGGCCTGGTTTGAATGCACAAAAGAGTTTAATATTAAAGTTTATTCCTTGTTTTTATATATATTTTAAACAATTTAATGCACCACATTATATATCAAATGACTGATTACTAATACAATTTTACTATGAAAATAATAGTAGGTATTTTACTTTAGTAATAGAGGGAAAATATTATTTTTCACTGTTGAAATGAAAACAGAAGATTTCCAATAGAATCAAGATAAGTTTTTATTACCATTTACTTAAATATGCACTTTGCAGTGGTCTTCAGACAGGTTTTATCACCACAAAGTTATTTTTTTGCAACCAATACCAATTCAAGTTTTTAGTTAACAATGACTTCTAGAACTATAACTATTTAAACGTTTTCAGTTTGGAAGATGTTTTACAACTGACCACAACCACATTGACTAGTTACCTTCCATTTAAATAAATTTATTAAATTGTAATTACTAACCAAAGAAATTTATTTAAGAGAGCATATTTACAATTTTTGTCTTTATCAATTTCATTAATGTAAACTTACAATTTTTATTATTCTAAAGATGTTGTACATGTTAATTTATCTAATGGGTATTTTATAAACTAAGGGAGATTACACCCAAGCTAAATAAAATTGAAATCATTATAGTTTATGCAAGGAATGGTTTCTTCTTTTTCCTTTACAGGAAGCTAAAAATTTTTTTTGGTTTAAGTTATGAAAATGAGTAACTTTTAAAAGCATACTGACTACCAGGTTTCAAAACACATTACACGATTACTTAATTTGTTTAATCATAATCCAGGAAAGTTCTCTCCATAGTTTTTATGGACTTTACTTACTGAAATTTGTCAACAGAGTCACTAATTACCTTTATTTTTGATGGAAAGAAATCTTCTGGAAGAAAATAAGGCTCACCCAGCTGTGGAGAAGAAAAGAATTTATTCTCAAGCTTGCATGTTACAGGTAACATAGATTCCAGAAGAAATATTAAAAACATTAAAATATAAGATGTGAAGTGATGGAGAACTTAAAAACAGCTATACCAAAAAAGTAAGAAAATAAGAATTATGAGTCAATTGTAAAATGTATGTTTCTATTGGTGTGTTTTAATTGACAAAACACAAAAGTTCATCTGTTTGTTCAATGTCAGTATTTATTTTGATACCTCCAGATGGTGATTTAAATTAATAAATAAAATTTTTAAAGAGTTCTATTCAAATAGCCAAATATTAAATAAGCACTTATATTAATACATAAGTTTAAATGCTAATAAGATCTCTACAATGATAAAAATTCTAAGTCTTGATTAACAAAATTACTGTAAGTCTTTTCATAAAAAATAGTTCTTGCCTAGTTTGAAATGAATAGTTTATTTCTCTTCACAGGGTAAAATGGAGGATGTAAAACAAATGAATATTAAAGATAGTTAAAAGTTTATGGGAATGCTGATGAAATTTAATAAGTTTTTTCAAAAAAGTGTGTCTTGTCCTAAAATAGGATTGCTAATTTTCATGGCTAAAACCCTACTGATGACATTATGTTAACCAGTAATCCTTTTTTCAGAATTAAAAGAAACATCAGATACAATGGAATCTTATCTTGAGAGCCTGGTGTGGGCAGACAGTTGGGATGGGCTGCAGGGTCCCTGCTGCTCTATCAAATTATTCAATGTTGTTTAGTTGGGTAAAACAAAACTATTACCTCTGTTGTAATTGATAAAGTACAATGTTTTCTCATGGTAATGTAGTTTGTAATATTGTTGAAATACTAAAAATCTTTCATCTTCACTTACCTCAAATATTAAAACCGTTGTATGTATTAATTGGGAAAAGTTCTTCATGGAAGTGGGAAAACCTTTAGAAAGCTGCTTTAAATCACAATAAAAGGAAGGTAAAATTGTGAACATTAACTTGGCCTATGAATTGGATGTGGCAAGCACCATTATTGGCTTTGGGTAGTGTTTGTGGCAAAAGCAAAATTCTAAACAACTACCCCTTGGTTTTTAATCACAATTATGAAAAGAGGTCAAAAGCAATATAAAAAAGCAATTGTGTGTAGCATGGGAGGCGCTGCTAAAAGTGAAAAATGTAACCCAATAGTGTCTGATCACTCTGAAGACTGCCACCCCTATCCAGGGGTGGATTACAAATACTAAAAGCAAAACTGAAATGATGAACTGTTGTAAATCATCCTCAGATTTATGAAAAAGCATCTGGAATACCTGCTAGTAGTAACAGGTGACCGTCATTTCTCTGCCCTCTCCACTAACATCCCTTTTAGTTCTATTAACACCGATGCCTTTGTGAAGATCCAGGGCCCTACCACTGAAACCTGAGAAAAGGCAGAATGTCTCCACCAGAAAGGTGAACATTGTGAATTCCAGACCTCATGGTGCCTAGCCCAGCTGTTCTAGCTGCCTGTTACTTGCCAATAACTCATGGACTTCACCCATAAGTGTCCATTGTACTCACTCCAATGACTGTAACATCAGGTCCCCTCTGCTCTTGAAAGGAATGAGCCCTCAAATGCACAATTCAAAACTTCTGGGGAGTAATACAACAAAACCCACCAGAGTTGTATTCAATACTTTACAAAAACAAAATGGGGGAAATGTGGAAATATGGCCGGAGTTTAAAATACTTCACTGAGACCTGTGGCAATTGCTGCCATGCATCACGTTAACTTTACAAATCCTGGAACTGTGAACTTGCAGCTTGGGTCTGCCTATGGGCTTTGGGCCTCTGTGTCCTCTCCTTATGCTATTGTGGCAGGAACTGTTAACATTACAAAAGAAAGTGGATGCTGGCCCCTTGGGCTAATGACACTCATAGTCATAACCTACAAAAAAATTTGTGGAACATATTTCTTAGAATTGTCCCTACTTATGAATGGTTGGGAAATATAAATAAGACCAGACAGTATTTGACTCTTAATCAAACATATCATCTTAAGACCTGTGTTAGAAATCTGTTTGTTTTCATAACTGGTAAGATATCTATTAAGAATGACTCATTGTTTTAAGATAATGGTGCCTTATTTACATGTCTATCAGAAAGTGTATTGCAGGATGGAGAAACAATAGTGATGACCAGAAGAAGAAAAGTTATCTGGATACCTGTGAGAATAATGCAGATTTGGCAGTTGTCTCCTGAAAGTTAGTTATTGCTACACAAGAATTCTTGAAATAGACTGATGCTTTATTGGACTGCTTATTATAGACATTTTGGGACTAATTGGAATCATTACACCTGCTGGAACTGCTGCAGTAGCTTTACATGAAAGTAAAAGCACAACAATATGTACATGATTGGCATAAAAATGCTAGTGATTTGTGACATATTCAAGGACAAATAGACAAGCAGTTTAAAAACTGAGTTAATGATTTAGAATCAGCTGTGTTACATATTGAAGATCCATTGTATAATTTAAATTTGGTAAGGGGGTTGAGGTGTGATTGGAATGAAAGTAATTTCTGTATAACTCTGCTTGCATATAATTCATCAGATAATAACATGGAAAAAATTAAGAATCATTTATTAGGCCATAAAAGTAATATCTCTCTAGAAAGAATAGAGTTACAAAGGAATATATTGGATATGTCAAATACATGTAGCTAATGATAAGGATATTTTTTCAAACATCATTTCACATATTACAAAGTTTTATCCAGTTAATTGATGGAAATCACAGCATTTCCTGTCAGCTTTAGGAATAGGGCTAATCATATTTGTTCTGTTGTTCATGATTTTTCCCTGTACCGGACAGTGATTTAGAACAAAATTGCAAAACATAGCATCTATGGGACATGCGAATAATCTGGAAGTAGCAAAAACACTTCAATAACTTCCCCTAGTCAAAAAGCTTGGCTGGTAGTCAATGACGTGTAAGATTTTCAGAAGAGGGCAACCTAAAACAGGCACAGTCACCTTGACTAAAAACAAAGGGGGAAATGTTTGAAACTGAGGCACAGAGGTCTCACAAGAAGAGACATGCTGTTTCCATGACTATTCTTGCAACCTAAGGAATGTGGCAATTAAGAGTTCCCAGCAAAAAGATTAAGCTATTAAAGGCTGTAAGAAAAGATGAGCACATACTTTGTAGTTAGATAGAACACTTAGACTTTGTACCTTGAGATAAGATTTTTGAATTCCTTAGATCATGAATAATGCTAATAGTTAACTGCATGTTGCTGTTTGTTCTCACCTAGGCTGGGGTTTATTTAGAGTCCCTTGTAAAAAATAAAGTTGTCTGGTGAGTCTTTACTCAAAGAACCCCCTGATCCCAGCTTTCTCTCTTTCTTTCTCTTTATTTCATTCTCTCTTTCTCTTTGTTTCATTCCTGACACCCTTCAGGCCCAAATCTTCAAAAGATACATTTTTAGTGAAGGTGACAGTGTGTCAAGGCCTGTGCTGCAAGTTGAAATAGAAAAGAAAAAGAACACCTGAAGTACAATTGTCTTATAGTCTATCAGAGAAAGACTCTACAACCAAGCACCACTTGATATAACCTCTTCTTCCCATCAATTTCCCATCATCCCATTAGGTGATGGACTCTTCTCAATATAGGTAAAGTGAAGATTTTATTTTCTTTAATCTAAGTATTAATTTTTAGTTTAATTTCTCATGTCAAGTAAAATATACAACCCTACCTTTTTCCATATTGACTTAGAATGTGCATTGCCTTTGGTTTGGGAATGCATATAATTTATTTACATTATTCCTTATGGGAAAAATTTGGTTAGTATTCATCATTTTTGATGCTCATCACACCTCTTGGAAATAATTAACAATTATCAAGGTATTACTGTACCTTATTCCAGCTTTCAGTTTCCATGGTTTTGTCCTTAAAGACATTCTTTTTTTTTAGCATGTACCTTTTTGTTTGCTTATTGATTTAATTATTTATTCTTTTTATATAAAAGCTTTAGATCACATAAATGTTACATGAAAAATTATAGGGGATTCCCATTTGTGCCACCCCTCACACACATTTTCCCGCATTAACATCCTTCATTAATGTGGCACAATTGTTACAATTGATGAACACATGTTGAATTCTATTCTATTCTATTAACTAATTCTATTCTATTAACTGTAGATCAGAAGATTTGGTTCTGATCAAGGAACCCACTTCACAGCAAATGTTGTGCAGTAATAGGATCATCTTCATGGAGTTCACTGGTCCTATTATGTATCCCATCATCCTAAAACAGCTAGATAAATAGAATAGTGGAATGACCTCTGAAGACTCAATTATAATGTCCATTAAGTAGCAGTACCTGGAAGTGCTTGGGCAATTTTCTTCAGGGTTTATGTATGCACTAAATAAGCATCCACTCTATGTAGCTATTTTTCTCACAAAGCCAGTATTCATTGATCCAGGAATCGAGGTGTGGAAATGGTAGTGGCACCACACAATATTGCCCTTTGTGATCCAGTATGAAAAATTTTGCTTCCTTTTCCTCTAAAATTAAGCCCTGCTGAAGGGTATTTGGGATGGGTAGTGGAAGAAAGTAGTGAAAGTTATAAACTTCAATCCTGAGTCCAGTTACATAAACAAGAACTGTTATGGTCATGAATATTCTTTTACGGTTTTGTGACTATTTTTGCATATGACATAAAATGAATAACTGTTTTCTTTCCTTTTACCCTTACCCTATGACATAATTTGTACTCATTTAATATCATAGAATTTGAGAATGAAAAATTTAAGAGTATATATAATCTAAGGATATGCACCCTTTTCTAGAGGGAATTAGTGCATTTCTGGTTGTACTGCTATAGAATTTGAGAGAGGTTCAATTATTTGCATATAGAAAGACCAGGACTCAGGAATGATTTTGAGAAGGAAAAATGGTTTATTGATGGCCAGCCAGAATCAGGATCTTTCTGTTTCAATCCAGAGCCCCAAACAAGATTTTTAAGTCCCTTTTATACAGAGAGGAAAGGCCAAATGGTTCTTTTGTTTCAGTTCTCAATAGACTTGAATTAGCATATATTTTCTACATCCTAGGAAAGCTTTTAGCATGGACTTCATACATTCTAAATAAGCTTTTAGCACATTTTGTTTGCATTTCCCCTGAATATTTAAAGTTTATAGAGTTTGCATTGATAAACTGTTTCCTGGGACTGGAGTCATTGCCATGGTCACCAAGGGCAGAACTGCAGCCTCTCATCATCCCACACCCACAAGTCAGGACAGACAGCTTAGGTTAAGGTTATCTCTGAAGAGACAAAGAGCCTCCCACCCATAGCCCACATCATTTCCCCTCTTATGCCAAAGTTTACCTTCCTACACTTTGGTATAATTATTGTTTGAGCTGTGAGGTAGATGGCTGTTTGTTGTTTTGATTGATTACTTTACTTATCAATTTTTACTGTATCATCCAGGACTGTTTATAGAAGTTTAGAAGTTTTCTTTCTGGACAGCAGAATCCTGGAACGGGAGCCCCTGTGCAGTCATCCTGGGGCTACAAGCACTCACATGGATTTCCAGTCAGGTTCCAGATCCGTCTATTAATTTTGTTTTACCCTTAAAGAATTTACATCTTTAATCCAGAAGGGGTGCTGAAGGGAGATGATCGCTTCTGTAACTGCTTCCTACTGGGCTGTAGTCATTGCCTAACAAGGTGTAAAAGTCATATTTTATTTTAATTTGAGGAAGATGGATCTGGCATTCTGCACGAAGTTGGATGAAGTTTTCATATGGTTAATAAGATGTTCACTCTGAAAGAAACAAACTCAATTAAAATTTTGGAATGCCTGTTTTTAAAAGAGGACATTGGATTACAGAGGTAGACAAGGTTAGGTGCTTATAAAGATGGCACCCCTTTTTAAAAGCTGGTGGGAACAGTATATATATATATATATATTTTTTTTTTCCTCTAAGGTATTTTTAGAGAGAAATTGCAATAGATACTTAGCTTTGTTTGGAAGATGCATTTCAGGCTGTTTAATAATCTTCCCTCATGTTTTGTTAGATGCTCATGGTGAACTGGCACCGTTTGGACAGTTCGTTTCATTTAGGATTAGTGCACTAAGATAGAAATTTTCTTAGTTTTTAGCTGTGGGAGTGGATTAGACCTACAGAATAAAGTTTTTTTTTTTTACATTTCAGTTTTAATTGTACAATTTCTGGTAATTTTGACTTTTTAATAGGCGACCCATTATTAGCAAGGAAGCCTCATTTTTGCTACACAGTAGAGTACACTAGAATAGTAAGTTGGCTGAGCCTGGCTAAGACCTTTGCCATATTTTATAGACATGTTTATTAATTATTTAGAAAATAAAGTTACCAGGAATTTAACATGTCTAATATACTTTTTTACCTGATCCAGAATAGAAAAGATAATGTTATAATTATTAGACATATATTTAGTACAGGATAAAAGTACAGCACTTTAGTATTAATGTACTACTTAATGCATAATGATTTTGAGTTGCAATTAATAGTTTTAAGTTTCAGGTTTGTAATCCTTTACATGTTATTTCTCCATGGGAGCAGGCCATAATGCCAATTGTGTTTAAGTTTTACTTACAGTACCCTGGTATCATGGCTCCACTTAGCATATTCTTCACAAAGTGAGAAAGTTGCAGCATCTTGATTCTAGAGAGTTTCCAGTATTCTACTGGCCTGGTGCATAGTGCTCTCTGGCACTATGAAACAGTGCCAGTTTGGAGGTGCTATCCATTGTACACTTGGCTGTACCAAGTCATCATTGGCTGCTGCAGGAACTTGAAACTGCAATGAGTTTCCATCAACTTCACAAGCAGAACCAGAGGCTAATATAGCAAATATTTCTAATTGAGGGGTTAATGACCCAGCCCAGCCTATAACTCACATGGAGAGGCAACCTGTAATGTATTCAAGGCCTGGTTTGAATGCACAAAAAAGTTTGACAATGTTAAAGTTTATTCCTTGTTTTTATATATATTTTAAACAATTATTATATATATTATTAAACAATTTAATGTCATATATCTATTGACTGTTTACTTATATAATTTTACCACCAAGATAATAGTAGGTATGTTACTTTAGTAATAGAGGGGAAAATCTATGTTTTATTAATTTGAAAACAGAATATTCCCAATAAAATCAGATAACTTTTTATTATCACTTACTTAAATATGCAACTTGCAGTGGACTTCAGACAGGTTTTATTATTATGAAGTTATTTTTTGCCACTAATACTAATCTAAGTTTTTAGTTAAAAAAGATTTCTAGAACTAGAACTATTTAAATATTTTCAGTTTGGAAGATGTTTTACAAACTCTTTATAACTGACTACAACTTCATTGACTAGTTACTTTATGTTTAAATAAACTTTGTAAATTACAATTACTAACCAAAGAAATTTATTTTATTTAAGAGAGCATATCTACAATCTTTTCCTTTAGCTTAATTTTATTAATGTGAATTTACAATTTTTATTACTCTAAAGAATTTGTACATATAATGTTAATTTAGTTTATAAGTTAACTATGGGAGATTACACTCAACCTAAATAAAATTGAAACTATGATAGTTTATGCAAAGAATGTTCACTTTTTCTTTACAGGAAGCTAAAACCTTTTTTTTGTTTAATTTTTGAAAATTAATAATTTTTAAAAGCATACTGACTACCAGGTTTCAAAACACATTACACAATTACCTAATTTGTTTAATCATAATCCAGGAAAGATCCCTCCATAGTTTTCATGGACTTTACTTACTGAAATTTGTTAACAGAGCCACTAATTATCTTTATTTTATGGCTGACTAAAGGTTTAAACTGGGAAATTACAGGGTAAACTGATTCTTAATTCCCCAGCCTAGTAGATAGGTTTAATATGCCACACCTAGTATTGCCCTCAACTTCTTGCAAAGAGGAGGCCCTTTCCCAATAGTTCTTATAATTAGATTTCTGTATGACTTTTCCATCCTGCTTAGTTTAATTTGGGCTCTAGGAATATTTATTCACATATAACTGCATATTTAATTTTTAACAATTTGAATAGAGCTCTTTTAGGAATTTTCCCTTGTTAATTTGATATTATCATCCTGGTGTATGAAGACATACACTGAGCAAATGGGCAGACACAAATAGAGTTAGACACAGAAACACAACTCTTTGATGTTACTTATAATTGGCATTATTTTATATACTGTTTAGCTTAATTTGGGGTCCAGATATATATATATTACTTATATAACTGCATATTTAACCTCAACAATTTGAGCAAATAGGCAGACATGAATAGTTTGACACAAAAACATAATTTTAGTTACTTAAAACTTCGATTTTTTACAAAATAAGTGTGACTGCAAAACATTTTAAAAACTCCTGATACTTTTCTTAATTTGCACTATGACTGTGAAGTTTTACATTATGACCATGCAGTTTTACATAAGAATTTTCTTTCTTAACTAATGAATTGTAACCAAAATGTTTTCAATGCTTTAGCACCATTTTTTTTTTGTTTCAGAACTTTATATTTTTCTTTGAATTTAGCAGAATTTTGGATAAGCAACAAGATTAATTTTATGTATATTTACTGAGGCTATTCAAAGCTTTAGGGAGACTTGTTTCTTGCATGAATTGTCACTCTTAGAACACTGATAGTTAAGACAGGAGATTTCCTTTTATTTTTTTCCCCAGTCCTTGGAGATAATAAAACTCCAGTGATCATTTAAACCTAAGGGCTAAGAATTCCATCAGGCAGCAATTTAGTTTACACTTGGATTCATGAGAGAAAGCAGAGTTACTAGTATCAGGACAGGAGACAGGGATGTTCCATCTTTTTTCTGGACTGTAGGGGCAGAAACTATCATGAAAGAACCATAGGCAAAGACAAGGGGTGAGTTCAGACTTAATGCAACCATAAATGAAGGAAAGGTTAGTTTAGAATTTATACTTACAATAATAGTTTCAGGCTAAATTTACTCAGTTATAATTTTAGTTATTATTTTTCCACTGTTTTATAATACAAATGCATTGATAAATGATTGTAACTTGTAGTTACAGTTTTTATTAATTTTTTATACCTGTTCATTTTATAACACTTTTAAATACCTTTCATTTGACTCATAACATATTAAATGAACTATTACTTTAATTTTTCTTTTAAGGTAAAAAAACAAATCTCCTGCAGTTAGTTTGAAATAAAATGCTACTTTTCAGGATTTGATTTCTAGAACATAACGTTCTTTTAAAAGAGATAGGACCCTTTCTTCTTTGAACATTGGGCAAATGATGAGGTTAAAGCACAGGAAGGTATTTTGATAAAACAGATTTTCTTTGTATATTGATTATTCAGGAAACTTTTACTAAAAGAGACTAATGACTTGAGAGACTTTGAGAAAGAACAAAATTTTTACCTTTGCATCAGTGTACTACTTGATACTAAACTTTTTAAAACTTTATAGACAGACTTATCAAATCCTTACTCAATTTTAATCACAAAAATTTTCTTCCACAAACCTTTTACACTATCAGTATTCATTCAGGTTTTGTCACACACTCTACTCTTTCCCAATAATCAGTCATTTTATGTTAGGACAAAATTATCTCCTGTTTTCTTAACAATAAAAACACATTCCATATATTCCACATACTAAGTTACCAGGCAAACTTCTTACAATGGCATATAATTGCCAAGTTGGCAGGGGAAGCTGGCCACCAACAAGTTTTCCTGTTATAAAATTACCTTTTATTAGTAGTATTATCAATTCAGGTTTTGTTTAATAAAGACTTTTTGGAATTAGCCATTTAAATACCTTAATTTAAACAATGCTTCATTAAAATTTTTATAATTATTTATACTTTTAAGACAAATTTTACCTTCACAGAACACATTCCCTTACTTAAAGTTACCACAATACCTTCTAAGAACCTGGACAGAATGCAAATGTATTTTGACTTTGAAAACCTAGGGAGGGAATATTACAGCATTTACTTTGATTCTGCTTTTACATCCTCTTCACTCCCCCCCCCCTTCCAGTCAGTTGGGTGCACAACAATCTAATAGGAATGTGGCTTATGAATAGAAGGTGTGGATTCACTGGAAAGGGGCAAGTTGCTCCCCCCTTTCCAGCTTTCTGCCAAAATGGGCAGACAGAACTTACTCAAATTTGGCACCCTCCTGGGGACCCAGCCACACTGACTGGGGCAGCCCTAGCAAACCCAGGTGCATGGCACAGACACAGACCACCTCTAAGCCCCAGCAAACGGGCAGACCAGAGATGAGGCAGCAGAGCATGCACAAATATCCAGATTCTGCAAACATCCAGACTCCTCAGTTTTTCTCCATAATCAATTCACCTGCTTGCCAATAGCAAGCAAGAGTTCCAGCTCAATTAAATTCCACCACTTCACATAACTACACAACTCCAATACCAGCATTGAGCTGACACAGACAGAAGCACAAAAGTCAATAATCTGACCCACAGGTTCTATATATGTATTTTTCCAGGATGGTTGCCCCTGCAGCCATCACAAACCTTAGAGAGAACATTTAACATTAACATCTGGTATAAAGACAAATCATTTGCAATTCAGCACCATAACAAAAGATTCCGGCTGACATTTTTCACTGTTTAACTTTATACCCAGACCAAGCTTCACTAGAAAAGCCAATCCATTCTCCTGTAACCCAGTTTTTATTTTTTTTTCAATCCAGTCCAATTTCCAGGACGTTAGGACTTGAACCTATAAACATTCCTTCTTATTATAATCAAGCCTCCACCCCTTCAGTGGATATAAGACCAGTAGTAGATTCTAACATGCAGTTAGACAAACCCAAAAAACCAGGCTTTTTCCTGGTTTTCCTCCTTTTTCCAGACCTAGAGAGAATGGCTTCCCTCAAAATTTCTGGGGCTACTGGGTTCTCTTGGTAGGTGATCAGCCTCCCACTCCTAGCAATTAAAGCTGAGGCTTTCCAGACTGTACTCACCTGGGGAGTCTTACCTTCTTCCATATTCAGAGTTCTTTTTCACTCCCAGAATCTTTCTCTTCAGACCTTCCATTGCCCTTGATTTTTTGGGGGAAGATTCTGGTGGGGCCCACATCTTTTCT
Source organism: Dasypus novemcinctus (assembly GCF_030445035.2). NCBI lineage: Eukaryota > Metazoa > Chordata > Mammalia > Cingulata > Dasypodidae > Dasypus > Dasypus novemcinctus. The sequence continues at coordinate 2,781,535 of NC_080688.1, forward strand.
GGATTAAATTTAACACAGGGGCACCCAGATTGGGGTTCACCAAAGTCCTCCCAGCTTCCTTGGGGATTTGGAAGGGCCAGCAAAATGCTACCAACCTGTCCTTCATTTGCAGTTCTGGACGAGCCCCCCAAAATGCTGTAGAATTTGAGAGAGGTTCAATTATTTGCATATAGAAAGGCCAGGACTCAGGAATGATTTTGAGAAGGAAAAATGGTTTATTGATGGCCAGCCAGACTTGGGAGCTTCTGTTTCAATCCTGAGCCCTGAAAAATATTTTTGAGTCCCTTTTATACAGAGAGGAAAGGTCAAATGGTTCTTTTGTTTCAGTTCTCAATAGGCTTGAATTAGCATATATTTTCTACATCCTAGGTAAGCTTTTAGCATGGACTTCATACATTCTAGATAAGCTTTTGGCACATTTGGTTTGCATTTTCCCTGAATATTTAAAGTTTATGAAGTTTGCATTGATAAACTGTTTCCTGGGACTGGAGTCATTGCCATGGTCACCAAGGGCAGGACTGCAGCCTCTCATCATCCCACACTCACAAGTCAGGACAGACAGCTTAGGTTAAGGTTATCTCTGAAGAGATAAAGAGCCTTCCACCCATAGCCTGCATCAGTACAGTGAACAGTTGAATATTGCTCATTGGAAATATGTATTTACATGGCCATTGTTATTGTTTATATTTAGAAACTATGGATTCAGGTGATGTGTATTGCTGTCAAGTTGATAAGGGTTAGACTGTGATGCTTGGTTAATAGGTCAGTTTGGTCAGGTAATGGTGCCCAGTTGTTTGGTCAAGAAAACATAGGTCTAATTGTAATATGGCGGGATTTCAATGCACTGGTTGCATAGATGACTGGTTACATCTAAAATCAAGTAGGGAGATTGCTGTGCACAATGAGAGAAATCTCACTCAATCAGTTGAAGTCTTTAAGAAGGGGAGTGATTTCAGTGTTCAGAGAGAAAATTCTGATCTCTAATTCAGTCATATTCTCCTGGGAATTTATCAAGGAACTTCTTTAGTGCCCTGGGTATGTGCTCTGTAGAATTTGGATTTGTGCATCCCCACAGTCACATGAAGTAGTTTTATAAAATCTGTGACTAGTTAAAAATATGTCCTATTGGTTTAGTTTCCCTAGAGCACCCTAATAAATGTCCCTTAGATTTCCATTAAAAAATTGATAATTGGCTTTTCTGTTTCTGAAAAGTACACATTTAGATTTTTGTTTGAGATTGCTTTGAGTCTGTAAATCAATTTTGGTGTAAATGAAAAATTAATCATATTTAGTGTTCCTGTCCATGAACACAGAATATCCTCCTATTTTTTAGGTCTTCTTTGATTTCTTTGAGCCATGTATTGAGGTTTCTGAACACAGGACCTTTACATCATTGGTTAAATTATTTCCTATATTTTAACTCATTTACTTGTTCTTTAAATAGATTTTTTCCTGATTTTCTCCTCACATTGCTCATTACTAGTCCATAAAAAGCTACTGATAATCGTGTGTTTTGATCTTGAGTCTCATCATTTTGCCAAATTCATTTATTTGCTCTAGTAGTTTGTTGTATATTTTTGGCACTTTCTCTATATAAATGAATGAGTTAACATTCCCTCTTTGTATTTTTGGGAGAGTTTAAGCAGGATTGCAATTTATTCTTATATATATTGCAATTTATTCTCATTCTCTCTATACTGCCCCCACTGTACATAGCTGTTATTTCTGGTTAGTCTATCAAAAGTTTATAATCAATGTCTTTTACTATAATCCAATGCTGTACATACATCATCTCAAAAATTTTAGAAAAATTTGTTTCATATTTCAATAACTCAAAAAGAAAGACTCTGCACCCCTTAACATTCTTTCCTCAGACCTACATAACCACTAATCTCATTTTATCTTCAAAAATTTATTTATATTTAATTTCATATAGTCAATTCACTGAATATGCAGTACTCTGTGTCTGGTCTCCCCCACCAAGCATAAATGTTTTTCTTTGTTTTCCAAAATAAATACTTTGTAGTTTTAATTTACATTTATTCAGCTTCAAAAAATGGTCTTATATATGCAATTTTGCCCAAATTTATATATTCCATAATATATTGATCTGATAAATGGATAAACAAATTGTGCAATATACATACAAAATGGAATATTATGCAGCAGTAAGAAGAAATGAAGTTGTGAAATATATGACAACATGGATGAATCTGGAGGATATTGTGTTATGTGCAGCAAGTTAGACACAAAAGAATATAATTGCCCTATTATGAACTAAATATATTATGAACTAAATATATTATGTGAAATACAGATTGACCAGAATTTGTCTCATGTATTTTGGGGCTCTGTGTTTAGGTGCATATGTATGATTGTTGTTTCTTTAGATGGACTGGTCCTTTTATTAATATATGCATACTTCTTTATTATAACAGTTTTTAATTTGAAAGCTACTTTGTCATATTTTTCAAACTACCCCATCTCTTTTTTGGTTATATTTTGCTTGGAATATCTTTTAAAAACATTTCGCTTTCAGCCTTTATTTGTCCCTGGGCCTAAGGTGGTTTTCTACTAGAATCATATAGAGGTATAATATCCATTCTGCAAATCTGTGTCTTTTAATTAGAGAATTTAATCCATTGACATTTTATGTTATTGGTGTAATGGCAATATTTACTTCAAATGTTTCATCCTTTGGTTTTCTCACTATATCTTTTTTTTCTGCTTATCCTCTTAGCTTCCCTTATTGATTATATTCAATTTTGCCCTCTCCTTCAAATATCTTTCACTTATCTCTTCCTTTCAACCTGAAGAACTCCACTTAATATTTCTTATATGGCATCTCTTGATGTAATATGTCAGCTCCTGTTTTTCTGTGAATATTTTAAACACTCCCTCACTTTTATTACAGTGTTACCAGAAAAGGTATTTGCTGTCTAATTTTCTCCTTCAGTACTTTAATATATCATAACACTGCCTACTCACCTTCATGGATTCTGATGATGATTCAGAAGTTTATTTTCTTCTGGATTCTTTGTATGTGATACATTACTTTTCATTGCTGCTTTCGGGATTCTCTCTTTATCTTTGACACTTAACACTTTTATTACTATGTGTCTCAAGGTAGGGCTGTCTCAGGGTACGGCTATCAGGAATAATTCTTTTTGGAATATGTTGAACTTTTTTGACATGTATAGCTATATCTTCCAAAAGGGTGGAGAGATTTGTTTCCATTATTTCCTTCAATTTTTTTCTGCCCATTTTTCCATGTCTTATTCCTTTGGGACCCTCATGACCCAGATGTTTGTGCATGTCTTTCTTTCAAACAATTCCTGAGACTCTGCTCATATTTTTCCCCCATTATTTTATTATCTGTTCTTTTCTTTGTAAGTTTTCTGATTTCACATCTTAAAGTTCATCTGTTGTATGCCACAAATGCATTTTTAATCTTTTCTGTTTTACACTTCATTCCCATAAGTTCTGTTATATTTCTTCCATTATTTTAAATTCTTCTTTATGCCCACCTAGTATCTACTTAAAATGTTTGATCTCTTTAGCCATATTTTCCATCATCTCATTGAATTGATTTAGGAAATTTGTTTGAACTTCTTTGATTTGTTATTTCAAATTGTGTGACACATCTTAAGTTTTAATCTGTTCCTATGACAGATACATATTTCTTTTTCTTAGTATGATTTTAAATTTTTTGTTGATGTCTAGGCATCCAATTTACTTGATGATATTGAAGCAGGCTAGAAAGATAGGGAATTAATAGATGGATCTGGAACCTGGCAGAAAGTCCACATGGGCATCGGTAACCCCAAGATGGCTGCTAAAAGACCTTCACCCACAAGATTCTGCTATCCAGAAAAAAAATTTATTCTGGAAGCAAGAAAAAGCCCCAGACATACCCCCAATGAATTTATCATTGAGTCTTCACTGGGGAATTGATAAGTGGGGTGATCAATCAAAACAGCCAACAGTTGGAAACCCTTTGCTGCCATTAGCAAAGGGGTAGAATAATTAACAATTGATAAAGCGCGCCATGAGGTGTGTGTGTGCTTTGCTCTCTTGTCTTTGGACCCTTTCCTGCCCTCTGTGCACCACGCTCACCATTTTTCCTCTGTTATGTGGCCACATAAGTAAAACCTGGGCATTTATAACTTATAATGGGGAATTGTAGCTTGTAAATTAGGCCACGTTATCACTTTTCACCATCTTCCTCTTTACCTGGGGCCCCTGCTTTGCTATTTGCTCCCATTTCTCTTCTCTTCCTACCTGAATAAATTACTGGCCTAACTCACTTGGTGTGCTCTTGAAATTAATTTCTGCAGCATAGTCAAGCACCTAGATAAAATCTGGTAAAAATATAACACTGACAGCTGGTTACTTCATCTTGCCTAGTGCTTTAATGTTAATTTGCTTTGTGGTTAGGCAAACACAAAGCAAATCTTTGATCCTTGATCCAATTTATTTTAGAGACTTAGAATAGCTCTTGTTTAAGTGATCATATTTTCTCAGAACATCATCAATATATTGCCCAGGATACACAACACAAATTTTTAAGATTGCACTTATTGAGCAATTGTTACATGCACAGAAGAAAGGTTCCATTCCTCTGTTCTTTCTCCTTGAAAGACAAAGTGATCTCTTGATCAGTTCAGTTTATCTTCTAGTTTTCTTTTTTTAACTCTCTATTTTACTTTTTATCTTTATTTTTGCTTCTAGTTCATTCTGCTTGGATGACATATTCTAGAAAGAGGGTCACCCAGAAATGATTTTCCCAATTCACTATTACCTTGCCAAAGCATGGACAGGGTTACTCAAATGGATTGCAGTTCCAAAAGGCCCTGCAAAGTGAGACAGTAAATGCACTAAAAGAAATCTTTGTGTTGGCTCACAGAATCTGAGCTTTCCTGGACTGCTTAGAAGATGTTGCTCTTCAGAAATCTGTTCCCTGCAGCCCTAAAGAGGTAGTATGCCTTTAAACTTCCACCAGCACAATGCCTGACAGGGGCAGGGTTGAAACAATGGCTACAGCATTGTTCATCTCAGCATTTAAAAGCCAGTATCCAGAACTCTAAATTTGTAAATCAAAAGCCATTATCAATACTAGTCCTTAAAAAGGCAAGTAGCCCTTAGCAAGCCTAGGACCAGTCCATTTGTCATGGAAACCCAGAGTCTCCTCACTCCTTCTCACTTTCCTCCCACACAGGGATGGAAGCTGACTGTGTTACCTGGAAGTGCAGGGACATGATTGCTTTGCTGGCTGATAAGGTATCTGGCTCAAGTTTAGAAGCTGCCTGTTCTCCATTGCAAGCTTGGGGCCAGCCTGTGCCTAAATGATACTGTCATTTGACCACATAAGTGTTTCCTACAGAGTACTGGCTTTGAGTGGAGGTGGGTAGCACAGCCTTTTTCACACCCAGGGCTTGGGTACACATTACCTGGACCCATAACCATCTGTGTTTGTGTCATAATTACATTAAATTCCATTAATTAAACATGCAAAAAATCCAGTATTCAGCTATGCCTCCTATCTGTTCTTGGGTAAAAGGTCTTACATATCCCTCTCCATCTGCAGTAGCCACAGTAGCCAGCCAGTGACTGGACACAAGGAAGCTCACCTCAAGTGCAGCCATCACCATGGATTGGGTAATACATTTTTTCATTTAAGGAAGATCTTTAAATTAAGGCAGTAGGTACAGGTAGAGTGTGAGAGGAAATAAATGATGAATTAGTATGTGGGCATATATATAACTGGCAGCAAGACACTCACAAATTGTTGCGGTGCTGTTGCCGCCTTTCTCCACCCCTCCTCCCCTTCCAGCCCCCGCCGTCCTTCCCACCAGTCCCGCCCATATTGCCAACCCACAATCTGCCCTCTTCCCCAGTAACTGCTTACCTCAGGTCTATCCATCAGCTTCAGCCTATCCACAGCCGCCCCTTAGCCAGCCCTCCCTTCATCACGCCCCTCCCTCTATCCAACCCTATATAGCTAAGTGTACTTCCGTAATAAAGCAGACCTGTTCTTGCGCTCAAGCGGTCTCCGTGGTTTTTCCCCAACCGCATGTCCCCCACGCCTGGAGAACCGGTGCTCCCTCTCGGGGCACCCCCCACTGGCTGATCAGCAGGAGCAAGCCCCCTGACTCTTGGGCCTGAGCGAGGACGAGACCCTCATGCTCAGCTACAACTGGTGCCCAACAACGTGGGGCGGCTCCTCCCTGGCCCCTCTCTGCTGCTGCTGCTGCTGTGATCGTCCTCCTCTCCAGGTAGGGACCCCTCACCCGGACGAGCCCCAAGGGACCCCTCACCATCGTCCTGTCCCTATCCCGTCATGGGCGCCTCTTTGTCATTGCGTCAGGCGCCACAGGTCAGGGCCCTCGCTGCCCTGCTCGATGCCAATGGAGTCCGCGTCTCCTTGTGGCAGCTCCAAAAGTACTGGGATCTCTTGCTCCCTTTTAATCCGTGGCTCACCACCTGCCAACTCTGGAGCCCGGACACATACTCGCGACTCATAGATCGAGTCACCTCCGCCATGGAGCATGAGAAACGCACCTTCCCAGCAGGCCTCTTACCCGTTCTTGTTGCCATTCACGCTTGTCTCCTTGGCGCCCCGACCAAGGCCATTTATGAAGCTTCTCCCAAACGGCCTCTAGACTGATCCCGATGAGTCCACCGACACTGACTCTCTGTCTAACCAACTTGCTGCTGCTCTTGAGCGCGAACCTCCCCGCCCGAGCTCCCTGCAGCAGACAGAAACCACTCCTGCCACTCCCCAAGATGGCAGACTTCCACCTTCTTCCTCCACTTCTGCCCAAGATGGCGTGCATCTGGCTTCTTCTCCGCCAGTATCCTCCTCCTCCCACCTCTACCCGCCTCTTCCTGCCCAGTCAGCATCCGGTTCGGGCCCGGAAACTGCAGGGTCGCCATCTTCCGCTAAACCGGAAGTGCCCCCCGCGCCATTTTGTCCGCCGCCAGATGTAGCTGCTCCGCCATCTTGGCCAGCGCCCGGAAGGGTCCTGCCGCCATTTTGTTGTCGCCCAGAAGCCGCTAAGCCGCCATTTTCTCACCCGTGTTCCGCTTATCCCTTGCCGCCGTCGTACGGCAATAGCCCTTCACCTGTCTTGGCTGCTCCATCGGCCCCCGGTGCCACGCCTCCTCAAACCCCTCAGCTGTATCCGCTAAATCCACAGCCCACGCCGCAGCAACCCCAAACTTGGCTACCCTTTACAGCGGAAGAGGTCAGAACCCTCCGCAAAGCTGTAAAGGAAGACGGGATTGGCAGCCCTTATGCACAGCAACTACTTGAGGAGTTAGGGACCCAACTCGTTCTCCCATATGACTGGATTGCACTAGCCCGTGCCATCCTAACGCCAGGTCAATTTATTGAATGGCGTGCCCATTATCAAGTGGCTGTTGACCGGCAAATCGTGGAGAATGCCCAGGCCGGCGTCCTCGATCCCTCCGATGCATACACAGGCACCAACAATTATGCAAACCCTTGTTCTTATCTTGAAATTGACCCAGGGTTTTGGCACCGGGTAAAGGTCCTCGTCCAGCGGTCATTCTCTCTAGTTTCCACCAAGCAGCCCACCAAGCTCGCGCAGCTGCTTCAGGACTCCAATGAGACCTTCCCAGCATTTGTCGCCCACGTCCTGGAAGCTTGTCAGCGGAAAATTTCCAGCGAGGATGCCCAATTTGCGTTAGCCAAAGAGTTAGTCATTGATGGGTGCCTTGCGCCGTTCCGGGCTGTAATCCTTCCCATACGCGACAAAGCTCTGCACGAATGGGTCCTTGCTTGCCGTGACGTCGACCCACAAGTCAAAACACTCACCGCTGCCTTTGCCTCTGCCATGGCTGTTTCATCCAGCCCCTCTTCCGTCTGCTTTCAGTGCAGCCAGCCTGGCCACTTCATCCGCGAGTGCTCCCAGCCAGGCCCAGCGCCTCGCTCAGACCCGCCGATGCGACGGCCAAGGGGCCCTTCTACGCCGTGTCTGCATTGTGGGAAAGGTTATCACTGGGCCCGCGACTGCCGTTCCGCCCAAGGTTCCCAGCAGCCTTTAAACTTCCAGCGGGGCAGGCCTCAGCCCCACACCCAAGAGGCCCCCAGAAAAATTCCCAAGCCATAATGTGGACAATGCCCATCACACACCACCAGAAACCCTCATTAGAGCTTAAGATTAATGGGCAATGGCTTGATGGGCTTCTGGATTCTGGCGCTGAAGTCGCCTGTGTTCCCTTCGAAATCGCCGCATTCAATCACTGGCCCCTCGAAACCAGCCCTCAAGTCATCGGTGCCACAGGAGCCGCCACCTCCTGGAAAACATCCCAGCCTCTGCATTGGAGTGACCGAGAAGGCCACGAAGGCCAAATTCGCCCACTCGTCCTTTCGTCAGTCCAGACCATCTTATGGGGGAGAGATGTTCTCAGCCAGCTAAAGGCCCGAATCACCACAGAAGCCTTCTCAGCTGCGCTGCCCCCCCCTTCTAGGGGCCACTGCTCCCATCTCAAAACCTGACCCTATCCCTCTGGAATGGGACACAGAGGAGCCCATCTGGGTCGAGCAGTGGCCCTTGCCAGCTCACAAATTGCAGGCTCTCTCTGCCCTCGTCAAAGAGCAGCTACAAGCAGGGCATATAGAGCCGTCCACTAGTCCCTACAATTCACCGGTCTTTGTCATTAGCAAAAAGAACACCAGCAAATACCGCCTTCTCCACGACCTCCGTGAGATCAACAAACATATTAAGCCAATGGGATCACCTCAACCAGGATGCCCGCATCCCACCGCAGTCCCCCAGCATTTTCACGCGGCGACCATCAACATCAAGGACTGCTTTTTCTCTATTTCTCTTCACCCCCGGGACTGTCCACGATTCACATTCACGGTTCCACGCATCAATAACCAAGGCGCAGCTCAGCGATTTCAATGGCGAGTATTGCCTCAAGGCATGCGCAACAGCCCGACTATGTGCCAACTGTATGTCAACCATGCTGTTGAGCCGCTGCACTCCAAGTTCAATCCAGAGCACACATACATCCTCCACTATATGGATGACCTCCTTTTAGCAGCGAGCTCCAGTGCGCTCCTCAATGATCTGCTCTCGGCAATAATAACAAACCTCTCCAGCCTCGGGCTTACCGTGCAGCCTGACAAAATAAACCTCCAGCCTCCTTTTCAATTCCTAGGCTTTCATTTTCATCGGTTCATCCAACCCGCAAGCCCAAAAATCCACCTTTCTGATAGGATGACGCTAACCGAGCTCCAGCAACTTTGAGGGCAAATCAACTGGCTTCGCTCGGCGCTTCCCATCACAACAGCGCAAATGCAGCCCCTCTTCGAGCTCTTGCAGACCAAGGATAGCCCACCAACTGCAGCCACTCGCAGCATCACCATCACCCCCGCTGCCCGAGAAGCCGTCCAACAGGTCAGCGCCGCTCTGCAGCAATGCCGCCTAGAGTGGTTCTCCCCTGACCTTCCAATTTTGGCTTTAGTTCTGCCGATGCTGGTCACTCCCACAGGTCTCTTGTGGCAAGATGGCCCCCTCCTCTTTCTTCATACGTCAAAAAGCAAGCTCCCAAAAATCTGCCCTTTCATAAGAGCCTGGATCGCGTTGGCCACTGACCTAGTACTTCTCTCCATACAAACGTATGGTATTCCGCCACACACCATTGTCTGGCCTTTAGATGCCAAAGAAGTTACCTCCCTCATCATGAACAATGCCCAAATGCAAAGCCTAATAGAGCTATTTCGCGGCTCCTTTGACAACCACTATCCTCATCACCGATTGCTGCAGGGAATGTCTCAATTGGCGTTTTCCAACCCGTTCCATCCATTGCCCGCGCGGAACCCAATCCCCTCAGCCATCACTGCCTTCACAGATGCCTCAAAAACGGCGTTTGCTGCCATCATATACACTCCTGGGAATCCTGAGCCACGGCAACTGCTGTTCGCAAATGACTTCTCTGTTCAAGTAGGTGAGCTTCTAGCCGTCGCTGCAGTCCTTAACCTCCACCCAAACCAGTCTCTTAACATCTTCACTGACAGCCTATACACCCTTCAAGTGTGCCGCAGCCTCCTGCTTGCCACTTTCTTACCGAGTGACTCAAACATTGATCGGGTGCTCGCCTTCGTACAGCGACTGCTTGAGGCGAGGCAGCAGCCTTGGTTCATTGCTCATATCAGAAGCCACTCTGGCCTACCAGGACCGCTGGCTCAAGGGAATGACCTCGCTGATGCTTCTGTGTCCAGCCGCCAGGTAAACCCAGTCCTCCTCCATGAAAGCCCTGCCGACGGGCCGCGACTTGGAGACTTTGTTAATCAAGCCAAGCTCCTGCATTCCCAATTCCACTTCTCTGTGCGGTCCATCCAGAAGCTCTTCCCCGACCTACCCATTGAAACTTGCAAACACCTTGTGCGCGCGTGCCGGACTTGCGCGCCATTGTTGCCACTTGGGCCTTTGCAGCCTCAGGGTGTTAACCCCCGCGGCCTCTGCCCAAATATCATCATCCTTTTAGCCCTCACTGTGGGCCCCTGGGCCATCAGAAGGATAGTCCACCTTGCCAAAGATCAAGCCAATGCAGTGTTCAGCTCCTTTGTACAAGTCCACTACCAACGCCTTGCCACCGCTGAGTCCCCCCCCAGCCGTCCACCTCGCCCCTTCCGCCCGCACCACCTACTCCAGACTGCATGCCTATAGCTTCTTGTCTTCCTCCCCTCACTTCTCCCCAACTGTTCCTCCCCCTCGGGCAGGGGGTCCGGGGACATCACGAGCCCATTTCGCTGGCAAGGCTCGGCGCGCGCCAGGCGCCGGCGTGCGCCGACCCTAATGGCGGGCACATGCGTCCTGGCCAGATGGTATGTCATCCGCTCATGGCCAGCCAGTCCTCGTGGTCTCCCCCCACCCCTCGTCCTATTCCAGTACCCATCCTTATAACTTCCTTTTCCTCCTCCTCCTCATAATCCTTGTCTTTTGTTGCTGCGCACACCGAGTTATTCACACCCACAGTGCGCACCAAAACTTGTTGCCTCTATTTCCTTTTAAAAACAAAAGGAGCAATTGTTGCCGCCTTTCTCCACCCCTCCTCCCCTTCCAGCCCCGCCGTCCTTCCCACCAGTCCCGCCCATATTGCCAACTCACAATCTGCCCTCTTCCCCAGTAACTGCTTACCTCAGGTTTATCCATCAGCTTCAGCCTGTCCACAGCCGCCCCTTAGCCAGCCCTCCCTTCATCATGCCCCTCCCTCTACCCAACCCTATATAGCTAAGTGTACTTCCGTAATAAAGCAGACCTGTTCTTGCGCTCAAGCGGTCTCCGTGGTTTTTCCCCAACCGCGCATCCCCCACGCCTGGAGAACCGGTGCTCCCTCTCGGGGCACCCCCCGCCGGCTGATCGGCAGGAGCAAGCCCCCCCGACTCTTGGGCCTGAGCGAGGACGAGACCCTCATGCTCAGCTACACGGTGCCATCCAGCAGCTCCACGCTGCTCCACTCCCAAAGAGGTAAGGATGAATGGAGCAAGACAACACACAGTAACCACTCTGGAGATGCAGGCTGGTAGCACAGGTCTGATTTATTGAGGAAGTGTAGTAGCTTTTATAGACCATGAGGCAACGTGCAGGCAACTTATTGGCTATGCTAATTTAGCGAGGCTGATTGTTCATGCACTAAGTTGCTGGGGGGAAGGCAGATTTCAGAGGAACAGGCCCAGGCATGTCCGCCGCATTCCTCGGCACCATCTTTTGGGTGGAACCCCAAAGGCCTTATAGTTATAGAGGTTTTCCTACATCTAACAAGGCATCAGTGGCTTGCCCACAACAAATTAAAAATTTTAAAATTATTTTCAAATAATCAAATTAGGAAAAACCTGACATTTAATTAATAAAGCCTCCTACTTGTAAGAAGATACCACAGTTGATACATAGGTAGAGTTTTAAGTAAAACCCAGATTGAGTGACTGGTTGATCTTTCCTGAAGAGAATATTTTCCTTGTTTAATTTGATTAATGACTACCACTAAACATTTTAGAATAAAATCATACTCACTCTACACTTCTCTAATTATCAACTTCAAAACATAAACAGTATTTTCTGAGTTCCTTCTAGCAATTCTCAGTAGTGTGCTTTGCATTTATCATATTTTCTGAATTTCAGATGTTTGTAACCCAAATCTGGTAGAATACCCCTCCTACTAACCTCATTATATTATTATATTTATCAACAAATATAATTTTTGAAAAGTGATGTTCTTTTTTAATCCCTATTTATAATAATTAGTTTTGATTCCAAGATGAATGTTTCTAATCCTCATTGCAAGCTTTAGTTTATTGACTAACCTCCTCCTGATGTCTTTATTTCAATTCCTCTGCCTGAAAGAGCACTTTCATTCAAAAATTTTATGTGTGTTAAAGTTTACTTACTCAGTTTTTGTACATCTATCCTGTTCTTTCCTTTCCTTTTCTAATTTAATGATAACTGATTAAGAACAATATAACTCTTGAATCGCAAAACTTTGTCACTCAAATGGTATTCAATGTCCTAGAAGAAAAGACTGAAGTTAGACTGCTTTTTTTTTCATGGTAGATAGTTCTTTAATATTCTCTTGGATTTGATAGGCTATTTTTTTTTGTTGAGGGTTTCTACATGAGTATTCATAAGGAAAATATATGGGAACCTCATATTTTTTAATGTAACATTTTGTGCAATCTATGTATCTTCAATATATATATACCTAAATAAAAAAAAAGAAATAACAAGGAAAGGAAACCAAGGACTAACACATAGCTTTTTATGGTAGTTTTCTCAGTGTCTTTGTCCAGTTCTTTCCTGGATACTGTACAGTGCTCATCTGACCTCTGAAGTCCCAGGGCATTTGTTTCAGAAAATTTCTTACCTGATGAGTAGTTGTTTTTGAATATGGAGTGAATCCAGGAAAACCCTACTTTGCCATTTCCTTAGATGTTCTCCCTGATTCAAACTCTTTACTAATAATTGGTTTGTTGAAATCTTCTATTTTTTGTTGAGTCAACAACGTAGGTGGTTTATGTTTTTCCAAGAATTTGTCCGTTTCATCTTGGCTATCTAATTTATTGGTATAGTGTTATTCATATTATGTGCTTATAATCTTTCTTTATGGCAGTACTAGGGATTGAGTGCAAGACCTTGTATATGAAGCAGATGATCAACCACTGAGCTACACACACTCTGCAATAGTCATTTTTATTCACTTCTTTTGCTAAGTTTTGGAAGTTTGCTATCATTTCCTTGACTACTCCTTCCACCTCTTTCTCTCTTTCTTCTCTTTCTGGGGCTCCCATAAAATCTATCTCAGTGAGCTTTGATGATGTCCCATAAATATCTTAGGCTATTTTTGCTTTTATATATCTCTTTTCTTTTTTCTCCTCAATCTGGTTAATTTCAAGTTTCTTGCCTTTGTAAGAAATGAATATTAGCTTAGTTTTCACATAAAGGAAGAAAATGTTAATTAATGTAACCTGGCAGCCTACTGCCTCAGTCGCACACACTCAGGTTAAGCAGGAGCAAAGGAAACAAGCTTAAGCCAGTCCTATAGGCAGTAAAAAAGATGCCCCAAAAAGAGCTAAGTCATTACCAAATCAGCACTAAATTACATTCCTTATTTGGCAAAGGGGAGCAGGTAAAAAAACTAAAATGGTTGGAATATGATGGGGGAAGCAGTTAATCACAATGCATGAGAAAGTTAGATCCTTTCGGATAGGCTGTACCTCTGAAGTATCCAGTCTATGGAGAAACAGAGGAAGGGCTTGCGTGCTAGGCTTAGGGGTATAAATTGTGTCATTTTTCTTTGTTCAGGGTACCGGCCACATTTTCTAGTTGTTCATCCCTTCTTAGAAGATTGAGAGTAAATTATTTTCTTCTCCACAATCAGGTGAGCCTTTTCTTCCAGAAGATTTCTTTCTTACAGCTTTGGGGACTTATCTGGGATTCTGAAGCTTCAGAGAATGAACCCCCAGAGTGGATGATGAGGAGGTGTGCCCCACTGTTTAAGTGGTCCTGGACTCCACCGGTCAGGGCCTCACCTCTGGCAGCCAAAATACCTGAGAACAGATGCTTAGATCTGCTGATTGTGGATGAGGAAAAGGAAAGGGAAAATCTGCCTCTCATTAACCAGGTAACTCTATGCATGGACCAACTTAAAAACAAAGGCTATTAAGTATTACCATGGTGATGGGAAATTCTGATGAGTCTGAGGTTAATTGTGCATGCATGAGATGTGACATACAGAGTGAAGTGAGTGAAGAGGAGTCTCAATTCGCATTTCCTTTCTCCTGTGAGGAAAAGGGTTGGAAATGGACAAAGTGAAAGATTCAAGAAAGAGAACCAAACAAAATTCAGAATTGGAAATAAAGGCAGTCAGTCGACTGGGTAAAAGGGAAAGGGGTTATCTGTAGAATCACCAGAGATATTGCTCCAGATTGTCCATTAGGAAAGATGTTAAGGCATTGAACCAATAGTAATCAGACCAGGAAAAAAGACAAAAATAAATAATTAATTAAATACTACTGTTATATCTGGAGGAAGGAAATTATTTTACTGCCTAATGTATTCTGGCCAAAATATGGGGTAGATGAGGATTGGTTTTGTGCTGATCTTGTACTATATGTTAATGGAAAGACACCCTTCTCCAAAAAAAGAGGTTGACTATGCCATGTGCTGGTTAAAAGGAAAATCTATAAAAGCTCCTATAAAAGCTGAAAATCTAAACCCTGAAACTAAGCTTGCAGAAACAAAAGCTGTAAAAACTAAATGCTAGGACCCCCTGTTTAATCTCCTTCCTCCTTACATTCCCCCTTCCCTCCTAGGAGAAGGACCATTAAACTTTGAGGGCCCAATAAAACCCATTGTAAGCCATGTGAAACTGGAAAATCAAGCAGGGCCAATGGCACCACCAGTTACAACCCACCAACAGCTGAGGAAAATATTGAAACAGTGTAAGAAAAATATACAAAATTTTCCATTCGCCAGAGCATCTGAGGAGAAGAAAGAGAAAGAACAAAACTCCATTAAGCCTTTGTATCTGCTGAGAGCAGTACCAATGGGACCAGGGGAGATTGGCTAGGTAAATACCCCACTGACAAGTTCTGAAGTAAGGAACTTCAAAAAGGAGATAAAATCACTAATGAAAAATCCAGTGGGGCTGGCTGAACATGTAGATCAATTCTTAGGTCCTAGTTTATTCACCTGCCCTAAACTTATGTCCATAATAAATATTTTCTTTACAGGAGAAGAAAGATGAATGGTGCAAAGGGTAGCTATGAAGAAGAGGGAAAGACAGCATCTGCCTAGACTAAGAGTAATGGCAGCACAACAAAAGTTCCCAAACACAGACCCTAATTGGGATAATAATAACCTGGGGGACAGAGCACAAATGAAAGATCTTAAAAACCTCATTAAACAAGGGATCAAATTGGCCATACCCAAATCTCAAAACTTAAATAAGTCCTTTAAAATAGGCCAGGGGAAGGATGAAACTTCCTCTGCTTACCTGCAATGATCAAGGGACCAAGTGAGAAAATATTCAGGGATGGACCCTAATGATCCTGTGGCTCAGGGAATGTTAAACATCAGCTACATGAAAGGATCTTGGCCTAACATTCAAAAAAAGATTCAGAAAATAGAAAGATGGATGGATAAGCCATTGGAAGAGTTATTGAGAGTCCCAGAAAATGTTTGTAAAGAGAGAGGAAGAAAAGCAAAAACAGATAGAAAAGGTTGTGATAAGCACAGCTGATCAAATGGTTTAAAAAATTTGGAAACAAGTCTGGGAGGGAATGGGCAGAGGCAAGATAAAGATGCAAAATGGGCTTATTTAGATAAAGGGGCAAGGAGAATGCAAGGCTCTGTGTGGGGGTGCTATTACAGTGGGAGGCCTGCTCATTTCAAAAGGGAATGCCCAAGTTTAAAGAAAGAGATTCCAGTAATCTCCTTCATGAATTTTGGGGATTGGGGGAGTCTGAGGCTTCTCACTTCTAAAACCCACTGGGAACCTTTAGTAAATCTAAGGGTGGGTCCATATCAGAAAGAATATTACATTTTTAGTAAACACTGGAACAGCCCCATCCTCTGTGACTTCTCTTCCCAAAGGAACAAAACTCTCTGGCAGTTCCTTATAGTCTTAGGGGTAAAAGGAATAGGATTTGAGGTCCCCATTCTTTCTCCCACTAAAATCTGTTGGAAAAACAAACTGTAAACTCTTTGTTGTACATCTCAGAAGCTGGGAGTAATTTGTTGGAAAGGGACTTAACAGTATTCATGGGTTTGGATTTGGAAGTAAGGGATGGGCAGATAAGTCATCTTAGCCATGCTCACTAAAGAAAATAAAAAATAATATCAGAGAGGAATGTGGGTAAGAGAAGGGAATAGAGGGGGTTTGCAAGTACTCCCTATTAAAATCAAATTTAAAAAGGAAGGGGGAATTATTTGTTAAAGACAATATCCCATTCCCCTTAAGGGAAGGCAGAAACTTCAACCCATCATAGAAGGCCTCCTTTGGAATGTCACTTGGAGCCCTACATGTCCCCCTTCAATTCTCCTATGTTACCCATTCAGAAATCAGATGGTAGTTGGAGGATGGTACAGGATCTAAGGGCCATTAATTGGATCATTCAGATTCAACATCCAGTAGTCCCAAATCCATACACTATCCTTAGTAAAATTCCCTTCCATCATAAATGGTTTGGTGTAATAGATCTAAAAGATGCCTTTTGAGCCTGTCCCCTTGATCCAGGGAGTAGAGACTTGTTTGCGTTTAAGTGGGAGGATCACTCTAACAAAAGAAAACAGCAATATAGTTGGACAGTTTTACCCCAAGGCTTCACAGAATTCCCCAAACTCTTTGGGGAGGAACTGAAAAACGTATTGGAAAAATTTGCAGTCTCATCTGAAATTTCTCTTTTAAAATATGTAAATGATATGCTATTATCAGGGAGAAAAGGCAAATAGTAGTCCAAACTACAAATAACATTAAATTTACTGGGAGATCAAGGGCTAAGTGTGTAAAAAAGTAAGCTACAATTTGTAGAAAAGGAAGTCAAATACTTGGGTCATCTCATTAGTGAGGAAAGAAGAAAGATAAATCCAGAAAGAATTCAGGCCACTACTGAATTACTCCTTTCTGGAAAAAAAAGAACTAAAATATTTTTAGGATTGGTGGGATATTGTAGATTATGGATAAATTCTTATGTATCCCAAACCAAGGGGCTTTACCAAAAGCTGTTGGAGAAGGAGCCTAACA
Organism: Dasypus novemcinctus; assembly: GCF_030445035.2. Taxonomy (NCBI): domain Eukaryota; kingdom Metazoa; phylum Chordata; class Mammalia; order Cingulata; family Dasypodidae; genus Dasypus; species Dasypus novemcinctus. Next base: position 2,798,809 of record NC_080688.1, read on the forward strand.
AATTAGAGTGGAAGGAGAAAAAAGTAAAGACCTTAGAGGAGCTCAAACAGGCATTGGTGCAAGTCCTGTTCTAGCCCTCCCCTCCCTCAAAAAACCTTTCCATCTGTTTGTTACAGTAAATAAGGGAACAGCCTTGGGAGTCTTAACACAGATCTGGGGAGGCCAAAGGAAGCCTGTGGCCTTCCTTTCCAAAATCCTGAACCCTGTCTCCAGGGGATGACCAGAATGTGTTCAGGCCATGACAGCGACTGCTCTCTTAGTAGAAAAAAAAACAGAAAACTGACCTTTGGAGGGGCCTTAGTTGTTAGCACCCCTTAATCAGGTCAGAACTATTTTGTCTCTAAAAGCAGAAAGGTGGTTAATGGATTCCTGAATTCTGAAATATGAAGTGAGTCTAATGAAAAAAAAAAAGATTTAATACTAACAATTAATCAAAGTCTGAACCCAGCTCCTTCCTTTTGGAAAGGTCCCAACCAACGAGAAACTCCTAAATATGATTGCTTAAACTTAATTAAAAACCAAACCCGAGTGCAGCCTAACCTAGGAAACCTTCCCTTACATTCAGGGGAAAAACTGTTTATAAATGGTTCTTCTAAGGTCCTGGAAGGGGAAAGGCACAGCGGCCTTGCTGTCTTTGATGAGCTAACTTGTAAAGTGAAAACAGCTGACCAACTGCCTAATGATTGATCAGCTCAAACAAGTGAGCTATATGCATTAAACAAGCCCCTAAATTGTTAAAGGAAAAAGATGGTACAGTCTACACAGATTAATGTGCCCCTCTTTTTAAAAAATCTTTTTAGTTTTCACATTTTCATTTTTCAGCTTTTTTTTAAGTGCTATCTCACACTCTTTATTATAGGGGTCTCCTTTTTTAAGGTGGTACAGATTGTTTTGCCTATACTGTATGGGCATTTGTTTGGTTAGAGCAATTTAATGAGTTTTTGAACTAACATCTGACTGTGCTAAGCACTCCAGCTGAGATAATGAGGGAAGTTAAGATGGACATTTCTAAACTAATTTTTAAGCCATCCTGTGAGTGAATTGCAAATGCCAGAATTTTCTGCTAGTTTTTCAGATAGGGTTGTTAGGCCTTGTAAAGCTTTAGTGATATTCCATTAGGGGCAGTGTTGTTGAGGATGAATGTACAGTAACTATCTCCAATTATAACACAGACTCACCCTTTTTCAGCTAGCATCATATTTAAGGCCATTTTATTTTCCCATGCCATTTTGCTGGTAGCATCTAATTGTTCTACAATTTCCTTAACTGCATTCCTGGAGTAATTAATAAATTTCTGTTGATTATAATAAACATAATTAATCTAATTTACATTTTTATTAATGGTGACCCACCAGAAAAAGAATGATTTAAACTCAGTTGCTACCTGATTTTTAGCTTTAAATTCATCTGGGACTTCTTGGGGAACTCCTATATTATTTAGATAGATCCACTTGTTAAAAGAACCAAATAAACGACTTTTCTTTTCTTTCCTGGGATGTCACTTTTGCTCTTTTTTTTTAAGTGCCAATGTGAATGGGATAGCCAATTGGACCAGAGCATATGTTCCACCCCACTTCTCAGGCAGTACTGGTTGGAGAACACCCTTTTTACAGTACTATCACAGGTCTGTTTGAGGACTGACCAAACTGGAGAAATTGTTAGTACAATCACTGCTTACATTCCACACTTATGTACACAAGGCCAGTGCTCCAAGTTCCTGGAATCTTTTCCCCTGTTTAGAAAGACAAGCAGAGTGATTCCCTGGGCCCAGACAGGAGGTGTGTATGGCCTTGATGTTTCCATTTTTGCACAAAAGAGGGGCAATTGTAAGAAACAAAGATTAGTTTAGTTATCACATAAAGGAAAAAAATATTAATTAATATAAACTAGTAGCCTACTTCCTCAGTCTCCCACTCCCAGGTTAATCAGAAACAAAGAAAACCAGCTTAAGCCAGTCCTATAGGCAGTAAAAAAGATGCCCATAAAAGAACTAAGTCAATACTAATTCAGCACTAAATTCCATTCCTTATTTGGCAAAGGGGGGCAGGTAAAAAAACTAAAAAGGTTGGAATGTGATGGGGGAAGTGGTTAATCACAAACTTTTGCATGGAAAAGTTAGATCTTCTCAGATAGGCTGTAACCTCTGAAGTATCCATTCTATGGAGAAACAAAGAAAGGGCTTGCATGCTAGGCTTAGGGGAATAAATTGTGTCATTTTTCTTTATTTTGGTTGTCAGCCACGTTTTCTAGTTGTATGTCCTTCTTGCAAGATTGAGAATAAATTCCTTTCTTCTCCGCAATGGGGTGAGACTTGTTTTCTTCAAGAAAAAAAGAATTCTTTCTTACACCTTCAAATTTACTTATACTTTCTTCTGGTAGGTCCAGTATGATTGAAACCCCCCTTACCTTTCTGTGCCACTGTCTTGTTATGGGACTTTGCTTGCTTATTGCTTTGGAGTTCCCCTGCTTAAAATATTTCTGTTGTTCTTTCTGGTTTTTTTTATTTCAGATATTGTGGTTTTCAATACCAGTAGTTTTTGGTTCCTTTTGAAATTTATGTCTCTTTACTAAGACTCTCCTATTGCTTATTTATTGCTTTCCTGATTTCCTTTAGTTCTTTTTTTGTACTTTCTATCATTTCCATGAACATTTTAAAGATAATTTTTAAAGCTTTCTTTTGTATGTCCACATTTTCATTTTTTCAATAGTATTTTCTGTATTTTCATCCTCTTTGAATGTGCCATCATTTTCTGCTTCATCTTGTACTCTATTTTGCACATTGTAAATTAAATATTTTAAAATATTAACTTTGGGATTTATTCTCTAGCACATGTGCTTTTAAATTTTGTAATCAGTTAATGATAAGACATAATAATTTGAGCTTCAGCTCTCCTCTCAGCAAGATCTACTCAAGGTGAATGATGTGTCCTGGATTTTCTGTCTTTTGGGGCCTCTGTTATGTCCTGGACTTTTGCTTGTTAGTTGTTTTGGAGTTCTCTGTTTATAACAAAATTGTTTTCCTCTTTTTTTTTTCCTAGAAGAAATGTATTTTTCATGATGTCTGAAACCAGTAGGCCTTTTCTCCAAACTATCCACTTCCACAGTCATATACAGTCCTGTTATGAGTATAGTGCTAATTATAGACTAAAATTATAGACTAAAGTGATGCTTTTGCCTAGAGGGCAAATTCTAGGAAGAGGATACCCTGAGAGAGGGCTTTCTCAAATTATTTTTTCTCAGCCAAAACAGGACCAAGGTCCTTGCCTACCTTTCAGCTAACAGCTACTCACAGTCCTGAGAAGGTGCTGTATCTTTAAAGCTCCAATAACTCCTCTGATCTCCAAGGAGGATTGAAACAATAGATGCTGCCATAATTGTCCTGGTGGGTTGAAACAATAGCTTCCCTCAGAGCCAGGCCTCAGAGAATCAATATTTGCTAATCAAATCTATGATGAGTGATTGGCTCTGTCCAACCCTGTTCTTAGAGATGAGGATTTTTATATCTCTTTCTGTAACCAGCCATGCTAGTCAGAAAATGGACCCTGCATTAACCTTTTGCAAGTGTGGCAGGTAGGTGCCATAGCTATTGAAGAGAGAAAGTCATTTACTGTACTTTACATAATTTATTGGCCTTTTCCTGTCACTTTTTCCTTGATGTACTGTTTTCTTCTCGCCTCTGGAGTTTCAAAATATTTGCATCAAACTTCTGCTTGTTTAGTTGCTGTTTTGGCTTAAATACTGATTCCTGTAGCTCCCCACTCCAAAATTTTCCCTTGACATCTCTAGCCTTGGATTTTATTTGTTCTAATGCTTATCATCTCTCTGTTTCCTCTTTGTTTCTTTTTCTGTATAAACACACTCCCAATGTCCTTCAAATTAGAGAATTTCCTAAAGCTCCTGAAGGTGCTAAACTATAAGTTCAAAATTAAAAGAAGGAAGTTATTTTAGGTACAGTGTGCATGGATTGAGTTTACCAAGATATAATGCTTGCATTGAGAAAGGATGAAGAGATTTTAAGGGTCTTCAATAACATACTTTTCAAGGAGTCAGTTTCTTAGGAAGAAACTCTCCAGCTTCTAATCAACCTTCTGTGAATGTTCTTAAGAAGAAATTAAGGGTTTACATTATATAATATCTATATGAGTGAATATATATGTATATTTATAAATGAGGATCCAGTTGGTTGTGAGATATACAGCTGACTCCCTGAGGTAATGGAATTTAAGGGACAAGCTACTTTATGACATGGAACTTATGTAATCTCATTACATTGCACCCAGCATGGAACATGCCTCTGAGGGATAAACCACCAATTAGTGATGAATTTGGAAAAAAATTTGACCAAAATGATGAAATAATGAATGCAAAAGAGTTTTTATGGCTAAGATGTTTCAAAGTGAGTCAGGAGGTCACTATAAAAATTATGCTTATGTACATCTCAAAGTTTCTCACTGACTGCCTCAGAAAACATGTCTCAAGCAGGGGTCTTCCTGAGGGCTTTTAGTGCTCTAGATTCTAGGGAGAGGTCAAATAGCCCTAAAAAACCCCACCCTATCTGTGGGCCTTACCTTGAAATATATGATAACTCCTCCCTTCAATGTATCAGAGGTATACTCCTTTATAAATTTCTACACATGCTTCTACACTTTTTTAAAAAAATCTATAATAAGTACTATGCCCATTAAATAAATGCCCCAGTGACTTAACTCTTCTGGCTGTTCATATGCTGGTTGAGTCCTGAATTTAAGCAGCGTTTCAGTCAATACCTATTCTCCATTTCATTGGATGCACCCAGGATATCTAACAAAAGGATGGAGATGGACAATGCCCACCCATTAAAAAACAACAGAGAATAACTAAAACTACAAGCAAATCAGTTCTATCCATCTACCAAATGGGATCTTTCAATCAGAAGCAGAGTGGACATCACTATCCTGAAATCATCCAGAATAAGAAGGGAACCCATATATGGGGTTGGTGCAAGTATTGACTAAAATATGCTTGTTAGTATTCTAGAGATGGAAGAATTTGGAACACTAATATAAAAAAGTGGTGACCTGAAGTTCTGATGAGAGGAAGAGGGAAGGATAGGTGTAACATGAGGCATTTTGGGGACATTGTCATTGTTCTGCATGACACTGCAATGGTGAATACAAACCACTATACATTTTGTCAAACTGTATAATATTGTTCAGTGCAATGTGTAAATCACAAAGTAAACTATAAATCATGGTTAGTAGCAATGTTTCAATATGTCTTTACCAATTGTAACAAAAATACCACAATAAGGAAAGATGCAGTTAAAGGTGGAAATTGTGAGAGGGTTTGAGGAATTCCCTATATTTTTGGTGTAACATTTCTGTAAACTAAAGCATCTTTAAAAATAAAGAAAATCAAAATGCTTAGACCAGCAGAACTAATGTTTCAGGGAAAAGAAGGAAAAATATCATAGTGGATTACTAGGGGTAATAGTGAGTGGTGTCACTCCAATTTTCACACTTTGATTCCTTGGCCCTTGAATACTGGCAGTGGGAGAAACAGCACTATAGATGGGATAATGATTTAGAGCTTACACAACCTACTATGGAACATTGTCACAGCCCTGCATGGTATTCACACCCATTTGGCAATGTAATTAAGTTTTCAAAAGGTCATTCTATCAATCCAGTTACTTCAGGATGATGGAGAACATTGTAAGATGAGTGAATTTCTTGAGCACATGTCCCTTCTTGTCCATTATTTACTTTGAAGTTGTTTCCTTGGTCAGAAACAATACTTTATGGAATATCATGGTGGTGGATAAGATATTCAGTAAGTCCATGGATGGTAGTTTTGGAAGAAGCATTGTGGACAGAGAAGGCAACTCTATATCCAGAGTATGTGTTTATTCCTTTTAGAACAAATTACTGCACTTTCCATGATGGAAGTGGTCCAATGCAATCAACGTGCCACCAGGTAGAGGCTGGTCACATCAAGAAATTGTGCCATATCAGGAGCTGAATGTGGGTCTCTATTCCTGGAAGATTGAGCACTCAGTAGTGGCTGTAGCCAAATCAACTTTGGGAAGGGAAGTCCATGTTGTAGAGTCCATCCATAACCCCCTTTACTACCACTGTGACACTTTGTTCATAAGCTCATTGGACAATGATAGGACTGGCTGGGGAAAGAGGCTGAGTGCTTTCTGAAGAATGGGTCACATTATCTAGCTGATTATTAAAATATTCCTCTATCAAAGTCACTCTCTAGTGAATATTTATGTGGGACACAGTTTCATGTTTTTGCCCACTCAGGAAGTTTATCCACATAACTCTTCCCCAGACCTTTTAATCACCAATTTTATAATCATCTAAGTCCCTGAGCATACTACCAACTCATTGGCAAAAGTCTATGAATCAGTGTACAAATGTACCTCTTACCATTACTCCTTCAAACAAAATGAACAACCAGATCCTTTGCTTGAAGTCCTGTTTTCTGAGAGCATTTCCCCTCCTTTAGGGATATTCCAGACAGAACATGCAATGTGGCAGATCTGCACTTTCAGGTAGTACCTGTATATCATGCAGAAATATCTGTAAACCAGGCCTAAGTCTTCTATTCCACAGTCAAGTGGTTGTAAGGAACTCCCCAAGAGGCCATAACTTTAGGCTGGAAAGAGAAGGTAATGTGATAAATCAGTGACCGTAGGCATTTGTGTCACTTCCTCATGCAACTTGTCTATTCAGGACAAACTTGAGCCTGATCTCATATATACCACTTCCACTTTATGATAGAATGATGCTGTACATGCCCGAATTTATAGTTTGGTCAGTCGGACAATAAGAAGCTCATGATAGGCAATTCAGGTCTCATATAAAATGGTGGCCCATGGTTAAACATTCACTTTCTACTCAGGCCCACTAACATGTCAAAAATTGTTTCTCAAAAGGACAGTAGTTATCCATGAATGATGGCAGTGTTTTGCTTCAAAGTACTATGAATCTATATTGTGATTCTTCTATGGGGACCTACCAAATGCTCCAGATGGTAATTCTTTTTTTTTTTTTTAAAGATTTATTTTATTTATTTAATTCCCCCCCCCTCCCTGGGTTGTCTGTTTTCTGTGTCTTTTTGCTGCGTCTTGTTTCTTTGTCTGCTTCTGTTGTCGTCAGCGGCACGGGAAGTGTGGGCGGCGCCATTCCTCGGCAGGCTGCTCCCTCCTTCACGCTGGGCGGCTCTCCTTATGGGTGCACTCCTTGCGCGTGGGGCTCCCCTACGCAGGGGACACTCCTGTGTAGCAGGGCACTCCTTGCGCACATCAGCACTGCGCATGGGCCAGCTCCACACGGGTCAAGTAGGCCCGGGGCTTGAACCATGGACCTCCCATGTGGTAGACGAATGCCCTAACCACTGGGCCAAAGTCCGTTTCCCTCCAGATGGTAATTCTATTTGCTACTAACAATTCCAGCATCATTTGTTGTGCTGGATGATATGGCCTAGTGGCAGTACAGCTAACTTACTTAGCAGCCTGGATCTCTCATAGAGCCTCCTTATTATCAAGTCCCCATCCAAAACTAGCAAGTTTTCTGGTAACTCAGTAAATCATCCTGATTATGAAACCCAAATGCAGAATATGTTGTTCCAAAATCTGATATGGCAAACTAAACATTGCCCCCACTTTTTGTCTGAGGAGGAGACAGATGTAACAGCTTTGTGCTTGTTTGGTTAAACATCTGAGACTCACTACCTGATTTAGTTGAAACATTTGCCTAACATCACACAAGGATTATAGGATCTGCATATGATTCAAAGTAGCAGACCATAAGAAAGAAAGAAAAAAAAAACCAAGCAGTGAAATTAAGCAAAACTTCAAATAGTTTTCTGCATAAAGTGAAATTTAATTATACAATAAACATAAATCCCACAGATTAAATATTATATCTAATTTTCACACATGATGACGTTATTGAAAATTGTTCTAAATAACATATCTATAATAGTATCTTTACATATAAAGAGTTATACATATATTATTCTATATTCCAAGATCCTATATACAATTAAACATTTGCATAAATCCTTATAAACTGGAACAGTCCCTCTGTTTTTTTGCTTGTCTTCACTTGTAAAGTTGGGAGGGATTGTCAATGATTTTGTAGAGTGTCTATCAATTTATATTTTTCTGGAGTTTCCTCATGATGAGTATTAAGTTATACACTTTTATTCAATAATACTTATAAAATTGCATTGGACTTTTGGGAAGATGGCCTCAGAGTAGGGGATCAACTTTCTCATCCAAACAATAGAGAAAGGGAAAAAATCTCTTCAATATAAATGCTTTGAGGATCACCAAGCCAGGAGAGTGCTGTCCATCACCCAGGAGAGTGAAGGACACTACAATGTGGGCCACTGTCCATGCGGTGCAGCAGTGCTCTAGAATGTATTTGCCAGGTGCAGTGGAAATGCTGCAATGATGGAAGAGGAAATGTTGCAATGATGGAAGAGGGGTCATGACCAACCCCATCAGATGCTAATAATCCTCAGGGAGGTGCTGAGTTCCATCATGAACCAATACCTTTTAAACTATTGAAAGATTTAAAACAGGCTTGCGTGCAATATGGGGTTAATTCTCCATATATGTTTGGCTTAGTTCAGGGCATGGCTCAGGCAGATAGACTGATTCCTTGAGACTGGGAAATGTTAGCCCATACTGTTCTTAGCCCTGCTGAATTTCTGTAATTTAAAACTTGGTGGACTGATGAGGCTAATATGACTGCCCGGTGAAATGCTAATCAAGATCCTCTTGTGCTTATATCAGCAGAATAGCTATTGAGAATAGGAGCTTGGGCAAGAGTTGGCAGACAAATGCAGCATGATGATGTAGCAATAGTTCAAGTTAGAATGTCCTGCTTAGTAGCTTGGAGAAAAATTTCAGCCCCTGGGAAACCTTTACAATCCTTTGCTAAAGTTATACAAGGAGTAAATGAGTCATATGTAGAGTTTGTAGCTAGGCTCTCAGATATTATTAAAAAGAACTATAGAAATTTGGATGCTAGAGACTTGATTTTATTAACTCTTGCATTCAATCAAGCAAATAGTGAATGCAAAAAAACTATTAGACCCATTAAGGCAGCAGAAGGGTCAATACAAGACTATATTAAGGCTTGCCAGGACATAGGTTCCACCACCCACCAGATGGCCTTATTAGCTGCAGCAATAAGGGGTGATCAAAGACCCCAGAATAAAAGAGGAAATTGTTTTAAATGTGGGAAATCTGGTCATTTTCAAAAGGATTGCAGAGCAAATTTTGCTCAGCCACAAAATAATGGGGGAGGAAAAACCCCTTCTAAACTCTGCCCTATATGTCAAAAGAGCTTTCATTGGGTTAATGAATGTAAGTCTAGATTTCATAAAAATGGCTCTCCCATTTCACCATCAGGAAACTGCTTTGCAGGCCTAGCTCAAGACCCTGAGACAAACGATATGAGCCTACGGGAAAGATACCCAGTCAGCAATGGCCAGCAGCATGCATCCCAGTTTCTGAATTAAGGGCAGCTACTCGAGGGAGTGCTGCTGTTGATTTACCTTCTACAGAAAATAAATTTATTCCTGCTATGGGTATGCAAACTATACTTACAGGTGGAAAAGACCCATTACCTCCCAAAACTATTGGCTTAATTGTAGGTAGGAGTAGTTTAACTATGAAACGACTGCTAGTACAAATTGGCATTATAGATAGTGATTATAAGGAAGAAATTAAGGTTATGGTGCAAGCTGTTAGTCAAGTACAAGTCACTTTGGGGCAACGTATAGCTCAATTATTAATCCTGCCCTATCACAAACCTAGCACTCTTCCTTTTGCTAGAATTGGGGGATTTGGGTCTACGGGGAATGAAACTTACTGGCTAACTTTTGTAGGTGATGATCAGCCTGAGGTTACTATTAACGATTAATGGAAAAGTGTTTTGGGGATTAACAGACACAGGAGCTGATGTGTCCATCATTGCTAAATGATATTGACCTCAATCATGGACATTACAAAAAGTCCCAACAGTCTTTACTGGCATTGGCATTATGACAGATATTTATCAGAGTACCTCTATTTTTGATGTATTAGGACCTGATGGGCAAAAATCTATGCTACAAACTTATGTGGCTGATGTTGGACTTAATTTATGGGACTGTGATTTACTTAGTCAGTGGGGAGCTTTTGTTCACATTCCTACATTGTCTGAACAGGGGATCATAGAGGACTTGGTTCTGTTACACTGAGACAGGATTCAGAGATGCAAAATTTAACATAGGGGCCATTGCAATAAAGGGCATTACTATTCCCATAACCTGGCTTACAGAAGCACCAGGGTGGGTTGATCAATGGCCCCTGCCTGTGGAAAAACTCAATGCCCTTCATAGTTTAGTAAAAGAACAATGATCTCAGAAACATATTGAGCCCTCAAATAGTCCTCGGAATTCTCCAGTGTTTGTAATAAAAAAGAAATCTGGAAAATAGTGAATGCTAACTGATCTAAGAGGAGTTAATAAGGTTATGAGCCCTATGGGGCACTGTAACCAGGGGTTCCACAGCCCTCTATGATTCCTAAGAATAGGTCTTTGTTTATTATAGATTTGAAAGATTGTTTCTTTACTATTCCTTTGCATCCTTCTGATAAAGAGAAATTCGACTTTTCTGTCCCTGCTATAAATACTCAATCCCGTATGCAGAGATATCAGTGGTGTGTGCTGCCTCAGGGCATGATGAACAGTCCTACCATGTGTCAATTATTCATTCATCAACCTCTATAGGTGCTAAGAAAAAGGTTTCCAAAAGCCATGATTATTCATTTTATGGATGATATATTATTTGCACATTCTTCAGATGACAAGTTACAGCAATTGTTTCAGTATGCTGAAAAAGTGTTTCCTGAATATGGCTTACAGATTGCTCCTGAAAATTTTCAGCGGAATGCCCCCTATTGTTATCTAAGTATGCAATTGGCAAATGGACGCATACACCCACAGAAAATACAATTGAGACGTGATAAATTAAAAACCTTAAATGACTTTCAAAAACTTCTGGAGGATATTAATTGGATTCATCCTACTCTATGCATTCCTAACTACATGTCACAGCACTTATTTCAAACTTTAGAGGGAAATCCTGCCCTCTTGAGTCCGAGGAATGTATCCTCAGATGCAGAAAAAGAATTAAATTTCATTGAAGAACGAATTTCACAGGGACAATTGACTCAAATAGATCCTGACAAAACCATAGACTTGGTGATTTTTTCTACCTCGCAATCTCCTATGGCCCTGTTCTGGCAAGATGGCATATTAGAATGGGTATTTATCCCCAATAATAAACAAAAAAGATTGCAAGCATATTTACAAAAACTTATTTCTATTATTGCTAAAGGTCGATTACAGCTCATGCAACTTAAAGGGACTGATCCTGATTGAATAATATGTAGTCTGTCTAATGATGAAATTAAACATCTTTATACTACAAATACACAATGGCAAGTTGCTATTAGTGATTTTCAAGGAATTATTGATAACGATTACCCCACTTCTAAGCTCTTAACATTCTTACGGAGTATAACTTGGATTTTACCAAAAATAGTTAAGTCATTTCCAATTGAAAATGCACTTATCATTTTCACAGATGGTAGTAGCAATGGTAAATCAGCTTATGGTTTGGCAAACACCGCATACTTCTGTACAACATACAGAATTATCAGCTGTTCTCATGATCCTACAAACTTTTAAAGAGCCTCTCAATATTATTTCTGATTCTGAATATGTTTGCTTAACCGTTGCTCAAATTGAAACTGTTAATATCTCTGTAACAGATGAGCTTTCTCAAATGTTCCTACAATTGCAGGCATTCATTCATCAATGAGTAAATTATCTGTACATTACCATATTCAATCACATTCTGCTTTACCTGGCCCCTTGTCCACATGCAATGTGCAAGCTGATATTCTGGTAGGGTCTATACAGGATGCTGCCAAATATCATGCTCTAACTCATATTAATACTAAGGGATTGTGACATAAATTTCCATCTTTAACAAAATTGCAAGCACAAGACATTATAAAACATTGTTCTACCTGTGTCCCTCTCATGTCAGCACCATTTGATAAAGGCACTAATCCCTGAGGACTGGCTCCAAATCAAATCTGGCAAATGGATGTCACACATGTTCCAACTTTTGGTAAATTGCAATATGTTCATGTTTGTATTGATACTTATTCTCACTTTCTCTAGGCTACAGCACACAATGGGGAAAGATTTTGTCATATTTGTTCACGTTTGTGGTCTGCCTTTGCAGTTATGGGATGCCCTGCAGAAATCAAAACTGATAATGGTCCAGCTTATTCTGGCAAACAGTTTGCAACACTTTGCTCTAAATTTTCCATTGCTCATGTCACAGGAATTCCTTATAATCCTACAGGTCAGACCATAGTTGAAAGGTCACATCATACCCTTAAGCAAATGTTATTAAAACAAAAAGGGGAGATGATAGCATTATGGTACCAAAGGACCAATTGGCAAAAGCTTTATTCACTTTAAATTTCCTTAATGTATATGATTCAATAATGCCTGCTGAATGGTATTATGCATTGAATAAGAATAAAGAAAAGGTATTGTGTGACTCAGCTGAATATCAGCCTATATATTGGAAAGATGTACTAACACTTGGCAAAAGGGAAAGGTTAAAGTATGGGGGTGAGGATATTCTCTTGTCATTACAGAAGACAAGGAACAAATCTGGTTGCCAGCTCGATGGATTAAACTGTGGATAGAGAAGAAAGAGAATTTTGATGAAGATTTCTCCTCTCCTGATCATATTAATGGTAACTCTGGGTCATGAAGATGAAATTCATACTTATTGGTCATATATTCCTAACCCACCTCTAGTACATGCTCTAACATGGACAGACCCATCATTTCCTGTATTTTTAAATAAAACACATGTGTTTCCTGGGCCTATACATGACAGACTACCTTTAAAACCTGATGAAGAAGGGAAGGAAATATATAATCTTAACCTTCCTTTTGACCATAGACCATTATGTATTGGAAAAAGTCCCCTTTGCATGCAGACAAAAAATTGGACTGTGGTTATCATGAAAAGTAATGGTATCAAATTATGAATAACTTTCCCTCATATAATTCTTTCATAACTAAAAACAAAGTTATAATTGTCCACCCTGAGAACCTGAAGAGAAGGAGGGATGTCAGGAATGCCATATAGGAAGAGTATCTGTTGTTTTTAATGATTCCTATGGAATAGTGTGGGAAAGTGCTCCTATGGGGACCCCTAAAGAATATAATGGTAGATTTATATGGTATAGACTTAACAACAAGGGTCAACGAGTTAGTAATATGCAATATCCTTTTTCAGAATCTCTATTCTTGGGTGAGCAAGTTGTTTATACCAACAATTTTACTATTTGGAAATGTAAAGGAAAATGGTTACCAACCCCTTGGATTAATGACACCTATAATCTTAATATACATAAAAACTTATGGAAAGTATTTCTTGGAATTGCCCCTACTTACAAATGGATTGGTAATTGCAGTCAAACAGGTCAATATCTACAATTAAATCAAACCTGTCAATTGAAAGCATGTGTCAGGGATCCTTTTGTATACATTACTGGAAAAATAACTATAAAAGATAATGCCTTGTTTTATAAAAATGGTGCCTTGTATACATGTCTGTCAGAAAGTGTGTTGCAGGATGGAGACACTGTCACAATAGCCAGAAGATGACAAGGTATATGGATTCCTGTCCAAATAAACTGAATATGGCAGTCATCACCTGAAAGTCAGCTATTGTTTCACATGGTGCAAAAAATCCTGAACTGGAGAAAAAGATTTGTTGGACTTCTAATAATTAGTATAATGGGACTAACTGGAATCATCACAGCTGCTGCAACCACTGCTGTCACTTTGTGTGAGACTATTCAGACTCAACAATACATGCATGATTGGCATAAAAATGCTAGTGATTTGTGGCATAGCCAAGAGCACATTGATGAACAGTTAAATAATTGGGTTAATGATTTAGAATTGGCTCTTTTGCATATTGGAGATCAATTGTATAATTTAAACTTGTTAAGGGGATTGAAATGTGATTGGAATGAAAGCAACTTTTGTATTACTCCACTTGCCTATAATTCATCTGATATAGAATGGAGAAAAATTAAGAATCATTTGCTAGGCCATAAAAGTAATATTTCTCTGGAAATAATTGAATTACAAAGAAAAATATTGGAAATGTCTCAAAATCAAATCATGTAGCCAATGATAAGGATATTTTCTCAGATATGATTTCACATATTACAAAATTTAACCCAGTTAGTTGGTAGAAATCACAGCATTTCCTGTCAGCTTTAGGAATAGGGTTAATCATATTTGTTCTGTTGCTCATGATTTTCACCTGTGCTAGAGAGTGCTTTTGAAGAAAATTGCAAAGTGTAACAGCCATGGGACATGTGAATAGCTGGTGCTAGCAAAAGTGCTTCAATCACTTCCCCTAGTCAGAGAGCTTGACCAGTAGTCAATGATGGATAAGACTCTTGAAAGGAGGGCAACCTAAGACAGGCACAGAAATGTTGGAAACTGAGGCATAGTGGTCTCACAAAGGGAGACGTGCTGTTTCCATGGCTATACTTTTAACATAGGAATGCAGCAATTAAGCCTTTCAAGTCAACAGGTTAGAGCTGTCCTGGGCAGGGAGAAATATGAGCCAACACACTTTGTAGTTTGAAAGGAATACTGAATCTTTGTACTTTGAGATAAATTCTTTAATTTGTGAGTCTTGTTAATGTGTAGTTACACTGCTTCTTATCTCCATAGTTTGAGTATATATAATGCCACATATAGAAAATAAAGTAGTCTGAGGAGTCATTACTTGCAGACCCCCTGACCCTAGCTTGTTAGTTCTTTCTCTTTGTTTCCTCCTCCCTTTTCTCTTTCTTTCATTCCCAATACCCTTTGGGTCCAAATCGCCAACAGAAACCTCTTTGAAAGGATTTTTCAGGAAGCAACATCTGCTGGACAGTCAGAAAACTGCAAGAAGAAAAATGTTTTATTGGAGTCTCTCCACCTAAGCCCCCTGGATAGCATATGAGCCCCATTAGTGAGTTTTTGGCTCCATTTTGATAACATAAGCAGGGAAATTTTAAAGACAGAATAAGTTGAAAAAAAAATCAATGAAAAACATCAAAACATAAACAATAGGCAGGAGAGTGAAATTTCCATCAAAGTAAATTCACCAACATATTTAAGTTCCTAGACATTAGCAAAAAATTGAAAGACATACTAACAAACAGGAAGAGATGCCCCTTCCAAAGGAACAAACCAAAAATCCTAAAGATGAACAGGATTTCAGAAAACTGATCAATAATAATCACACAAATATCTGAAGTCAATTAGAAGAGTTGAAGGAAGATGTTATGGAAGAGATAAAGGATATTAAGAAGACACTGCATGAGCATGAAGAATAATTGAAAATCCTGCAAAGAAAAGTAACAGATATGGAAATGAAAGACACAGTGGATGATATTAAAAATACCTTATAGGTATATAAGAGCAGATGTGAATTGGTGGAGGTCAGAAATAGTGAATTGTAGGACAGATTATCTGAACTTAGAAAAACAACAGAAAGAGAAAAGAATAGAAAAAATAGAAAAGTGTTTCAGAAGTTTGAAAGACAATTAAAAATTATCAGTATCCCAGAAGGAGAATGAACAGAAAAGAAGCATAAAAGATTCTTGAGGAAATAATCACCAAAAACTTCCACCTTGTTTAGAAAGTCATAAATATTAATATCCAAAAAAGACAATGCACCACAAACAGAATAAATGCAAGTAGACATTATCTAAGGTAGGTGTATGTCAGAATGTCAAATGACAGAGATAAAGAGAGCAATCTGAAAGCAGCAAAATAAAATCAATGCATTACTTTAAATTGTTTCTAAGTGAAACTAAGTGTCAATCTCTTTTTAGAAACCATGGAGCAAGAAGTCAGTTGTGTGATATATTTAATGTTTTAAAAGAGAAAAACTCCCAGCCAAGTATTCTTTGTCTGTCAAAACTGCCCTTAAAAATGAGGATAAGTTTCAAGTCTTCAGAAATAATAGTTTATTATACAAGTGATTGTAAAGGGTGTGTGCAGCATGAAAGTAAGTGAAAAGGATGAGATATAAAAATGGAAATCCTAGGGATAACATGGATGAAATATGTAATATTTTTCTAATGTCACCAAATACATGGCAGACACCCTGGTAAAGCTGTAGGGAGAATTAAGGTCTCTTCAATAATGTGATAAATGAACTAATCCTGATAGATATTTTAAAACACAACAGCCCCAAACAGCAGGATATATATTATTATCAAGTGTTTATGGAACTTTCTCTAGGATAGAAAAAATGTTAGTTCACAAGCAAGATCTCAATAAATTTAAAAAGATTGAAATTTTGAGAACTTTCTGATCAAACTGGAATTAAGCAGGAAATAAATAAGAGGCAGTGTGGCAGGATAAAACCATTTTATGAATCCCAAAAAGGAGAAATATTTTTTTAAACTAATCCATTCTTCTGGGTTTTATACTAAGGTGACTGGATTACATCAGTGGGGGGTTATACACATTGAGCCTCTGCTTCTTGCTTGGTCTGGTATAAAGGCTGACACAGACAGGCAGACAGAGGGAAAAGTGATCCAGCAAATTTGATTCTGCATTTGAGGGAGAAGATTGCTTAAGCACAAAGCCCTAAAGATGGTGGGCACTTAGGAGCAGCTCAAGAGGATACCAGTCCTTTTATATGCCTTAGAACTTACTTGGGAGGAGAGCAGAGTAGCTGAGAATGATACAGAAGGGCAGGAAAGGGACTAGTCCTATCCCTCACTGCTCACAGCTGAGCTAAAATAGATGGTACTCTGGAGGAGAAGGCAGAAAAGAGACCTCCACAAAGATTGGTGGCCATCTGTCTTCAGACCAAAAAACTAGGATTAACAGTAGCTAACTCTGGTGAGAAAGCTCTTCTGAATGTGCCTTGAGTTGGATATAACGAGGCCTTGAAAGTGTAAGCTTTTACCCAAATTAATGCCCTTAATAAAATCCAACATATTTCTGGTGCTTTGCGTTGACATCTTTTGGCAAATTAAAACAGGGAGAAATAGGAAGAACTCACCAATATATGAGGATTATACAATACAATCTCAAATAATCAGTGGGTCAAAGAAGACATTGCAAAATAAATGAGTAAAATCTTGAGAAGAATAAAAATGAGATATTCACTGATTATACTATCCTTTACATAGAAAGTCCTGGAAAACCCACAAGAAAGTAGTAAGAAGTAAGACACAATTTCAACAAAGTGGTAGGATGCAAAATTAATATGCAAAAACTTATAGTGTTCATATACATTCTTAATGAGCAACCCAAGGGGAAGTCAGGAAAAAATTTCCATTTTAAATTGTGATTAAGAGAATCAAATATTTAGCAATAAAATTAATCAAGAACTTATATAGGATCTGTATTCATTAAACTACAACATAAACCACCCCACCTTTACCTTATACAAAAATATATCTCAAAATGGATCAAAAACCTAATATAAAAGTTAAAACCGTGAAACTCCTAGGAAAAAATGTAAGGGATCAACCTTATGATATTATAGTAGGTAGTGATTTCTTAAACTTTACACCAAATGCATTAGCAACCAAAGAAAAAAAAATGATAATAGGATCTTCTTAAAATTAAAAACATTTGTGATTCAAATTACTTTGTTAAGAAAATGAAAAGACACTCATTGGGAGAAAACTTTTGGAAACAATATATCTAATAAGTATTTGATCCCCATGTTATACAAAGAGATCGTTCAATTGAACAATAAAAAGACAAGCAACCCAATTTTAAAATGTGCAAAAGACTTGGACAGCTTAAAGAGAAATACAAATGACCAAAAAGCACAGGACCACACTTAATGGATCTGTAAGAAGACTGTTGCTGGCTATAGTGAATTAAGCCACCAATGCTGTCACTATAGTTGCTTCCACCATAGGACAAACTACCTCTGACACTTCTGCAGGCATTATAACAACTGTCACCAGAACCATGGCCATAACCCCCATAGCTGTTATAACTGCCACTTCCATCCTTTGGTTGCTCTGGTCTCAACAACCAACATGACTCCAGCCACTGTGATCACACTGGGAGGAGTAGGAGCCATATCCACACTCCCCTCAGAATATCATCCTTTGGGACTGCCATCTTCACCTCCATGTGATGGCACTGGATCAGCTAAAACTTAAATACCATGGCCTTGTTGGCCATGTCATGATTCTGAAAATAAAGGAAGCAAAAGCTTTCCTACTTGACTCGTTGTCTGCAATGATTTCAAAATTTTCCATGTTGTTAAACTGTGAAAAGTGGTTTTTTAGGTCATCCTTGGCCACCTCTCAATTAAGGTCCCAGAAAATTGCTTCTTAAATTTGGCATGGATGCCAGGACATGCCAAATCCTCCTGGAACAGTGTTTGTTTCAGCTCTACATTATTGCAGTCATGGCATGTGTTGAGGTGGCTGTGGTATTGTTAGCCTCCTCCACAATGGGGTGGGTCATGAAAACAGCAATAGGAGCGCTTGATCTGGGACTTTCCCACCACCAGTCTGTCACAGTCCCAAAGGCCTCAAAGTGGTCACACAGTCTGACACATTCCTTTAAAAAAAACAAACTGGAAAGTCTCCATTTCCATGGCCCAGGCCTTCCCCTGACTTATGAGTTCTGAGGTATGGCCATCATCTATATCATTGGCTAAGGCCTCTTCAAAGACACATCCTAGTCTTTGTTGGAGTTGCTTCACCAGTCACTGATGGAGAAGAGAAGAAGGGAAAGGAGGGGAAGCTAGGAAAAAAGAAAAGTGGAAGAAGGGGACAGGTGTTGGCCCAGAGGGCAAGTGAAGGAGACTGAAAGACAACCAAGGCTGTCACAGCCACCTCCATTCCCCTATATGGAGATCAAATAAAGGATGCCAAACACACAGGGACCCTTCCTCCAGGAACTCTTGAATCTGATCTCTGCCACCTTAGTACACCCCTGGTCTGGCTTTGATAATGAAAGCTGTGCATTCTTAAATATTTGGAACAAATTGAAAGAAAAATCAAAGAAGTCTCATGAAACAGATCTGTTAGGAAAGAGGGAGATATTACTGACAGGATAAATTTGCCATCATATTCAGATGCTTAGATACAAACAAAAAATTAAAGGCCATAATGAGAAACAGGAAGCTATGGTACAAGCAAGGATCGAATAAAAAATCTTGTTGAGACACAGAATTTAGGATGACTAATCAATGATGTTAACTCAAATCTCCTAAGTTAATTCAAGGATTTGAAGGAAAATATGAATAAAGAGGTAAAAGATTCAAGAAGACACTGGGTAAGCATAAAGCACAATTTGAAATCCTACAAAGAAAAGTAACAGAGCTTATGGAAATGAAAGTCTCAATGGATGAAATTAGGACAGAATTAGTTAATTGGAGAAGTGAGCATTTGAACTTGAAAAGAACAGAGCAGATAGAAAAAAGAAGGGGAAATGGAAGAGGGTCTTAGGGAATTGAATGACAATGCAAAATGTACAAACATATGAACATATGATTTGTCAGTGCCTCAGAAGGAGAAGAGATTGGAAAATGGGAAGGAAGAATTTGAGGACATATGACTCAATATTTACCAACTCTTATGAAAGACATAAATATCAATAAGCAGAAAGAACAATGCACCACGGACAGAATAAAACTCAATAGACCTACTCTTAAACACTTACTATTCAAATGGCACCTACTACTTGTCAAATGGCAAAGATAAAGAAAAGTCTGAAATCAACAAGATAAAAGCAATGCATCAATATACAGGAATCCCAATAAGAATAAGTGCCAATCTCTTTTCAGAAATCATGGAGAAGAGAAGAAATTTGTATAACGCATTTAAGGAACTGAAAGAAAGAAACTGTCAGCCAAGATTCTTTTTTAAAAAAATAAATCAATTTTATTCATACATACCAATAAATCAAATTCATCAAACATGTATGTGTATTTGGTATAATCACATAATTGCATATTCATCATTTCAATCATTATTGGATTCTTTCTTCCAAAATTAAGAATAATAAACAAAAAACAATCCAAAAAATACCTCAACTTTAATCTCTCTAAGCTTCCTCTGTCATACATAACTGCTATTCCATTTCCATCTGTGTTATTTGCATTTATATTTTATAGAGTCATATATGAATTATTACCCACATTCATATTTCACCTGAGGTTTCACTATATTATGAAGTCTGATGTTTCTTCTTAACCAAGTCCCAAGCTATCCTTTTAATAATATACTAGTCCTAAAACTTTCCCTTTCAACCACTTTCTTACCCATATAATGGCTACGAAGACTCTGATGTGCTTTCACCATTTCTATCCATTTCCTAAGATTTAAAAATAACCCTTTTAGTATTTCTGCACAGATTAATCCTCAGTTTTCCATTTTCTAACCTCATTCCATTTTCTGGTAACCTATATTCCAATAATGAATTTCATGAGTTTATACAATTTATTTATTTCCTAATATTGCATATCATACAGTATCATACAGTATTCATCCTTCTCTGCCTAACTGGCTTCACTCAACATAATGTCCTTAATGTTCATCCATGTTGTCATATGCTTCACAACTTCATTTCTTCTAAAGGTAATATTCCATCATGTGCATACACCACAAATTGCTTATCAATTCATCAGGTGATGGACACCTGGGTTGTTTCCAACTTTTGACAATTGAGTCTGGGTCATTGCCCTCAGATCTTCTGTGTATATGCCTACTAATAGCATTGCCAAATCACATGGCAAATCTATATTCAAATTCCATAGAAAATACCAAAGACTCCTCCACAGTGGCTGTACAATTCTGCATCTTAATCAACAGTGAATAAACATTCCTACATGCTGCAATCAGCTCACAACAGGTTGGCTCTAAGGGAAGGCAACATAGAACTTTACAAAATAAAGGACAGTGAGAGAGACACCAGAGAGGAGATAAAGATGGGACCAGGGGACTCACAGCTTCTGGAACTGAGAGCCTCACCCCTAGTTTCCACATCATATTTATTAGAATCTCCAAAGCAGCTGTTCCTCATCAGCATGGCAATGTTTACAATAATTGGGGGCAAGTGCAACAAATAGGGAACAGGTAATCCAGTTTCCCACAACACCTAAATCTCCACATCCTCTCCAAGACTTGTAAATTTCTTACTTTTTAATAGTGGTCATTCTAATAGGTGTGAAGTGATATCTCGTTGTAGTTTTTATTTGCATTTCCCTAATTGCTAGTGATAAACATTTTTCATGTTATTTTTTCCCCACTTTTGTTTCTCCTTTGAACAAATATCTGATCAAAACTTTGGCCCATTTTTAAAATCTGGTGGTGGGTCTTTTTATTGTTGAGTTGTGGCATCTCTTTATATACTATGGATATTAAACTCTTATGAGATATGTTTTTTCCAAATATTTTCTCCAGTTGAATGGCTGCATTTTCACTATTTTGACAAAATCCTTTGAGGTGTAAAATGGCTTAATTTTGAGGAAATCCCATGTATGGGTTTTTTTGTTGTTGTTGTTGTTGTTGTTGCTCTTGTTTGGGTGTAAGGTTTAAGAAACTCCCACCTACCACAAGATCTTCAGGATGTTCTCCTACATTTTCTTCTGGGCATTCCATGGTTTTGCTTTTATATTTAGATCCTTGATCTTTTCAGTTAAGTTTTGTCTAAGGTTTAAGACATGAGTCCTCTTTCATTTTTTATTTTTTGAATATGAACATCCAGTTCTTTCAGTATTGTTGATTAAATAAACTGTTTTGACAGAGCTGGGAGGGCTGACAGCCTGACAAAAAACACTTGATTTTTTTTACCCAATTTGATATTATTGATGAATTACAAAAAGGAATATTGGATTATTTTGTTAAAAGGCCTTTTCCTTGGGCATATTAGAGTGTATTGTATTCAGAGGTTTTACTTTTTCTTTATTAAATAATGGTTAAGGCTTTGATTGGGCCACATCAGTAGGATCTTGCATCCATGCCCCCATGGTGAGTGGGAACTCACAGAGAAACTGTACCACAGAGAAGGGAGTTTTGGGTTTTGAGCTGAGCCCAGGGAAGTAAACACACAGAGAGGAGCTTGGTCATGAGGAAAGAGAGAAAGCCTGAGGAAGAGAGGTGAGCCATTTGCCTGATAGTTTGCAGCTGCAGAGACAGGTGAATGAGTTCCTGAGTGAAGGAAGAGGCAAGCCCTGGGAAGAGAGGAAGCCAGGAAGCCTGAACCCATGCAGACATTGGCAGCCATCTTGCTCTAACATGTGGCAGTAGATTGGTGAGGGTAGTAATTATGCTTTATGGTCTGGTAACTGTAAGCTTCTACCCCAAATAAATATCCTTTATAAAATCTAACAGTCTTCTGGTATTTTACATCTGCACCACTTTGGCTGACTAATACAGCATAGATATTGAAGGCCCATTCCAGAATTTGAAATTCAGTCACATTGGTCTATCTATCTTTATGCCAATATGATGCTGTGTTTTTGTTTTTGTTTTACCACTGTTGCCAAGTAATATGCTTTAAAGTTAGAAAGCAAGAGTCTTCCAACTTCATTTTTTTTTATTTTTAAAAGACATTTCTTGATATTTGGGGTCCCTTACCCATACAAGTAAGTATGATAGTTGACATTTCCATTTCTTCAAAAAATGTTGGGATTTTTATTATTGGGATTGTGCTGAGTCTGTAAATCAGTTTGTTTAGAAAATGCATCATAACAATATATAGCTTTCCAGTCTATGAACATCAAATGCCCTTCCATTTTTTAAGTCTTCAGTTTCTTTTAGCAATATTTTGTATTTTTCTGAATACAGGTCCTTTATGTCCTTGGTTAAGTTTATTCCTAAATATTTGATAATTTTAGTTGCTATTATAAATGGATTTTTTTTTTCTGATTTCCTCCTCCTGTTGTGCATCAATATTACATAGAAACCCTCAGGATTTCTAGACATAGGATCATATCATCAGAGAATATGGTAAATTTTGCTTCTTCCTTGTTTATTTGGCTGTCTTTTATTTCTTTATCTAGCTAAATTGTTCTAACTAAAATTTCTAGAACAGTATTGAATAATGGTGGTGACTTCAGACATCTATGTCCTGTTCCTGATCTCAGTGGGAAAGCTTTCAATCTTTCAACATTGAGTATAATGTTAGCTTTAGTTTTTCATATATGAACTATATCATATTGAGAAAGCTTACTTCAATCCTATCATTTCATTGTTTTTTATTTTTAATCGAGAAGGATGCTGTATTCTGTCAAGTGGCTTTTCAGCATTAATCAAGAGGATTCTGTGATTTTTCTTCTTCAATGTATAAATGTGGTTTATTACACTAATTGATTTTTCTGTGTAAAAAACCATTGTATACCTGGGATAAAACCAAGTTGATCATGATATATAATTCTTTTAATGCATTTTGGATTTGGTTTGCATGTATTTTTGGTGAGGATCTTTGCTTTCTATTCATTAGAAATGTTCATCTGCAATTTTATTTTTTATTATATCATCATCCAACTTTGGTATTAGAGTAATGTTGGCTTCATAGAATGAGTTTGCTAACATTCTTTCCAGTTCAAATTTTGGAAGAGCTTGAGCAAGATTAGTATTAGATAGACTTTTCATTGATTAGTAAGATTCACATGTGAAGCAATCTCGTCCTGGGCTTTTCAACTTTGGGATCTTTTTAATGACTGTTTTAATCTCTTACCTTGGGATTTGTTTGTTGAGGTTTTTTATTCAAGGGTCAGTGTAGGTTTGTGAGTTTCTAGACTTTGGTTGATCTCATCTGCATTCTCTAGATTTGTGGCATGCAGTTGTCCATTGTATCCATTTATGATCTCTCTTCCTTTCTTTGTGTCAGTGTTTATTTTCTTCCCTTCATTTCTGATTTTATTTATTTGCATCTTCTCTCTTTGTCAGTCTAGCAAAGGTTTGTGAATTTTCTTGACTTTCTCAGAAATCCAATTTTTGTTTAGTTGATTTTCTGTTTCTGTTGTTTTCAATTTCATCTATTCCTGTCTGATCTTCACTATTTCTCTCCTTCCTCATTATTTGTGATTAACTCCTGTTATTTTTCTAGTTTCTACAGTTATGCTATTAGGTCTTCAATTTTAGCTTTTTATTCTTTTTTATTGTAAGCTTTGAGGGCTATGGATTTTGTAGTCAGTTCTGCCTTTGTGTTGTTCCATTAGTTTTGATATGCTGTGTTCTCATTTCCATTCATCTCAAGAAATTTACTGAATTCTCTGGCAATTTCTTCTTTGACACAGTGATTACTTTAAGTGTGTTGTTTAATATCCCTATATTCATGAATTTTCCTTTTCTTCTGTCCATTATAGATGTCTAGCTTCATTCTTTTATAATAAAAGCAAGTGTTTTGTATAATTGCAATCATTTTAAAGTTTTGAGACATCTATTGTTACATGAAATATTGTCTATCATGGAGAAGACTCCATGAACACATGAAAAGAATACATATCTGACTGTTTGGGGTTCTAATGCTCTATAAATGTCTGTATGTCTAGTTTATTCAAGCTTTCTGTTTCTTTATTTCTGCTCTACCCAGATACTCTATCCAATACTGAGAGTGGTATTTTGGAGTTTCCATCTATTATTGTAGTGACATCAATTTTTCCCTTCAGTTTACCTAGTGTGTGCCTCATTTATCATAGGGCACCTAGATTATTCTATTATATATTATATACTACTTATTCTATTGATTAATTCTTGATTGATTGCCCTTTTTATTAATATATGGTGACTTTCTTCATGCCTTATAACATTTTCCTTCAATGCTTTGAATTCATTCAGAAGATTTTTTTGATTATCATTGATTAATTACATTAATTCCTATATCTTATCAGGATATTTGGTTTGTTCCTTTGGATGGATCATTTCTTCTTATTTCCTAATTGGGTTTTTATTTTGTTGCTGCTATCAAGCTTTCTGAATATGTTGGTAAAATTTCCTAATGAACAATTTCTCTCTCTTGCCTAGTGATTTATTTTTGACAGTTCTTCTTTGATTTTTCACTCAACATATTCTAAGCCTTTAACACTGCCCAGTATAAGTTATCAAAGTCAAGTGAGAAACTCACTAATGAGACTCAGGTTTTCTTCCAGATTTGGGGCTGAAAAAAACCTTAAAAGCAGTCTTTCTCAATGCAATTCCCTGGCCAGCCAGCAGATGGCACTCATCAGAAAACCTTTCCACAGAGGTGTTTCCTCCAACCCCTGCTTTCAAGAGTTTTTGGTGTGACATTGGCTGAGATTCAGAGTGGGTTTTGTTGACCAAATTCACTGAAGAGAACCCTTCTAATTCTCCCTCCCAAATTCCTTGTAACAGATGACAGGGAGAAAGACTTTTGTTCCCTTCTCATACCACTGCCATCAGCCAGGGATTTTATCCAGGCTTAATGTATGGATGGTTGGGGATGAGAGAATTCCCTGGCTGCTGGAGGCATTTTCAAACTTATATTTGTTGTTTTGATTTGTTTGTCCCTTTTTCTCCTATCTCTCCTGAGATTTCTGCAGCACTCTCTCAACTGCTGATGCCCAAAGCAGGTCCCTTAGACAACTTTTGGCCTTTCTTCATGTTTTAGTAAGAGAGTTGACCCTTGCCTGCCTACTCTGACATTATCTTCCATGGAACCTCCAGCCAAGAAATCTTTATTGGGCAAAACTGTCCCTTAAAAATAAGGGTGAATTTTCTGTCATTAAAGGTGAACAAAAACTGTGAAGTATGTTAACAAAAAAGAGGATTTACAAGAGTTATTAAAAGAAGTGGTATAGACTGACAGGAAAACACAAATGCAAGATGCTTAGAGAAGAGAGTAGAAATGAGGACAATTATTAAGGGTATTTAAAGGATAAAAAGACAGACAACAGTAATGTTTAACAAGGGAAAGCCAATGGATATAATGGATGAAATACATAATGTCTGTAAAGGTACTAAAATTGAATGTAAGTGAATTGATATCCTCAATTAAAGACAGACTAAATAATCATATGAGCCACTTATTTGTCCTTTACAGGCATCTCATCACCTCTGTAAGAGCAGAATCAAATTGAAAGTTAAAGCATGGAAAAATATGTTCCACACAAATAGTAACCAAAAAATATCTGGACTAGAATATACTAATATTGGTCTAAATATATTTTAAATGAATCGCATTATAAGAGATTATGAAGGTCATTACATATTAAAAAAGAAGAAAACCCTTAAGAAGAAATAACTTTCGCATTATAGGTCTCAATAATGTTAAAAAGATTGAAATTAATGCATTTATATGCTGAGTTTGATTTAGAAAGATACATATTTGAGCAACATGGAAGCTCTCAGGAGGTAACTCTTAGGAAACCTGCAGCTCTAGGCCTAGTTGAAATTTCAATCACAGAGGTTCGTAAGCATAGTCACCAGTATCAAGGGCCCATAATTGGACCATCCATCTTCATTGGTCCTTGCCCTTGTACTTGGAATGGTTTCTACTCCATTGGGGGGTACAAAAGAGTTTCTCAGAATCAGAACTCAACCCTCCCTCAATTGTCATGTGAAACTCTACCCCATTTGTCAGTAACCTATGAACATCTAAACATATCTACATACCCAATATGCGTGCTCTGGAGAACTCCTTCAACCCATGCATCCCCCATCAATGACACTCCACACCAGTGCTCCTCCCCTGCCATAGTTGAAACCTTCTGTGATCTAGAACTTCTTTAAAAATGAAGTCTAATATATTGCCAAATTCAATAATAAGAAAATGAAATAGTAATGATAGCTTCAAAGATTCCTCCAGTGTGGGACATGACTCCCAAAGATGAGACCACTGGCACCGAGGAATTACTACCAAGCACTAGCTAGTGATACAATTAGAAAAATATCTTGCATAAAGGGGGAAATAGTAAAGACAAATGAGTTTGTATGGATAAAACTTCAAAATGAGTCAGGAGGTCATCAGAGGAGTTGAACTTATGCACATCTCAGCAGGACCTCGGTGACAGCTAAAGTAAATAAAACCCAAGGTAGTGGTGCTCTGGAGGTCTGTGGAGACAGTCTATGGAGGTCCTGTGGTCAATGACAGATGACTCTGGAATTCAGCACCTTGCCAATGAGCCATAATTTGGAATTTGTGCTCCTGTGTATGATGGAGTTGGACTCAAATGTGACCTCTCTACACATGCCTCTTCTGTCACTTTTACTGAACTGGTGGTTTGTGCTGGCGTTGTTGTATGACCAGGAGACTTGAATCTCTGGACTGTTGATATGCCAGCTGGGCCCTGTGCCTCAGCAGAATTACAACACCTACCCTTGGTTCATTGCACTTACCCAGGTCTGCTAATAGGGAGGTAGAGATGTTCAATCACCATACTTGAGAACTGAGAGAGCCGACAGCTACAAGCAAAATTCCATCTATCAGTCATGTGGGATCTAAACCCTCTCTTGATTTAGAGGTGGGGTGGACATCACCATCCCAGTGTCCTCAGGATTGTAGAATAAAATATGGATTAGAGTGGACTTTCTAATATTCTATAGAACTATTGTGACTCTAGCAATGGAAGATATTATATCATTGATACAAAGACAGTGGCCATGCAAATTGCTGAAGGCAAGGAGAGGGAAAAAGAGGTGTACTATTGGGGCATTTTGGGGCTTTGGAGTTGTTCTCAATGAATTGCAGGGACAGATGCAAAACACTATATATCCTGTCATTACCCACTCTTTGGACTGGCAAAGAGTATAAACTACAACATAAGCTATATTCCATGCTCTGTAATAATGACCCAAAATGTACTCATCAAATGCAAAGACTGTACCATACTATGAAAGAAGTTGTTAATATGGTAAGACTGGGGGGTGTGGTGAGAGGGGTATATGGGAAAACTATATTTTTAATGTAACATTTTGTGTGATCTATGTGTCTTTTTAAAAGATAATAAAAATTGTAAAAAATGGTGGAAATCATAGAAAGCTCTTTGTCTTATAATGGAATGAAATTGGAAATAATTGAAAGATAGAAAAAGTGAAAACAAATATATGTATATTAAATTACACACAATTAAATAATCATTGGTTAAAAAATGTGAGAGAAATCAGGAAATATTTTATATGAATGAAAATGAGACCAAAAATTAAAAACAACTGTGAGATAGAGCAAATGTTGTGCTGTGAGGTGTATTTATAGCCCTCAATTGTTGCATTAAATAGAAGAAAGAAATAAAATTGAAGACCTAACTGCACACTAGGAGGTAGAAAAAGACAATACTAATCCAAAATCAAGCCAAAGGAAAGATATAATGAAGATCAGAGCAGAAATAAATGATACTGAGAAAAAAAATAGTCAAAAAAGCAAAAGCTCATTCTTTGAGATCAATAATACCAATAAATCATAAGCTAGACTGACAAAGGGAAAATGAGAAAAGATGGTAATAAATTAAATCATAAATCATCAATACCACTGAGCTCACAGAAATAAGAGATAACAAAAAAAAATGATACTATGAACAATGGCATGTAAGCAAGCTTCAGAATGTAGAAAAAAATGAACATGTTCTTAGAAACACAGAAGCAACCTATACTGACTCTAGAAATAATAGAAGGCATAAAAAAAAAAAAAAACAAGCACAAGTGTAGAGATTGATACAGTCATAAAAGTCTTCCCAAAATTTAAAGACCATGAGCAGATGACTTTGCAGGTGCATTCAAGAAATCATTTCAATATGACTTAACATCAAACTTGCTCAAGATCTTCCAAAATATTGAAAATAAAAGAATGACACCAAACTCAATCTATGAAGCCAATATCACTTCAGTACCAAAACCAGATAAAGAAATATGAAAAAAGAAACCTACAGACCAATTTCACTAAAAAATACAGATGTAAAAATTCTTGGCAAAATACTTGCAAACCAAATCCAAAGCAAATTAAAGAATTATACACAACAATCAAGGAGGTTTTATTTCTGTTACACAAAGAGTTTTCAACACAAGAAAATCAGTGTAAGAAACCATATTAATAAAATGAAGAAGAAAAATCATATGCATTTCTTTTTTTAAAAATTTTCAATAACTAATAGTGTATTTATAAAATGAAAAGCCCTCATCAAAATACATTTCTCAGTGGTAAAAATAAATAAGACAAATGGATCTACACAAAGCAAAAATTAACTCTGGTAGATTTTAGTGTGGTACACAGTCCATAACAAGCATATTTGCCCTTATTCTCCCCGAGCTGTTCATCTTCCGAGTTAAGAATTTTTTGAATATTTTAAACAGAGGTTTTATTACGCTGACATTTGTTTTTCATTCCACATAATCTTCAGCCAAGCTCTGAGCACTTAGGATTCTCTAATTGTTGGGAGTTTATCAGAAACATCTGGAACACTGGTGGTGGAAGAGTTTGCTGTAAAACTTGCAATAACTGCTGTGGCTGTCCACACACAGCAATTGCATTTGTCAAACGGTCCACACCCTTCTCGTATTCACCTTGGGCTAGTAACTCTTCACCAAGTTGTATTTCTTCAAGGAAGAATTTCTGAACAGCTTCAGCATCTTTAAGATCAGGTAACTTGGAAAGCCCTGCTCTCTCCTTGGCACGTTTCTGTCTCTTTCTTCGCTCTCGCAGCCTGTTCTTGAAATTGGGATCACTCCGTCTCTTGCGGTGGAAGTAAATACAGTACCCGATGAAGAGGGCCCCGCGCACACCGGGGCGAGGGCGCTGTTCCCACCCACGGTTTTCTCTCGACAGCGGAGTGTCCAGGGCGGCGGCGCAGCCCGAAGGAGCCGTGGGCCACCAACCCTCAAAAGGGACTGCGCCGCGCAAGCGGGACCAGCTGCCGGTGAGGGCCGCGGAAGGGCCCCTGCATTTGTTGATTATTAAAGGAAAAGACATTTAACGAGTATATTTTCTTAGGGAAAATACTCCAAAACATAGGAATAGGAGGACACTTTCTCCAATAATTAAATTCAATGTAAATGGTCAAAATACAATAATTAATTGTTAGTGTGGATTAAGCAAAAACATGATGCATCTTTATGCTCATTTAAACAAATTCATTTCATTTATGAGTTCAAAGTAGAGAAGAGATAAAAAATATATCATGAAAGCAATAAAAAAAATCACAAGTGGCTCAATTAATATCACACAAATATATATCATAACAAAGAACATTACTAGGGTAGAGAAGACACAACACGATTATAAAAGGGTCAAACTACCAGGAAGACATATAATTCTTAAATGTTATTGCCACAAACAGAACTGAATAAAAAGGAATAAAAATTATATAACTGAAAAGATAAATAGACAAACACACAAGTTAATACACTAGTTAGAGTATTCAACAATTCTCTTTCAACAATTAATAGAACTCAGAGAAAGAGAGAGACAATAAACAAGAGCATAGAACTCAACAAAACGTTAATCAAATGGATCTAATTGATGTTTTTAGAACACTACACCAAACAACAGTGAAATACACATTGTCTTCATGGAACCATAAAAATTTAACAAAATAAACCATGTCTTCAATAGTAAAATTATTCTTCAAAATTTATAAGAATTGAAATCAGACTATGTAATCTGATGGTAATGAAAATCAATCTAGAAATCAAAAATGGAATATAGCCAGAACATCTAAAATATTCTTCATACATAATGCTCAGCACGTAGTAATCTATGTGAATATGTATGAATCTGTATTGGAAAGTGTATGTTTGTGCATGTGTGGTACCAATATTAGTTTATCAGTATATCCAACCATAAAAATCCAGTTGATTACTCATATGATCAGACCATTCTTTCTAACCATGAAGCGATTTCTGTAGTTTCTGCAACTTTACCATCTATACCATTATTTGATTTACAATGAACTTTATACTTTATTAAGGAGTTGTAGGTTAACAGAACATTCATGCATACAATTCAGGTTACCTATATACCACCCAATTATTAACAAAATGCATTGGTTTGGAAGATTTGTTGCAATTGCAAATAGCAAATTTTTACAGTTTTATTCTTAAGTAGAGTCCATGGTTTAAATTACACTGTGTATTGTAAATACTTCACTTTCTAATTTTTTTTTTTATTTTCAAAGAAGCTTTAGATTATATAAATGTTAAATAAAAAAATATAGAAGATTCCCATATGCCTCACCCCTCCCCTCCCACATTTTCCCACATTAACATCCATCATTAGTGCTGTACATTTGCTCCAAATAATGAACACATATTGAAGTACTGCTACTAATCATGGACTATAGTTTACATTATAGTTTACACTCTGTCCCACACAATTTTGTAGGTTATGACAAAATATTTAATTGCCTGTATCTGTTATTACAATGTCGTGCATGACAATTTTAATGTCCCCAAAGTGTCCCCATATTGCATCTGTTCTTCCCTCCCCTTTGCTCAGAACCTCTGGAGGCCACTGTATACACAGCTTTGATAAAATATCTTCCTTTACTAGAATAAGTCTATAATAGAATAATATTATAATGTCTGTTTTGTCAATTGTTAATTCCCCAATCTTAATAATTTGCAGTGGTGATGCCCAGTATGCTTCTAATTGAGAGGGGGCTTAGATCCCATGAGGCAGATGGATGGAACTGTCCTTTCTTGCAGTTGCAGACACACTCTTTTCCTTGGGATGGGCATTGTCCATTCATCATCTCCTTGTCAGTTGTTCTGGGTGAGTCCAATGAAAGGAAGAATAGGTGTTTGAACTCAGCTCTGATTCAGGGATCAACTGGCCCATGGACAGAACAAATATTTATGTCTCTGGAACATACATTAACAAGTATATTGCTAATTATTGGTTCAAATAAAAGGGCAGAAGAGTCATGTGTAGAGAACCTATAAATGAGTCTAACTCTCTGCACTGCAGGGCAAAAATCAATATATTAGTGTATTACATTTGTTACAGATGATGAACCAATATTGAAACAATATTACCATCTGAAGCCTCAAATATGTTATATCCCACCCACTCACTTCCCCCCCTTCTTAATCAATGCAAACACTATCTTTATATTAATGTTACAAGTTCTTCCATTAGCACCATATTGCAATCTACTTTGTTCCATCGCTGAAGCGCCTCCCCTTCATGAATATTCATTTACCAATTCAGAAGGAAGGACCCAGGATTTAGTCTGCTCTTACCTTACAGCTCCAGTCTGAGAGGCAACCTGGACACCACATAGTAGATGGTAGGAATTATCATGCCAACACCTGTAAATGCTCCACATTTTGGAGGATGAGATCTGTTCTTTTTCTTTGTTTTTATGATTGTCCATGACAAACCCAAAGAACTGGAAAATAGAAGTTGTCCTCTATTCTTCCGGGGCTGAGGTTCAACTGGTATTGAGTAGTCCAAAGATTTAAGTCTCCAAGAAATATTCTTAATGTATACATTGAAAATTATAGGTTCTAATGAAAGGAGTAGAAGAATCATGATTAGGGGAAATAGAAATGAGCATAAATATTTTATACTGGAGAGATATATATTCCCAATTAGCATCCTCCACAGCAGTACTGATTTCATGATGCTCTGTGCTTTGCCTCTGTTGTCTAGATATCCCAAGAGCCCTCTGGAGCACTCTTTTTTATTTTTTCATAACTTTATTACCTTTTTTTAAAGATACATAGATCACACAAAATGTTACATTAAAAAATCTAAGAGGTTCCCATATACCCCACTCTCCACACCCACTCCTCCCACACTGACAACTTCTTTCATTAGTGTGGTATATTCATTGCATTTTATGAGTATATTTTCAAGCATTGCTACACAGCATGGATCATAATTTACATTGTAGTTTTGAAGTTCTGTTTACAATGGCAGTCAATGAAATCTGTCTGAGTCCTGCACAAGTGTAACTTCTGGAATGATCTCATTTTAGTTACCAATTCATTTATTGGTAGACAGTTGGGTTGCTCCCGCATTTTTGCAATAGTGAATAATGCTATTAGGAACATCAGTGAGAAAATATATGTTCAAGTTTGTGAATTCACTTATTTGGGTTATACATCTAGTAGTGGGATTGCTAGGATATTAGGTATTTTTATAGAAAGCCTTCTGAAGAACCACAAACTCCCTTTCACAGTGGCTGCATTTTTTATTGCAAACAACAGTGGATGGATGTTCTTATTTTTCTGCATCCTTTCCAATACTTGACATTTTACATTTTTTAAAATGATAGCTATTCTAATGGTTGTGAAGTGATATCAAATTGTGGTTTTTGACTTGCATTTCCTTGATGACTAATTATGTTGAGCATCTTTTCATGAGCTTTCTTGCCATTTGTATATCTTCTTTGGGAAATGTCTATTTACACGCATTTTGCCTATTTTTAAGTTGGGTTGTTTGCCTTTTCATTGTTAAGCTGAAGGATTCCTTAATATATTCTGGATATTGATCCTTTATTGGATGTATGGTTTCCCTATAGTTTATCCTGTTGTATAGGTTGCAGTTTAAGTTTCAGGATATAGTCCTTTGAGGCACAAAGTTTTTGGTTTTGATGAAGTCCCATTTATCTATTTTTTTTCTTTTTTTTTTTTTTTTGGTGTGTGCATTGTATATAAAGAATCAATTGCCTAACATATGGTCTTGAAGATGTTTCCCTATGTTTTCTTCTAGGAGTTTTATAGTTCTTGCTCATATATTTAGGTCTTTGATCTATATTCAGTTTATTTTTGCATAATGTGTGAGGTAGGTGAGGCAGGAGTGTCCTCCATTTTCTTTTTTGGAAATGGTGATCCATTTTTCAGCCCCATTATTGAAGGTGCTATTCATTCCCAATTGGCTTGTCTTTACCACTTTATAAAAACAACAATTAGTCAAAAATGTGAGGGTTGATTCCTGAGCTTCCAATTTGATTCCATTAGTGTATATCTCTGTCCTTGTACCAATAACATGCCCTTTTAATTCTGTGATTTGTAATAAAGTTTTGCTTGGAAAGTGTGAGCTCTCCAATGCCATTCTTTTTTAAGATGGCTTTAGCTATTTAGGTTCTCTTCTATTTCTATATAAATTAGGTAATGGGCTTTTCCATTTATGCAAAGAAAGTTGTGGGAATTTTCATTGGGATTGCATTGAATCTGTAAAGTGCTTTGGTTAGTACTAACATCTCAAGGATATTTACTCTACTTATACAGGGTCATGGAATATAGTTCCATTTATTTAGGGCTTCCTTGATTTTTTCTCACAATGTTTTTCCCAGTTTTATTTCATTTTTTTTTAACATTTTATTGATGTTTATCATTCATGCATGAACATCCATAAACAGTGACATTATAGTAAAATTTGTGAACTTA
Organism: Dasypus novemcinctus; assembly: GCF_030445035.2. Classification (NCBI taxonomy): domain Eukaryota; kingdom Metazoa; phylum Chordata; class Mammalia; order Cingulata; family Dasypodidae; genus Dasypus; species Dasypus novemcinctus. The sequence goes on from NC_080688.1 coordinate 2,833,251, forward strand.
CAAAACAAATGTATAGGACTCCCATACATTACCCCATGACCAACAACTTGCTTTGTTGTGAAACAAATGTTACAACCTATGGATACTGGTCCCTTACATCATTGGTTAGATTTATTGTTAGATATTTGATTCTTTATGTTGCTGTCATTAATTTATTATTTCTTGATTTCTCTCTTCTGATTGTGTTTTTTTTTTATATATAAACACTACTGAATTTGACTTGTTGATTTGGTACCTGCCACTTTGATGAATTTATGTATTAGCTCTAGGAACATTTTTTATTTTTTTGGCTTTTATACGATTACCTTTGTATAAAATCCTGTGATCAGCAAGTAGGAAATGTTTTACTTTTTCTTTCTAACTATTTCCTTTTATTTCTTTTATTTGCTTAACTGCTCTGGGAAAGAACTTAAACTACAATGCTGAATAACACTGATGACAAAGCATCCTTGCTTTTGGCCTTTCACCATTAACTAGGATGTTAGCTGTGGGCTTTCATATATACTCTTTGTCATGTTGAAAAAGCTTTTTTCTATTCCTAGTTTTCTTAGTGTTTTTATCAACAGGTGGTGTTGGATTTTTTCAAATGCATATTCTTCATCAAGTGAGATGAGCATGTGTTTTATTTTTCCTCCTTTGTTCTGTTAACGGGCTGTTATTAATTTATTTAAATAGTCTATTGCTTTTTGATTCAATGTCAGTAGTTTCACATTTCTAAGAACTTATCTTTCCTCCAAATTATCTAATTTACTAGTGTAATATTATTAATATTTTTTAATATTCCTTTTTATTTTATAACAGTCAGTTGTATTGTCCAACTTCTTCATATTTTTAGTTATCTCTATTACTTATACTCTTCCTTGTGTAAAGGTTGTCAATTTTATTTTGTTTTATTTTATTTCTTTCTTTCTCTCTGCCGCCCCCCCCCCCCCCACTGTCTACTTTCTGTGTGTTCTTCTGCATCCCCTTGCATTATTTGGCAGCACTGGGAAACTGTGTCTATTTTTGGTTGAGTCATCTTGCTGCATCATCTCTCTGTGTATGCAGTGCCACTCCTGGGCTGGCTGTGATTTCTTCAAGCAGGGTGGGTCTCCTTGTGGGGTGCACTCCTTGCACATGGGGCACCCCTACTTGGGAGTGCCCTGCATGGCAGGGCACTCTTTGCACATGGCAGCACTGCATGTGGGCCAGCTTACCACATGGGTCATGAAGCCCTGGGGATAGAACTCTGGACCCTCCATATGGTAGACAGATGTTCTATCGGTTGAGGCATGTCCACTTCCCTCAATTTCATTGATCATTTCAAAGAACCAACTCTTGTTTTTATTGATTCTTTCTATTGTTTTTTCTCTTTATCTCCAGTCCAATCTTTGATATTTCATTCATTCTACTTGCTTTCAGTTGGTTTGATACTATTTCTAGTTCTTTCTTTTATGAGGTTAAGTCTCTGAATTTGAAGTATCTCTTCCTTTTTTAATGTACCCATATAGAACTATAAATTTCCCGGTCAGGGTTTCCTTACTGCATTTCTTAATTTGGTGTGATGTATTTTCATTCAACTAAACAGATTTCATAATTTCTCTTCTGATTTCCTCTTTAACACACTGGTTGTTTAAGATTATTTTATTTATTTTCCACATATTTTTGAATTGCCCCTTTGTTCCTTGATTATTGATGTCTGGCTTCAATTTACAGTTTTTGGGGAAAAATATATATACTCTATGATTTCAATTTTTAAAAAGTTTATTGAAGTAGTTTTGTAACTTAACATATGGTCTCTCCTAGAGAATGATCCATGTGCGCTTGAAAAGAATGTGTATTCATTTTTTGTTGAATAAATTATTTTCTATGTTTCTTTTATGTCTAGTTGGTTTAGATAAGTGGTTCTTAACAGGGGTTCAATGAGTTTGAAATTAAATTCAAAAACATTATTATTGAGGGGATGTGTTGGTTTGGGTGTGATATCTTTATTAAATAATACACAGTACAGTGTGGACTTAGTAAGGGAAATGTGGTTTTCATCTGACTAGCAGAGTTATGTTCAATAAATAGGGTTATGAACCCCTGTTTTAGAGTGTCATTAAAGTCTTGTATTATCTTACTGATCTTCTGACTATATAATTTATCCATTAATGAAAGTAGCTTTAAAATCTACTATTAATCTAGAAACATATATCTCCCTTGAAATCTGAGAGTATTTGCTTCAAATAATTTAGTCTCTGCTTTTAGGTGCATATATAATGATAATTGTTACATCTGAAATATCCCTTTTATTAGTATATAATGACTGTCTTTGTCCCCTGTAATTATTTATGACTTAAAGTCTATTTATCTGATATTAGTATAGCCACTCAGTTTTCTTATTGCTTATATATTTTATTTTATTTCATTCTTTCACTTTCAACTTACTTGAACTTTGAATTAAAGGTGAGACTCTTGCATATAGCATATAATCTGGCCATACATTTTTTAATCTGTTTCGCCAATCTCTGTCTTTTGAGTAAAGATTTTAATACATTTATATTTAAGGTAACTATTAATAATGCTGAACTTCCATCCACCATTTTGCTATGTAGTCTTTGTGAATCTAAATAAGATCTGTCATACAAGTAACCATTTATGTAATGATAAATTCTGGGATTATTGCAGTGTATTCTTTTGTATTTAACTCAAATTCTTATTTTCCATAGATGCTAAAATGGAAATGAATAAAAGGTAAGGATACATCTATGCTCTTGGACCTTCAATGTACAAAGATATAAGTGGTGATGAGTGCAGAAAAAGGCAGAAGTTAAGATGGATGTAGTAAAAGTATATATTTGTATGCTATTTAAGCTAAATTTGTATCAAAACAAATATGCTGGTTATTTACTTAGGATAATAAATTTTAGCCTTAAGCTAACCATGGGTAAAATTAATGAAAAATATTTCCAGGTAGAAATGAGAAGAAAAGACTATGTCATAATGCAAAAATCAAATAAATATTAGTTATAAAGGGAAGTAGTGAGGGACAAAAATGGAATAAGACATTTTAATTTTGCATATCTTCACAAATTTTTGAAATTTGCCTTTGTATTATTTAAGATTTTATGCTGTTAAAAATCTCAATTCCTATCCTGAGATACAGGTCATTATGTATATGGCCATAGCCTACAGAATTGAGAGAGGGAGAATGTAAACTACAATGTAAACTATAATTCATGATTTGTGGCAATATTTCAAAATGTGTTCATCAATTGCAATGAATGTACCACACTAATGAAAGAATTTGTTGAGCTGGGAAGAGTTGGAGAGGTATGGAAAGTGGGGCATATGTGAATCCCTTATATTTTTTATGTAACATTTTATGTAATCTAAGTATCTTTTAAAAAATAAGTAAATTAAAAAATAGTAATAAAATAAATGTTATTATTCCTATGGGGGGAAAATTTCATTTCCCAAGATTCTTTTCTAGTGCAAAAATTTCAGTTGTTTTTTTTTTTTTAATCAGGCTTGGTATTCTCCAATGTTCTTAAACTCATTCATACATTTTCATTGTTTGCAGAATCTGTAGGATAAGCTACATAGATGGTAATGTAAACAATGAATTAAGACAGTTTTTCTCCTTCACCTCCAACTTCCATAAATACTTTCTAGCAATAGAGCAATGGTAAGCACCACCAACTTCCTAAGGTGACACATTGGTATAATTGGAATACTAGAATGAGTAAAATTAAAAAGAGAAGAAGAATATTTGAGTTAACAATCATGAAGAATTAAAACAATAATGACAATCCCTAAACCACAGATACAGAAATTTCAAAGAACTCCAAAGAGTATAATACCCCCAATTTTTCTCTTAAGTTATGTATTCAAATTGCATAAATTAAAGGCAAAGAAAACCTTAAGAGAAACCAGAACATTGCATCTTAAGTAGGGCAGAGTATCTATAAAAGAATTACATCACACTTTTCTTCAGAAACCATAGAAGCTATTAAAGAGTGGTGAGAAATTTTAAAAAGCTGATCATGTAAAACCACCAAACTAGCATTATATATACAGTGAAATTCTCTAAAAGCTGTGAAGTTGTGATTGAAAAAAGTGTGTGATCTTCCTTATGTGAATTTTCTAGAATAAAAATGTCATAGAGACAGATAGCAGATTACAAGTTACCAGGGGACAGAATGTGGGAAGGGGGAGGGAGAGTAATGGCTAATTGGAGCAGAGATTCTTTGAAATGATGCAAATGTTGTGATAAGGGACTGAGGTAACACAATAAATAGAACATAATACCACTGACATATATACTTGAAATGATTTAAATGGGAATTTTAAAATTCTATACACATTACCACAACAAAAATATTTTGACACGTAAAGTAGAAATAATTTCTCAGGCAAAAATAAAAGTCTTGAACTAAATTGCCACTAGAGGACACACTTTGTAAGAAATGCTAAAAATTGTTCTACAAAGAGAAGAAAAAATATATATAAGAAATTTGAATAAAGAAAAGTAATTAGAGAATGAATAAATGAAAGTAAAATAAAATATTTTATTTTTCTTTTTATTGATATAATAGATAATAGATTGTTTAAAAAATGTAACTTTAATGATACATTGACAGATGTGAACCACCACCCACAGAATCATGATGAATAAAGGAATTAATGACAGCAATATTATAAGGGATGACAGGGAGGAATGAAAAATCTGTTATGTTACCTGCACTATTCATAAAATTATAATTTTATTTAAAAATTGATTCAGATTAGTTGAAAATGAATAGTGTAAATTATATGGCAACCACTAAGAAAATGAAAAACAAGTATAATATTCTAAATGAGGAGAAAATTGATCATGGAAATTATGCATCTGGAAGAAAAATACATGTACAGAGAACCTATTCCAAGAAATAACTCATATTAATATGTTAAAAATATAAAATTTTAAAATATGATCAAGGAAGTAAAATTTTAAAAATAGGTAAATTATAGCACATATGAATGGGAACTATGAATACATCTTCTACATAAGAATATTTTTCAAATTAACACAAAAACATATAAACAACCATCTGAAATAGAGGCATCATTGATGTGTCAAGACTGTCCATTTCACAGAAGAGTAAATCTTTTTCTTCAAAAATCAATGACAGGGAATTGGCTGTGGCTCATTCAATTGGGCTCCCAGCTAACCCAGGGCCTCCTTGTAAAGGCAAGCTAGCCTGCACCCACAGAGAGCTGATGGTCCATGCCTGTGGAAAGCTGACAGCCCACACCCATGGAGAGCTTGCACAGCAAGATGACGCAACAAAGGGGAGCCAAGCAGACACAGAAGAATGTGCAGTGAATGGACACAGAGAGCAGAGACCAAGCAAGGGGGGAATAAATTAAAAAAATAAAAGTAAATCTTTAAAAAAAATCAATGGCAGTGTGAAAGAGAATAAAACTTAAATATCATTGATCTTCACTTGTTCCTAAATCAATGACAACAATTTAATAAACTCTTTAGTCACTATCATGTATATGGGGAAAAGGGTATTTCTGTACATTTTTGGTAATTTTATAAAATGATAGATTTTTGCTTTATATCACCAATACTGATACATGTAATTCTGGGACAAGTGATCCCATTTATGGATATCTCTTAAAATGAAATAAAACTCTGGTACATTAAGATACATAAGTGATTATCCTAATTATAGCTTCCTTCAAATAGTAAATGAATGCCAAGAAAATATTCTCAAAATATAGAGATGAGGTTCTAGAGAGGAGTTGAGGTGGCTTTCATGATTAGTGTGTCCCTCTCAACAATTAGCTTTTTCTTAATAATTTGCTTTTAAATGGCAAGACATTTAATTTGGCTTAGTTTCAAATGCTGGTAGCAGTGCAAATGTTGTAAGAATTTCAAATTCTATGGCTACTTTGAAGTTGGAGAAAAAAAAATTTGTTGATGTGGAATGTGAGAGAAAAAGGGGACCCAAGAAAAAACAGTCCTTGTGTGTTTTGTGCTAACTAAATGCCCAAACATCCCTTTGCTTTGTATACCATACTTCTCCCTTCCTCAAGAGGGGAACAAAAGAGTGGAATCCTCTGAAGAAGTGCCTGCTCTGCTAAAACCACCCTCTCCCTTCATGACTACTCACAAAGCTACTCCAAGTTCATTTACCTTTAAAACATTGTCAGAGCATAGTGCTCTATCCAATGTACTTACACATATCTCATCAAACTCACTTTAGTACTGCATTTGAAACATGTTACCAAATGCTAAACATTTTCTTCAGTGCCCAAGGGAAATTGTAGTAATTTATTAACATCCTTTTGAGTCTCAACCTTTACCCTGAATGCTCCCCTAATTTTCATGCTTTCCTTGAAACGTGGTATTCCCTGAGTAGACATATCATGCTGAAATCATTGAAGGTGATGATAGTGATAACACCATAAGAAAGACTTACCCAGCTGCAATAAAGTCAGCAGAAAGATTCATTTTCCATCACAAGAGCTTGCTTCCTCCCCCACCTCATCTCTCTTAGTCTGGGACCAGTGTAAATATCCACCTTGTAACCACATGTTAGGAATTCATTTATCTAGGTGTACTATGCACTATTGCTTTCCATTAAGTCATCAACTCTTGCATGAGTCACTCACCCCAGATAGTCTCGTCCCACTCCTGTGAGCCACTCACCCCAGATGATCTCATCCCATGTCATTATCCTTGATGAAATGACAGGTGAGGAAAGCTGTGTGCCTGCTTTTGTGGAAATACAGTATGTGTTGAACACCAACTTTTGTCATAAATTTAAATCTAAGTATAAAGGTGATTACTGTACATTAGTGAATTCCTTTTAATGCACTTGTTCCAACTCTATCAGTTTATTAAACTCCTATGATAACATTTGAAGACTTTCCAGATGATATCTAGGAGGATGGTGACTGTAACAATTGTTAGATTTTCCCTATGACCCCATCTTATCCCTTCACTGCACTACTTACCACCAGTTTATCGTAGATTTTGCCCATTTGAGTGTGGCTCACAACCTTCCTCTTCCCCCTTTTCCTTGTAAGCATATCTTCCAGTCTCTAGCTCTCTGAGACAGCTTGATTTGCTTAATTGATATCAGAGAGGTCATGGAACATTTGTCCTTCAATGCCTGGCTTGCTTCACTAAACATAAGGTCCTCAAGATTCATCCGTGTCAAAAGCAATGAAAGTACCACATTAATGAAAGAAGTTGTAATGTGGGAGGAGTGGCAGGTGGGGGGAGTGGGGTATATAAGAACCTCTTATATTCTTAATGTAGCATGTTATGTGATCCTTGTGTAGCAGTTTCATATGGTTATGAATTCCAAAAATAGATATTGGATTATGTTTGTAATCTGGTCTGTACCTGGGCATGATAAAGTTGTGATTAGTGCTTTGATTGGGCCACATCATTAAAGCATTGAGAAAAGGCATGGCCAATGACAGAGTTGAGGGTTTCTGATGTTGAAGTTTGGTGCTGAAGTTTTAAGCTGGAGCTCCAGGAAATCAGCACTCTGAGGAAAGAGAAGGAAGCCCCAGGAAGAGAGAAACTGAGCCAAGAGAATAACATAGATGAGTAGAGATGGCTCCTTAGACATGGCAGAAACCACTGGGGGAGAGATAGAGATGTTCATTTGATAATCTACAGTGGACATTGTAGAGAGAGACAAAGTCTAAAGAGCTTCAAAGTCTACAGATGACATTGTGGAGAAAACAGAGGAGCTGAACCCAGAGGAATCCATGAAGCCTGAACCCTCACAGATGTCAGCAGCTACCTTGCTCCAACACATGAAAATAGACTCTGGTGAGGGAGGTAACATACACTTTTTGGCCTGGGATCTGTAAGCTCCTACTTCAAATAAATAACCTTTGTGAAAACCAACCAATATCTGGTATTTTGCATCAGCACCCCTTTGACTGACTAATACACTATGTATCTTTAATAAATATATAATAGAGGAGGCAAGATGATCACTGAGTGAACTTGTCTTTGTGTGAACTTAACCAACAACAAGAAACTAGAATAAGAAGAAAAAAGTGATAAAGAGAAGATATAACACCTATGCAAAAATAACAGCTAATTAACCTCCAAGAGCAGACAAAGAAGCTAAGGAACTGATTAAATCCGTCAAGATAAAGAGATGACCAGAAAGCAACAAAAATCTACAAACCAAACCAGTAATCAGGAAAACATGGCTGAATCCAATCAACAAACCAATAATCACGAAGGGGAGCAAAACTTGGCACAAGCAATGAAAGATCTCAGAACATTTATCACCGACAAATTTGACGAAGTAATGAAAGAGGTTAACAACATGAAGACATCACTTGGAGGGGAAATTGCAGACATACGCAAAAACATAACACATATGATGGGAATGAACACCACAGTTCAAGAAATCAAAAATACACTTGCAGCAAATATCAGCAGACTAGAAGAGACAGAGCAGAGAATTAGTGATGTGGAAGACAGTACATCAGAAATCAAACAGATAGTAGAAGGGGTCAATAGGAAGATAGAAAAAATCCAAGTAGGACTTAGGGACCTGAATGACAATGCAAAACGCTCAAACATACGTATTATAGGCATTCCAGAAGGTGAAGAGAAGGGAAAGGGGTCAGAAGGAGTGTTGCAGGAAATAATGGCTGAAAACTTCCCAAATCTACTGAAAGAGACAGATGTACATATCCAAGAAGCACAGCGCACTCCACTAGTCATAAACCCAAACAGGCCCACCCCAAGACATATACTTGTCAAATTATCCAATGCTCAAGACAAAGAGAAAATCCTAAAAGCAGCAAGAGAAAAGAAAACCATCACATACAAGGGAAGCTCAATTAGATTAAGTGCTGATTTCTCATCTGAAACCATGGAGGCAAGAAGGCAGTGGTATGATATAGTCAAGGTACTAAAGGAAAAAAATTTCCAACCAAGAATACTCTATCCAGCTAAACTAGCATTCAAACATGATGGAGAGTTCAAAATATTCGCAGACAAACAGAAACTGAAAGAGTATACCAACAAGAAACCTCCCCTTCAAGAAATTCTAAAGGGAGTTCTGCAGGAAGAAAGGAAAAAAACAGGAAAGGCAGAGTTGGAGGAGAGTATAAGACCAACAACAACAACAAAAAAGACAAAAATATATATATACAAACAAAATATGACAAACACAAATCCAATCAAAATATGGCTAACACAAATAATTCCTTGATAGTAATAACACTGAATGTCAACAGATTAAACTCACCTATCAAAAGATTCAGACTGGGACATTGGATAAGGAAATATGACCCATCCGTATGCTGTCTACAAGAGACACATCTTAGACCCAGAGACGCATGGAGATTGAAAGTGAATGGCTAGAAAACAATCATACAAGCTAACAATAACCAAAAAAAGGCAGGAGTAGCTATATTAATATCAGACAAAATAGACTTTAAATGTGAAACAATTGTGAGAGACAAAGAAGGATACTACATTTTAGTGAAAGGGAAAATCTGTGAAGAAGATCGAACAATCATAAATATTTATGCCCCTAACAAGGGTGCCTCTAAATATGTCAGGCAAACGCTGGAAAAACTAAGTGAAACAATAGATACATCTACAATTATAGTGGGGGATTTTAATACACCACTATCAACTCTGGACAGAACATCTCAAAAGAGAATCACCAAAGAAACAAAACATCTGAACAGTGTATTAGAGGAGCTGGATCTAATAGACATATATAGATCGCTACACCCAAACACAGCAGGATATACATTTTTCTCAAGCGCACATGGATCATTCTCCAAGATAGATCATATGCTAGGCCACAAAGAAAGGCTGAACGAATTCAGAAAGATTGAAATCATACAAAACATTATCTCTGACCACAGTGGAGTCAAGCTGGAGATTTGCAAGGGACAGAAGCCCAGATTTCACACCACGATTTGGAAATTAAACAGCACACTCTTAGAAAAACAGTGGGTCAAAGAGGAAATCTCAAAAGAAATCAATGACTACCTTGAAACAAATGATAATGATAACACAACATACCAAAATTTATGGGATGCAGCAAAAGCAGTACTGAGAGGGAAGTTTATAGCCATAAATTCATATATCAAAAAAGAAGAAAGAGCAAAAATTGAAGAACTAACTGCACATTTGAAGGAATTAGAAAAACAACAACAAAGTAACCCAACAGGAAGAAGAAGGAAGGAAATAACAAAGATAAGAGCAGAATTAAATGAAATAGAAAATAAGAAAGCACTTGAACAGATAAACAAGACCAAGAGCTGGTTTTTTGAGAAGATTAACAAAATTGACAAACCTTTAGCGGCACTAACAAAGAAAAAAAGAGAGAAGATGCAAATACACAAAATAAGAAATGAGAAAGGCGATATCACCACTGACCCCACAGAAATAAAGACTATCATAAGAGGATATTTTGAAAAACTATATTCCAACAAAAATGACAATCTAGAGGAAATGGACAAATTCCTAGAAACACATAAGCAGCCCATATTGACAAAAGAAATTGATGATCTTAACAAACCAATCACAAGCAGAGAGATAGAATCAGTTATTAAAAATCTCCCAACTAAGAAGAGCCCAGGGCCAGATGGCTTCACAGGTGAATTCTACAAAACATTCCGGAAAGAACTGACACCAATCCTGCTGAAACTATTCCAAAAAATCGAAACAGAAAGAACATTACCCAACTCCTTCTATGATGCCAACATTACCCTAGTACCAAAGCCAAACAAAGACATCACAAGAAAGGAAAATTACAGACCAATTTCTCTAATGAACCTAGACGCAAAAATACTTAACAAAATACTTGCTAATTGTATTCAACAACACATTAAACGAATTATACACCACGACCAAGTGGGATTCAACCCAGGTATGCAAGGATGGTTCAACATAAGAAAATCAATCAACGTAATACACCATATAAACAGATTGAAGGAAAAAAATCACATGATTATATCTATTGATGCAGAAAAAGCATTTGACAAAATACAGCACCCTTTCTTGATAAAAACACTCCAAAAGATTGGAATACAAGGAAATTTTTTGAACATGATAAAGAGTATATATGAAAAACCTAAAGCCAATATTGTGTACAATGGAGAAATTCTAGACTCCTTCCCTCTAAACTCAGGAACAAGACAAGGATGCCCACTGTCTCCACTCCTGTTTAACATTGTCTTGAAGTACTTGCTCGAGCACTGAGGCAAGAGCCAGAAATAAAAGGCATTCAAATTGGAAAGGAAGAAGTCAAAATGTCATTATTTGCAGATGACATGATCCTATACATAGAAAACCCTGAGAGATCTACAACAAAGATTCTAGAACTCATAAATGAGTTTAGTAAAGTTGCAGGTTATAAGATCAATGCGCAAAAATCAGTAGCATTTCTGTACACCAATAATGAGCAAGATCAGGAGGAAATCAAGAAACAAATACCATTCACAATAGTAAATAAAAAAATCAAATACTTAGGAATAAATTTAACTAAAGAAGTAAAGAACTTATACACCGAGAACTATACAAGATTGTTCAAGGAAATCAAAGAAGACCTAAATAAATGGAAGACTATTCCTTGTTCATGGATAGGAAGACTGAACATTATTAAGATGTCTATCCTACCAAAACTGATCTACACATTCAATGCAATCCCAATAAAAATCAACACAGCCTTCTTTAAGGAACTAGAAAAACTAACTATGAAATTTATTTGGAAAGGAAAGAGACCCCGAATAGCCAAAGACATACTGAAAAAGAAAAACGAAATTGGAGGAATCACACTACCTGACTTCAAAACATACTACAAAGCTATGGTGGTGAAAACAGCATGGTATTGGCATAAGGAGAGACACATAGACCAATGGAATCGAATTGAAAGCTCTGATATAGAACCTCACATATATAGCCTCATAATATTCGATAAAGCCACCAAACCCTCTCAACTGGGAGAGAGTGGCCTATTCAACAAATGGTGTCCGGAGAACTGGATAGCCATATGTAGAAGAATGAAAGAGGATTACCATCTCACACCTTATACAAAGATCAACTCAAGATGGATCAAAGACCTAAATGTAAGAGCCAAGACCATAAAAACCTTAGAAAGCAGTGTAGGTAAACATCTACAGGACCTTGTAATAGGTAATGGATTTATGAATATCTCACCAAAAGCACGAGCAGCAAAAGAACTAATAGATAAATGGGACTTCCTCAAAATTAAAGCCTTTTGCACCTCAAAGGAGTTTGTCAAGAAAGTAAAAAGGGAGCCCACACAGTGGGAGAAAATATTTGGCAACCATATATCTGATAAGAAACTTATAACTTGCATATATAAAGACCTCCTATATCTTGAAAATAAAAAGATAAACAACCCATTTAAAAAATGGGAAAAAGACTTAAACAGACACTTCTCCGAAGAAGAAATACAAATGGCAAGAAAGCACATGAAAAAATGTTCCAAATCTCTAGCTATCAGGGAAATGCAAATCAAAACTACAATGAGATACCATCTTACACCCATAAGATTGGCAGCTATGAAAAAAACAGAAGAATACAAGTGCTGGAGAGGATGTAAAGAAAGTGGAACACTCATCCACTGCTGGTGGGAATGCAGAAGGATCCAACCATTCTGGAGGACAGTATGGCGGTTTCTCAAAAAACTAGCCATAGATTTGCCATATGACCCAGCAATACCACTGCTGGGTATGTACCCAGCAGAACTGAAAACAAGGATGCAAACCGATATATGTACACCAATGTTCATAGCAGCATTGTTCACTATCGCCAAAAGTTGGAATCAACCCAAATGCCCATCAACAGATGAGTGGATCAATAAAATGTGGTATATACACACAATGGAATACTACTCGGCTGTAAGAACAAACACACTACAAACACATGTGATAACATGGATAAATCTTGAGAACCTTATGTTGAGTGAAGCAACCCAGACATTAAAGGACAAATACTACATGACCTCAATGATTTGAAATAACCAAGCTGCCCTAGATAGCAAGAGACTGAACGATAGGCTTACAGGAAATCGGTGGGTGGAGGAAGGATATGAGCTGATGTGTGCAGGGGTGGAATTTAAGACGAGATGGTGGTAAGTATGAACACAAAGAAGAGATAAAAGGGGGGCAGGGGTTGCCTTTGGTGGGGGCTTTGCGGGTTTGAGGGAGGCTGGAGATGGGCGGATGGGTAACATTGCCCAAAAGTGGGGGGAGGGAGGGGTAGCATACGAACACAGGAGAGGGTCAGGTGTTGGTGGAGAGTAAAATGCCGAGAAAATCATATCAAAATATAATAAAGAGGGTTACCTGCTTAGAACGCTCGGAGGGGAGGGTCTGATGCAGGATGGGCTCCTGGGCAATGTCTAAATGCTCATTCTGCCAGAGTGGGTGACACCATGGGGTAGAAACCCAAGTAGTGAGAGTGGGGGTGGACCCACATCCTGGGGAGGACTAATGCCATCAAATAGAGGGAACTGTATCCCTCGAAAGAAAGGGTGGCTCCCAGGGCATTGGGGCAGTTGAGCAAGTTAGACCCTGAACACTATTCCATCTACATCTGGAAGTGGCTCCTTGGGAAACGGAGGTTGGCTGTCACTGTGGGCACCAAGGTGGAAGGGAAAATGGACGTTAAATGTGTGTAACCAAGGTAAATGGGGGGTAAGAGAGGAGTTTCGTGAGAGTACACAAGGATGGATATAAAACATGTAATATTACACCATAACATACAGGAGATGACAGACTGATAATGTAAACCATAATGTAAAACATAGGATATCTAAGAATGTAAAAACTGTGTATCCTAAAGTATGCACCACAATGTAAGCACAAATGTCACCTTGTTTGAAAGCTATTGTCTCAGACTCTGTACATTATGTTAAGTAAATATGATGTGAATAGGGTGTAAGAGTATCACTGTGGAAGGGAAAGGTTTTGTGGTGGATGTATGGGAGTGCTGTATACTATATATATGCATTGCTGTGGTCTAGGGCTCCTGTGAAGAGAAGCTCAATAATTAGGGGGGGGGGAAAGATAGGATGTAGAATTTTTTCCAAGTCAACACGTATTCTTTATATAACCTTTAAACCCATCGCTTTATGCCATTTCCTAGTAAGGGACCCTGACATTATATTGGGCTTCAAATTTCAGGGAGTTCTGGATCACAGAGTGGTTCAACAAAGGCAATGGAGGAATACTGGTATGGGATACCATTGACAGGGAATATATGGCTGACAGGGAGCTGTACAGAACATATGTCCAGGGTGCATGGCAATGTTTGGATATACTCATAGTGGCAACAATTAAAAACCACAGTAGGGGGGGGTACTGGGTTCCTGGCCAGTGGTGCTCTGTCGTGGTCCCTAGAGGAGCAGTGACAGTCTCCCAGGTGCAGCGGCGGGAACCGGGAGGGAGTGAGGGTTCAACAGTGAACCCCTGACGCTAATGACTATGCTTGTGAGCTGAGAAGCCTAAAATAAGAACAAGGCCTAGAGCAGCATTGTGCCTGGGAATTTCCTCCTGTCAGCCTTCATGTTACTCAAATGTGGCCAGTCTCGAAGCCAAACTCAGCATGTAAATGCAATGCCTTCCCCCCAGCGTGGGACATGACACCCGGGGATGAGCCTCCCTGGCACCGAGGGACCACTATCAACTACCAACTGATGATGCAACTGGAAAATGACCTCATACAGAAGGTTCAACGCGGATCAGCGGAATATCCTTGTCTACATAAAATAACATGACTTTAAAATGCTGTTTGACCTAATGTAAGGGGGAAATGGAAAGGAGAAATGAGTTTATATGGCTACGAGTCTCTAAGAAAGAGTCTGGAGGCTGTCAGAAGGATTGCCCTTATGCACAACTGAGCAGAGTCTGAGAGACAGATAAAGCAGATACAACCCCCAGATATCGGTTCCTTCGAGGGCTAAAGAGACCCATGGGAGTTATGGTCATGGCCGATGGGGTTAACTACCAGGTCAGATGGCCCCTCTTTGGAACTGGTGTTTATGTGTGATGAATCTGGACTCAGATGGGATCTCTCTTCATAAGACTTTCAAGCTAATGTGCTGGAGGTGCAGTTAATGTTGGGGTTTAAGATATATTTAGGGGATTTGAATCTCTGGACTGACAATGTGATAGCCAGGTCCTGAGCCTCAACAGACTCCAGCACCTACAATCTGACTTATTGGGCTCACCACACTCAGCTAAGATGGAGTTGAAGAAGGACAACCACCACACCATGGAGCCTAGAGTGATTACAACTGAAAGTGGGAGGATTGAATCCAGCATCCATGTGGAATCTGAGCCTCCTCTTGACATAGAGGTGCAATGGACACAACCAATCCAATGTCCACATAGAAAAGGTGGCATTGGATTGAGAAAAGTGGACATGATGGCTGATGGGTATGGGGAAAGGCAGGAAGAGATGAGAGGTGGAGGCGTCTTTGGGACATGGAGCTGCCCTGGATGGTGCTTCAGGGGTAATCACTGGACATTGTAAATCCTCACAGGGCCCACTGGATGGAATGGGGGAGAGTGTGGGCCATGGTGTGGACCATTGACCATGGGGTGCGGGGGTGCCCAGAGATGTACTTGCCAAATGCAATGGATGTGTCATGATGATGGGAGGGAGTGTTGCTGGGGGGGGGGGAGGTGGGGTGGAGGTGGTAGGGTTCAATGTGACCTCATATATATATATTTTTAATGTAATATTATTACAAAGTCAATTAAAAAAAATAAATAAAAAAAAATAAAATAAAACTAAATTTACACTAAAAAAAAGAAATATATAATAATGTTAAAAAAGAAAAAAATCATTAGTTTCAATATGAAAACAGACTAAATTTCTTAACAAATATTTAAATAATGCATTTCTCTACTCCACTCAGGACCATTTTCTCAGTTAAGTTCTGATAATGCATAACTTGTTCCTTAGAACAAACTCTCTCTCTCTCTCTCTCTCTCTCTCTCTATATATATATATATATATATATATATTTGGTTGCAAACATACCAGAAAATAAGTTCCATTTTATTTTCTTTTAGCAAAGGCCAGTATGCAGGGTGTTTCAGTTTGCTAAGCTACTGAAAGCAGATATCATGAAATGGGTTGATTTAACATTGGGAATTTATTATCTTAAAGTTTTGAGGTTAAGGACAATGTTCAAATCAAGACATCATCAGGTAATCCTTGACTCTTTGGCCACAGGACAATAAACATGGTTGCATCTGCTAGTCTCACTCTTTTTTCTTTTAAGTTTTTTTTTTTGCTTTCAGCTTCTGGCTTCTGTGTCATTCTCTGTCTCTCTCTGTGTGTTAAATCCATTTATATAAGAAACCTGTGAGAGGATTAAGCCCTATCCTGAAGGAGGTGGGTCACACCTTAACTGATGTAGCTTCATCAAATGGTCCTACCTGCAATGGGTTAACACCCACTGGGATGGAATAAATTAAACAACATGTTTTGTTGTGGGTATATACATCCTCAAACAACCACTTTGCATGATTATAACAGGGACCACACAAATGACAACCACAATGTAGTGTTTTCTGAAATGAGGTTTTTTGGCAAACACTGAGAAAATATTAACTCTATCTAATCTTTTTATCTAATCATCATATATATTTATATAATATTAATCCAACAAATTTAAACACATGGCAACTTCCACAAATCAAATCATATTCTTCTATGTTGAAGTATATTTTCTATTAAATACATTGTTTTAAATTTAGTTTATTTTAGAAAATAAGAAATAATATTTCTTATTTTATAATAAATAAATAATAAAACATATGTAATGCTTAACAACATCTTTCATTCCATTAATAATGAATAGAGATTCAGTAATGTAAAGGAGACATTTCAAATTAAGACCCATTTTAGTACAAACTTTCATTTGTAAATTGAAATTACTTGACTTGTACAAGGAATTTTATATTTGTACACCTTAACTTTCTTGTATACAGAAAGGCAAATACAACTTACCCACAGAATTATTACAACAAATATGGCACTGATGTAAAACTGAGTATTGTGTCATTGTGCTCATCCACAGATATTATGCTAAAGCTGCTGGTTAACTAGTGGACAAGGGCTAGTGTTTTAGTTTCCTAGGATGCATAAAGTGCATACAATGAAATGATTAGACCTCAACAAAGAGGACTTAATAACTTACAGTTTTTAGGCCAAGAAAATAACTATGTCCAGTCATCATCATAACTATGCTTTCTTCCTGAAGATTGTCTGTAAGTGATCCTTGACTACTCTGCTGCATGACAACACATATGGCAGCATCTGCTTGTCTTACCTTTCTCTTCTGGATTCCATTGATTTAAACATCTTGCCCTCATGGCTTTCTTTCCCTCTCTCTATATATACATAATAATACTGATTAGAAAGGACTCCAGTTAATTGATTAAGACCCATCCTGAAAGAGATGGATTATACCTTAACTAAACTAACTTCTTCCAATGGTCCCATACCCATAGGAATGGATATAAGAACATATCTATCTGGATACATACATTATCAAACCATATCAGAAGGAAAATTACTTATAATTATTTTCCTTACTGTATATCAATTAAAGACTCAACAGGATATGCCTCTCTTGCGTCAGGATGAGAAAATTGGGCATTTTCCAGGGAATTCCCTAGTAGAACATGATAATATGCTTCTCTGATTGACTGGAGACTATGGTGCTGGAATGTTTTCCAGGTGCTTTTGATTTTTGTTAAGAGAGAATCATGTCTGAAGAACATCAGTTAATATCACAGAAAGACTTACAGAAAGAAATCTGCATGTCTATTCAGTAAACACTGTAAGTTTCTCAGCAAATATTAACTAATCAATGATCATCAGCATTTATTGATGGCCCATTGCCAGCACATACATTATTGACATAACATTTGTAGTGTCTATTATAAAAGGCTAGCAGAGCATGTGCATCATCACTTGATTTACAAAAGAAAATGTACTGGCTGAAAAGTAAACATAATATTTCGCTTGGCTTTTATTCAAAAAGTTTGACTTTGTTTTTCAATGATATTGAATTCTAAAAGAGAGACTTTGATAAATGATTTTCAACAGTCGAACATATTTCCTGTTTTTCTTTAAGGATTAAGCAAAAAGCAGTCCTATACAATTTTGATGTGAGTCTACATATACACATCTATTTGCCTAAAATGATATAAAGAATGTGTACTGAAAGTGATAAATTCATAATATCATCAACTTGAATTTCTCAAAATTACAAGGAAATAGTTTGGCAGACTTAAATCTGTAATTATTAAAATTTGTGTTAATTAAACAATAACAAAACCATAATTAAAGGGATCTAGACATAGATAATATTTACATTGGGAACATGCTAGTCTCTGAGCAGTTTTTATAGCATAGGAAAGCACATGCAAATTAACCACAACTTCATGACACAACAGATAAATTAATAAGACATATGAACATATTTTACACTAAAGGATTTAAAAAACCCCAGAAAATAGCTTGGTTCCTTTGCATGGCAAGCAAATGACAACCTAAAACAATCTTTTGGTATATCACAACTTAAAAAAAATAATCCATGAAGAACATATTGGAATATAACTTGCAGAATTCAAAAAGACCCAATCCTCATTTGTTGTGGGAAATTGTCTCACCTGTTCCTTATTGTAAATGTTACACTGTTCTATTGTAGATGTTACAGTTATTCCCTATTGTCGATGATATTGCAATTCTGATAGCAAACAGCTGCTTGGTAGTTTCCAAAAAATATGAGCTGGAAACTAGGGTTGAGGATCTCAGTTCCAGAAGCTGTGAGTCCCCTGGTCTCAGCTTTATCTCCTCTCTTGTTTCTCTCTCTATATCCTTTTATTTCGTTAAGTTTTGCATTGCCTTCTCTTTGAGCTAACCTATTGCTGAGCTTATCTCAGCACTCATTATTTTTAAAGTTTTATTTTTTCATTTATCACCCCCTTGCTGCTTGCTTGATGTTTTGTCTCTGTGTCCATTCACTGTGTGTTCCTCTGTGTGTGCTTGTCTCCCTCTGTTGTGTCATCTTGCTGTGCCAGCTCTCCCCAGGCATGGGCCATCAGCTCCCCATGGGCATGGGCCCTCAGCTCTCTGTGGGTGTGGGCCAACTTGCCTTCACAAGGAGGCCCTGGGTCAGTTGAGCCACATCTGCTTCCCCCAGTCCTCATTATTTTTTAAGAAATTTTATGTGAGGACTAATATATACTAAAAACTACGAAATGTTCTGTAGAAATGATTATTTTCTCCCAGATATTTATTGGGTAAACATGACCTCACATACTGAGAGCCCTACATTTCATAACATTTCACTAACATTAATTGAGAACTTTGGAATTTATAGTACACACGTTTCAAGATAATTCATATTTACATACATTTCTGTTTTCCTTACTATCTCAACCTAGTATTTTCCATATTAAAAGAGTGTAGTACATATATAATAGTTGAAGAAAGAATGTGGAAGCTGTGAGATATCTAATAGAAGGTCCGTCATCAACCAAAAAAAGAAATTTTTAATGCAAAGGAGAACCCTCAAAAATAGACATAATAAAAAGGATAGAAGAACCATGTATAGGGAAATGAAAAATTAGTATAACTCTGCTAAATTTGGGAATATATATTCCAAGGTAAGACTCACTGACAGTGTACCAACTTCCTGAGATTTTCTGACCTCCTTATTTTATCAAGATATCTCTAAAGGTCTCAGGACTACCCTTGATTGAGGCACTGTTTATTGTGGCATTCAATAGGATCCTCCTGAGACAGGTGTAACTGTAACCTCTGGAATGATCTCCTAACTCATTTTGACATCTGTTAGCCAAACAAATAGATTCATTTCAATATTTTCCCCATTTGGTCAAGGTCTTTTCCCAAATGAATTTCCAGGCAATGCTTGTTAATAATCCCATGGTTACCGGGAGTGTCACCCTTTGGAATCATGTCCCATGTCAGGGAGAACGTAGTGAGTTTTCATGCTGTTGTCTTAGATAAATTCCATATTAGAGAAACAAGGAAGCTTCTAGGAGGTAACTCTAAGGCAACATAGAATATTAAACTTAATATCAACTTCACAAAATTGAGGTTAAAACCTACAACCATCCATGTCAAAAGATTGTCATGCTGGTCTGTTCTCCTTCTCTAGATACTGGCCATGTACTTTAGGAATTCTGGCTACACTATTAGATAATGTAGCAGGACTTCCCATTCAATATTCTTTTGGTAATTGTATTGGTCTCCACGTACTGAGACAACACCCCAAGACCAATGGAACATATTCATATTCCATTAAGACATGTCCCATGTACATCCTTCCCACTCATACCATCACTCCCACATCAGTGATCCTCCTCTATCACAGTTACAACCCTTTTGCAACCCCAAACCTTCCCCAAAACAAAGCCAGAAATAAATGAATAAATGAGTAAAAAATAATAAAAAATAAATTACAAAAATAAAACATCAAATATTTAAAAAATAAAAATTAATTTTTATTGTGTCTTTCATTATCAAAATATATGCTATCTTTACTAAGGAATGAAAAAAATTAAGTGGTAATACAATTATGGACTAAAGTAGAAATTATTTTTCTAGCAATGGAAAAGCTTTTAATATTGATATGAAGAAAAGGTCACCAGAGATTCTGAGGAGGTGGAAAGAGAAAAATAGATGTAACATGGGGCATTTGGAGTCATTTGAATTGTTCCAAATGACATTGCAATGACGGATACAGGCCATTATACTTTTTTTTTTAATCTATAAAAATGTGTGGTGCAAAATGTAAAATATCATGTAAACTATTGACCGTGGTTAGTAGCAATGCTTTAACATGTATTCATCAATTGCAGCAAATATATCACATTAATTAAAGATGTTGTTAATGGGTACTGTGGGAGGATGAAGTGGTGAGGTATATGGAAATCCTTTATATTTATGTAACACTTATGTAATCTAAAACTTCTTTAAAAATGAAAGAAAAAATAGACATAATAAAAATAAATAAATAAAATAATAAATTATATTAAGAAAATAAACTATGGGGTTTTAATTTTATTTTTATTTTAATAATTATAAATAGGACTTCAAGTTGTATAACTATATTATGACAAAAATAAAACATCACCCAAATTATTATTCATTTCCATGAATAGTAGGCTTGAATCATAGTTCTATTCCCTTGGGATTCTGATGTCTTTCTCTGAAAAAAATTTTCAGTAATCATTTCTCATTTTTCATTTAACTGAAATCCCTGAGTATATAGACTGAAAAAAAGCTTCCAAAAGTAAAATTTGATGGGTGTAATCATCATATTAAATTTTGTACTGTTATCTCCCTACTGTTTTTAAATAAGAAATCTAATCAGAATGAAAAATATTAATATGCTAAAATAATATGAAATATTTTAGTTACTTGAACTTGTGGGTTATATCATAAAACTATAGAGCTTGGGAGTAATTTTTTTAATTTTTTATTTGTTTTGGTAAAGACTGCTAATTGAAGGAAGTGATTTCCAACCAAACATGCCTCCTTACGTCATATTAAAAATAGTTAGAGTTATGCTTATGAATGCCAATGATTAATAGATATGGCAAATATATGAACAATTTTAGCAATTCTAGAGGCTCGCATAATAATAGAAAATTGTGACATTTTTGTCCAATGAAAATACCAAATGTAGGAGCTATTTATTTATTTTTAAAATATTTACTGGTAAAAGTTTGAGAGAAAATTATTAAATGAAATTATGGATGATAATGCTAATGAAATAAAAATGAATGCATTTAACTTTTGATGAGCTTTCCTCCCAATAACATGCCCAGAGCCATCTTCATGGCTTTGTTTCTTAGACAGTATATGACTGGATTCAAGGTTGGGGGTACCACAGTATAAAACACAGATATTACAATGTCAGAAATAGAAGGGGATGCTGAAGTTGGCTTTAGATATGCAGTGAAGGCTGTGGACAGAAATAATACAACAACTAACAAGTGTGGAAGACAAGTGGAATAGGCTTTTGACTGGCCTTCTGTTGATGAAATCTTCTTCACAGAGGAAAAGATGTAGGCATATGAAATGACAATGAAAACAAAACAGCAGAAACCCAAGACCACACTAATCAAAATTGGCACAATTTCTCTTATTAAATTTTCTGAACAAGAAATAGCTAATAACTGGGGAATGTCACAGAAGAACTGGTGGACCACATTGCACCCACAGAAGGAGAAGGAGAAGGTACCAGCTGTGTGCATTACAGCAGTCAGACCTCCACCGAGCCAAGACATAGCTGCCATCTGCTTGCATTTGTCCATGTTCATGATAACTTCGTAGTGCAGAGGATGGCAGATGGCGGCATAGCGGTCAAAGGACATCATTGTGAGGAGGAACATCTCTGTAGCTCCCAATGAAACAAAAAGAAAGACCTGGATAACACAGCCAAGGAAGGAGATGGAGTTTTTCTGGGTCAAGGAGTTGAGAATGGATTTGGGGATTGTAACTGAAATGAGGCAGAGATCCAAGAAGGATAAATTCTTCAGAAAGAAGTACATAGGGGTGTGGAGGTGTTGATCTAAAGTTATGATCATGTTAATAAGGAAATTCCCCATCAGGGCCCACAAGTAAATGAATGAGAAGAGCGCTGATTGCAAAATGTGCATATTGTGTTTGGTAGGAAATCCCATGAGGATAAATTCAGTCACAACTGTGATATTTGTCATTACTCCACTCATAATCTATAAAACATTGGAGAGAGGAATAAAAAATCATCAATATCAAGTTTTTTCCCAATATTATAACTATAATGTGTGCCTGCATAAGGTAATCTCACAATCACAAAATCATTCCATTGTACATTTTCTTTAGTTTTTTGATCATCAGCCATTGCTTTTCTTCTATTTTTTTTCTTTGTGCCAATTTTGTTTCAGTTTGAAACTGTCATTATGATATTGTCCAAATATTTTCTTTCAAAGGCAGTGATTGAATATTTTCTACTGCCCTTAGCAGTACCTTTCCAAATCTCTTGATAAATACAAATTTGCCAAATAATGAATGCTAAATTGTGACTAGTTTTGCTCTCCATACATTCTATCACATTCCTAATACAATCTGAGCTTCTATGCAAATACCAAGAATCTGAAAAATGAAAAATTCTCATAATAATACTGAACAATCTCTAAACTTCCTCATGTACTGTGAAAATTACTTAGACTGATCGCTTTCTAAAGAAGATCTAGTTTAGAGCTATTGTCTCAATTGTAAATTTTAATAAGGGATGCTTCCTCCTTCAGAATACACAAAGTGTTTCTCATTTATTGTCTTGTACCTAAACTTCCGTAGACACATAACCTGGTTACCATAGCTGTCAAATGTTTACAATATAGGAGCTAAGATTTTTGCCCACTGTTTGCATCAAATTGTTTACTTTTCTTTATTGCCTCCTTTAATATTTCCTCTATATCTAATAAAATAAATAATTGTGTTTTCCATGCAAGATTTTTCGTTCACTATATTCACAATATGATGTGGAATAATGTATGACTTTATGTACTGCATATCTGAAACACTGTAAATATTTTATTAAAGTTTCCATGTCTATAAAGCTACCCTTTCTCCCTCCCTGGACATTCCATCCTTCCAACAAGATTAATACCAATCATTTACGAGGGGAAGAAATTATGACACAGAATTAGGATTCAATTCAGATGATATTTGTCTGATGAAAGGGTGTAATTTGCTATTAATTTGGCAGGGACAGTTTGATGCCACCTATTTGTAAATATTTTTTCTTTAATCTTATTTTAATTTAGTGAATATTTGTGAATGTACTTTACATTTCCCACCCCACACTCTTCCCTTTAACTCCTTCTTTTAAACATCATAATCGTTCTCTCTTCATGATGGTAGGTGGTAAATATATCACAGGGTAAATGCTAGTAGTTGGATTTAGGAAAGAAATATAAAATAATTTCCCAAATACAGGCAACTATTCCATATACATTATTAAATGGAAAAATAAAAATGAGGATGCAGTCTTATTAAAGGGTTTAATATTTATGACAAATTTAAGAAGGTTTATAAGGATAAAATTTGATTTTATGTATCTCTACTTTTTATGTTAAACAATATTGTGAAATTATCATAATACAAAATTATTCACAGCCCTTGATTGTTTAAGAGTAATATTCATGACCATAAATACACATATTTCCAACATCCATACTTTATTTTTCTTTTAATGTGAGGATAATACAACTTTTAATGACTTTAACTAAAAAATAAGGTCTTTAATGATGCTGACTGACTTACCTGTCAATATTTTCATAGCTAAAAGAATAGTATGAATTTATAAAAATTCTTATTTTTTATTTCTTCATTCATTTCCTTGTATTCACCTTTCTTTAATATTGTGATTTCATTAAACCTTGAATACACTTTCAGCTAAGTTAGCTAAATGCTAATTTTCATCATTGACATTTACACCTAATATTCATTATATACACTTATGAGCCATGTATTATATCAAAATATTAGAATCATCGGTCTTTTATGGAACACCTATAATTGAGGAAAATAAATATAAACATTTTCACTCACTGAAATTCCCAGAAATTGATATTCTTTTTAACTGAATAATTTCTGCACCGGTGAATACTATGCTCTCTTTGTGTTTTATTTTTTCATCTTTATTAAGCATATTTTAATTACAGTTTTATTTCTCCAACCAGTTTTAAATGTAAAGGAATTGTCTCTTAAACATAATGACTTACTGATATCACTCCAGTCACGGAACATAAAGGATACAACTATATTCTGAGGGTCACTCCTGAAGGAACGGTAAACTTTCCATTGAAAAGGGATCATAAATCACTTTGACTCCTGTGAAAACCCCTACATACTCTGGCTTCATGGATATCTGTGCTGACACAAACAATAGAACTAACGAGTTCAATAATTTTATTCTTGTTGCTGCTCTCCCTTGGGATTGAACATGGCCCAAGAATTAAAATGCATCAAATTGCTTGATTCCAAAGGGAGATTGTGCTAACTTTGTCTCTATTGACTTTCTTAATTGGTTATCTCCATTTGACACCATCTCACCTAGTAGTGGAATAATTATGTCTTATTTTTATGTTGTTAGTGGTTTGCACATTGATGGACAGTACTGTAATTAATTCTAGGTACCAATTGTTCATTCATTATTATTTGAGTGCCTTCTTATGGCATTGCTTCAATGAAAGCAATATGATTAATCAAAGAGCAAATGAAGGATGAAATATAATTGCCTCTCACAATCAAGTTGTGCTTTGGTGGGAGGTAGAAGTGTGTTAGGAACAGAGGAGAGTACAGATCAAGGAAGAGTGTGACTGTGTGGAATGTGGAACAGAATTCATAAGGAGCACGTCCCTGAGTTGGAAGTGTGTCAGGTCACCAGCAGGTGACAGAGCAGCCTCAGGGTATCAGGTTGTGTAGACACTAACGGGTCATGAGAGAAATGTGGAAATGGTGGACTATATCAAATGCCCTTGCTATTAATTTTTACCATTAATGAGAAGAAAACCATGGATTGTTTGAAGAATGCAGTAGCTTGATATGACTTACATTTGAACTTGATCATTTTCTGACCAAAAATTTAAGTGGAACTACTGGAAGTGACAAACTATTAAACTACTCAAAGTTGTGAGATTGAGGGACTTGTATAGAAGAGGTGGTGGTGGCAATAGAAAATTGTTCAGCTCCTGAGTATGTATGTATGCATTTATTTATTTATTTATTTAGTATTCCTCCTCCTTTGTGGCTTTTTGCATGCTGTCTGCTCTCTGTGTCCATTCGTTGTGCGTTCTTCTGTGTCTGTATTTATTTTTATTTATTTCATCTTCCCCTCTTGTGGTTGCTTGCTGTCTGTTCTCTGTGTCCATTCACTGTGTGCTCTTTTGCATTTCTGCTTGTCTGCCTTTTTGTTGCGCCACCTTGCTGAATCGACTTTCTGTGGCACCTGCAGGCCAGGTGGCACTCCCTGGTGACTGCAGGCCAGCGGGCACTCCATGGTGCCCAGACTGGTGGCTCTCCACAGTGGGCGGGGAAGCCTGCCTTCACAAGGAGGCCCTGGAGGGTCTCTCATCTGGAAGGCAGAGTCTAACTGACTGAGCAACGGCTGCTTCCCCCTGAGCATTTATTTTATCTTTATTTTTTTACACTAAAATAAGGTTTAATAATCCCTTATTCTATTTTTATGCTAAGTGTATTTTTTTGGGCTAGACATTTTA
This sequence comes from Dasypus novemcinctus, assembly GCF_030445035.2. Taxonomy (NCBI): domain Eukaryota; kingdom Metazoa; phylum Chordata; class Mammalia; order Cingulata; family Dasypodidae; genus Dasypus; species Dasypus novemcinctus. Next base: position 2,859,561 of record NC_080688.1, read on the forward strand.
TTCAAATTAAGATTATATTTGAATTTTTTTATTTTTTAGAGAAATTAAACTTAAACAAACAAATCCATAACCAGAAAAATAGTATTTCAAGTTAGAAGGCCAACTTCTAAACAACAGACAGTATATCATTGATATGCAAGAATTCTATCCTCTCATTCTTTGCCTGTGTGAATAAATCTCAATTGAAAACTGATTTTCCTTAGAGTTTAAATATTTCTTGTCCCCCCACTGTTATCTTATATTAATGATTCATCCCACTAAAATTTCACATAATTTGATTTCCTTTCCTCCTTCCCTCCTCCACTCCCTCCCTCCCTCCCTTCCTTTCTTCCTATTTTCAATTCTTTTTCAGATAATCTTAGAAAATTCTATTTCTTATGCTCTGGAATTTGACAGTATTGTGCAATAATGCAATACATTTACTTTTATTTTTAACTTATTTCTCTGGGATTTACTGGATACTTTTTAAAAAGCATATTGCCTTCATTTTGAGGAATGATTTTGTTTCATTTTGGTTATAATTTTTAATACAAAAATTTTAAAGATGTTTTAGATTACAGGAAAGTGGCAATAAAAGTATAACAGATTCCCCTGTACCCCATTCCCCCTCCCATGCCTTCTCTTATTAATAACATCTTAAAATTGTGTGGTATATTTGTTATAATTAGTGAATAAATATTGAAGCAATGCTGCTAACCAAGGTTTATATTTTACATTAGTGTTTAAACTTCATGCAAAAGTCCTAAAAATTCCCTACATTCAATCTATTATTTGCTCTCCTACTCCTCAGGTATTGAGACAGAGATTGCCCAACATTATTTCATAAATGTCCTGGGTGAGTCTAAAATTTTTAAAGTAAGTGATGGTTGCAATGCTTCTGAGATTCAGGGCTCATTCAGCATTTAGCTGTATCCAAGATATATACTATATCCAAGACATATAGTTAATGCATATAGTATTAACTATAGGCACAAATAAAAGGGATAGAAAAGTAATATGTAGGGAAATTATAAGTGAATCTAACTCACTGGGAAAATAATTTGTCATATATTTCAAGGTAAGACCCACCAGCAGGGTGCTGATTTAAGGAATTGTGTGCATTGCCTATGATGACCAAATGGCTCTACAGCCCTCAGAGGCCCTCCATTTGAGGATTTGTTCAATGTGGCATTTAAGATCTGCCAGAGACATGCAAAATTATAACCTCTGAAAAGAGGTTTGAAATCTCTTAGGTGTAAAGCCTCTTCTGTATTTGGTGTTTCCCCCTTTTGTTCAATGTCTTTTACCAAATGCATCACTGGATGGTGCTTGGTATTAATCTTTCAGTGCCACAGAGGGTTATTACTGGAAGCTTTGTCCCACACTGAGGGGAAGGTATTTGCTGAGTTTAGCTAAGAAAGAGGCCACATTTGATTAACAAGGAAGTTTTAAGGAGGTAATTCTTAGGTAATAGTTTTATTAGGCTGTTTTGATTTACAAGAATACTGTTCATAGCATTATTTACATGAATTAATATTGAGAACTTGACATATTGGTCTGATTTCTTTTATTAGGTAACGTCTATGTACCAGTAGATTCTTGCCTCTTTCTTTTAAAAGATAGGAGGACTCCCAAAGATAGGAATTTAATATTTTTTGTTTATTGTGTGGATCACCCACTAAGATAACATCTTATGGCAAGATATACCCATTCATCTTCCATAATAATATGCCCCAGGTAAAATATTTCCCACACATCCCAGCACCACTGAAACCTGCAACAGTGACACTTCCATGATATATTTACCAAAATTCCACCTCTCCAAAGTTCACTTACTCTGTCTTCCAGCCTTTCTCCCATCCCATGGATACTTCAACCCACCTCCCCATGCCTACTCCCCCTTATACTCCAATAGCATGGACACCACTCACATCCTTGCACTACCATCATCTCCATCCATTGCCAAACAATACCATAGGGTTTGTCCTTCTTATCATAGGGTCTCTCCAGATTGAACAATTTCTCACTGCTTTACTTCTTTTCTGTCTCCTGGTAACCCATTTTCCAGACTCTAGCTCTGTGATTCTGCTCAATAGGGTTAGGTTACATCATTGAGGTCATACAATATTTGTCCTTTAGTGACTGGCTTAATTCACTAAACATAATGTATAAAAGAGATATCCATTTACTGCATATGTCAAAATTTCACTCCACCTTATAGCTGAATAGTATATCTTTTTAATTATATAACACATTTTGCTTATCCTTTCATCTGTTGATGGATACTTGGGTTGCTTCCAACTTTTGGCAAAATGAATGATGCTACTATGAATATTGGTGTGTATATATCTTTGTGTTCAATTCTTGAGGGCTGATGCCTAGAAGTGGGATTGATTTTTCACTTTCTTGAAAAACTCCTTTAAAGAACAAAAGTTTTTGTTTCTTTCTAAATTTTGAGATCCCATTTATCTATTTTTATTTTCATTGCTCATGCTTTGGGTGCAAAGTTTTTGAAATTATTTCTTACTACAAGATCTCATAAAATCGTCCCTATATGAGTTTCTAGTAGCCTTATGGTCTTCTTTCTTATATTTAAATCTTTGATCTGTCCTGAGCTAGTTTTTCTATAGGGCATGAGAAGATGATCTTCTCTCATTCTATTGGATATGAGTATCTAGTTCTCTCAGCACCTTTTGATGAAGAGGCTATTCTGCCCCTGATGAGTTGGCTTGGGGTCTTGTCAAATTTCAGTTGGCCTTATCCATGTAGGTCTTTATCAGAATTGTCAATTCAGTTCCATTAGTCAGTTTTTCTATCCTTAGGCCAATAACATGAAATTTTGAACACTGTAGCTGTGTAGTATTCAAGAAAGAAGGGAAGTGTGATTCTTCCAAGTTTGTTTTTTATTTTTGATATGTTTTTTGGCTATTTCTCTTCAAAGTAAATTTCATAATTAGCCTTATTTTATTTTTTCAGTAAATTTAAAAAATGCTGTTGTAATATTTATTGGTATTGAGTTAAATCTGTAAATCAGTTTGGGTAGGATAGACATCTTAATGACACTTACTCTTCCATTCCCAGAAAATGTAATATTTTTCTACTTCAGTCTAATTGGTTTATTTCAAACATATTCTGTAGTTTTGTGCATACAGTTGTTTGCATCCTTAGTTAAATTTATTCATAGATATTTGTTGATTTTGTTGCTATTGTAATGGAATGTTTTCTGGATTTTCCCCTCAGATTGTTTATTATATCTGTTCAGAAATGTTACTGATTTTTGCATGTTCACCATATATCCTACCAGTTGACTAAACTAGACTTTTTAATGACTTGTGGTCTTTATTTTCTTTTATTTTTTAAATTTATTTTTTATTTTTTAAAAGGAACTTAGATTATAAAAATGTTATGAAAAAAATGTAAAAGATTTCCATGCACTCCACTCCCCATACCTCCCAACCTCCCCACATCAACAACTTCTTTTCAGTAGTGTGGTACATGCATTGCAATTTATGAACACATTTTGGAGCATTGCCACAAAGCATGGAATATAGTTTACATTGTAGTTTACACTCTCTCCCACTCAATCTGTAGGTTATGGCAAGATATATAATCTGTATTTGTCTTTGCAATGTCAGGACAATTCCAAACCCCCAAAATTTTTCCAGTATTATACCTGTTTTTCCTTCTCCTTGCCTCCAGTAACCACTGTATCCACGTCAAAGATATAATTTCTTCCATTGTTGAATCACAATGTCTAGAGTAGAATATCAGTTAGTCCACTCTAGTCCATATTTTATTCCCCAAACCTGAGGATTCTGGGATGGTGATGCCCAATTCACCTCTAAGTGAGAGGGGACTTCAATCTCATATGGCCAATGGATAGAATTCTTTTGCTTGCAATTGTAGATTTTCTCAGGTCTTTGGTGTTGTGGTTGTCCACCTCACCTCTTTGTTAATTGTCCTGGGTGAGTCCAATGAACTGGAGAGTAGGTGTTGCTATACATAGAAAGCCATAAAAATCTATGAGCAAAGAACTGAGAGAGTTGATCATGAATATATGGTATACAAGCTTTGTTCATAGATTTTTGTGGCTTTTTAAGTATAGGAACATGTCATCTGCAAATAGTGAATGTTTTTATTCATCCTTTCCAATTTAGATTACTTTTATTATTATTTTTCTTTCCCAAGTGCTTGAGCAAGTACATCAAATACAATGTTAAATAAGAGGGGTGAAGGTGTACAAGCTAGTCTTGTTCCACATCTTAGGGGAAAGACTTTAGCATGTTAATATTGAGTATGATATTAGCTGTAGGTTTTATGTATATACCATTTATCATTTGAGGAAGTTTCTTTATATTCCTATCTTTTGACGGTGTTTATAAAGAAAGGATGCTTTATAATGTCAAATACTTTTTCTCACCAAGAGAGAAAATCATGTGATTTTTTTCTTTTGATCTGTTAATGTAATGCATTACATTGATATTCTTACGTTCAAACATCCTTGTATATGTGGGATAAAACTCACTTCATGTTGATGTATATTTCATTTGTTTTGTTGTTGAATATGGTTACCAAGTATTTTGTTGAGGATTTTAGCATCTAAGTTCATTGGAGAGTTTTCTTTTCTGGTGTAATTTTCTTTTCTTGCAGCCTCTGTATGTGGTTTGATTTTAGAGTGATGGCATCATAGAATGAATTAACTATTGTTCCCTTCACCTCTATTTTTGGAAGAATTTAAGAATTGGTCTCAGTTCTTTCCAGAATGACTGGTGGAATTCATCTATGAAGCCATCTGGTCCTGGGCTTTTCTTGGTTGGGAGGTTTTTGATAACTAATTCATTCACCCTACTTGTAATTGTTCTTCTATTTCTTCTTTGTCAATATAGGTGATTGTGGGTTTTAAGAAATTTGTCCATCTCTTCTGTTGTCAATCTTGTTGACATACAATTATTCAAAGGATCATCTTATGATACATTTCATTTCTGAGGGATTAGCCATGATATTTCCCCTCTTTTTTTAATTCACATTTTCTCTTTTTTATTGGTTAGACCAACTAAGGGCATCCCAATTTTATGAATCTTCTCAATGAACCAGCATTTGGTTTTGGCAATTCTTTGAAATGTTATTTTATACTCAATTTCACTTAGTTCTGCTTTAATTTTGTAATTTCCTTTTTTTCTTCTTATTTTGGGATCACTGTGGTTTTCTTTTTCTATTTTCTCCATGCATGCAGTTAGATATTTGATTTTTTTTTACATTTTTTTAATTGATTTTGTAATAATATTACATTAAAAATATATATGTGAGGTCCCATTCAACCCCACCCCCCCGCACCCCACCTCTCCCCCTCCCCCAGCAACACTCGTTCCCATCATCATGACACATCCATTGGATTTGGTAAGTACATCTTTGGTCACCTCTGCACCTCATAGTCAATGGTCCACATCATGGCCCATACTCTCCTCCAGTCCATCCAGTGGGCCCTGTGAGGATTTACAATGTCCGGTGATTGCCTCTGAAGCACCATCCAGGGCAGCTCCATGTCCCAAAGACGCCTCCACCTCTCATCTCTTCCTGCCTTTCCCCATACCCATCAGCCACCATGTCCACTTTTCCCAATCCAATGCCACCTCTTCTATGTGGACATTGGATTGGTTGTGTCCTTTGCACCTCTATGTCAAGAGGAGGCTCAGATTCCACATGGATGCTGGATGCAATCCTCCCACTTTCAGTTGTAATCACTCTAGGCTCCATGGTGTGGTGGTTGTCCTTCTTCAACTCCATCTTAGCTGAGTGTGATAAGTCCAATAAATCATATTGTAGGTGCTGGAGTCTGTTGAGGCTCAGGACCTGGCTATCACATTGTCAGTCCAGAGATTCAAATCCGCTAAATATATCTTAAACCCCAACATTAACTGCACCTCCATCACCTTAGCATGAAAGTCTTATGAAGGAAGATCCCATCTGAGTCCAGATTCATCACACATAAACACCAGTTCCAAAAAGGGGCCATCTGACCTGGTATTTAACCCCATCGGCCATGACCATAACTCCCATGGGTCTCTTTAGCCCTCGAAGGAACCGATATCTGGGGGTTGTATCTGCTTTATCTGCAGATAGATATTTGATTTTAAGCTCTCCTTTTTCAACTTAGGCATTTATGGCTCTAAATTTCTCCCTCAGAACTGCTTTAGCTGCATCTCATAATTTTCAATTTGTTTTTATTTATTCCAGGTAGGTGCTAATTTATTTTGCTGTTACATACTGGACCCACTGAATTTTTAGCAGTTTGTTCAATATATTTTTACCTACTCTGGTTCTCTGCAGCTTGTTAATTCCAGCTTAATTTCACTGTGGTCAAAGAAATTATTTTCTATAAATTCAGTCTTTCTAAATTAGTTGAGACTTGTGCTGTGACCTAGCGTGTGGTCTATACTAGAGAATGATCCATGTACCCTTGAAAAGAACAAATTTCCTGCTGAATTTGGGAGTCATGTTCTCTCTATATATATTAGGTTTAGTTCCTCTAATGTAATTTTTAAAGTCTCCATTTCCTTATTAACCATTTGTCAAGATGTTCTGTCTAATGGTGATAATTGTATTAAAAGCCCCAAATACGGTTGTAGAATTTTTCTCCTTTACTTTGCCATTGTTTGTCTCATGTATTTTTGAGCACCCTTGTAAATGCATAAATACTTATGATTATACTTTGTTCTTCTTTAATAATGGCTTATTTATTTATTTTTAATATATTTTTATTTTTTAAAGTTGCTTATATTACATGAAATGTTATACATTTAATATAAGGGATCCCTACATGCCCCACCTCATTTATTAATATACAGTGTCCTTCTTTCTTTCTTACAGTAGCTGTGCATTTAAAGTCTATTATTATAGTGACTCCACAATTTTTACATACCTATTTATTTTTTTAAGGTCCATAGATTATATAAATATTACATAAAAATGTAGGTAATTCCCATATGCCCCACACCCAACTCCTCCCACACTTTCCCACATTAACAACATCCTTTATTAGTGTGGTATATTTGTTATAATTGGTGAACACATATTGGTGCATTGCCAGTAAGTATAGATTTTAGTTTACATTAAAGTTAAACTCTCTCCTGCACAATTTTGTGAGTGATGATAAGATATATAATGAAATGTATCTGTTATGGTAATATCATTCAGGACAGTCCCAATGTCCCAAAAATGCTCCCATATTACAACTATTTTTCCCTGTCCCTTCCCTCAGAACCTCTGTTAGCCACTGCATCCACATCAGTTATAGAAGTTCTTCCACTGCTAGAATAACAGTAAGTCTACAGTAGAAAACAGTAAGTCTACTCTAGTCCATTGTTCATTACTCATTCCTGAGGTTTCTGAAATGGTGATGCCCACTCCACCTCTAATTAAGAGGGGGTTTAGGTCCCATAGGGCAGATGAATGGGACTATTTTGCTTTCAGTTTTAGACTGTTCCTTGGGATTGCTGTTGCTCATCATCATCTCCCTGTTAGTTGTCCTGGGTAAGTCCATTTGACTGGAGAATAGTTGTTGCCACTCTATTTAGCTTCATGGCCCTACTGGGACATGGTAAGCCCAGGATTTAAATCTCTTGGATGTAAACATATCAACTCTAGTACTAACAGTATCTTCAAATCAAAGGGGTAGAAAAGCCATGTTTATGAAAACCACAAATTAGTTCAACACTGTCACACTGGGAAGCATAAATTCTAAAGTAGGGCCCACTGGCAGGATGCCAAACTCCTGAGGTGTTAGCACTGCCTATCATGTCTGGATGTATCCAGAGCTCTTAGGAGTCCCACTATTTGAGGCAATATATACTGTGGCAGTCAATGAGAGCTTGCTGAAACATACTTAAGCATATCCTCTGGAATGACCTCTTGACTCACTTTGAAGTCTCTTAGTTATAAAAACTTGTCTTTAAACTTCCACCCTTATATTCGAGGTCTTTTTCCAGTTCCATCACTAGTTAGTGCTTAGTATAATCCCTGAGTGCTAGGGGACTCTTCTCTGGGAGTCATTTCCAATAACAGGGGAAGGTAATGCATTTATATGCTGAGTTTGGCTTAGAGAGGGGTCACATTTGAGCAACAAAGAGGCTGTCAGTAGGTAATCTTAGGCATCCTATAATACTAGGTTAGGTTTCAAATTCTAAGAAAAGGTTTCATAAGTACAGTCATCAATATCAGAGGCGTGTTTATTGTCCATTCTCCTTCTTTACTCACTATCCTGTACTGAAAAATTTTTGCTGTCCCATTAGAGAACTTGGCGGAACTCCATAGGATGGGAATTCTATATTCTTTTTGTAATTGTGTGGATCTCCACCCACCATGACAATGACACATGAACACTTGAAATCATTCATATGCCTTATAGGTATGCCCTAGGTTAACCCTCTCCCATGCATCCCCAATAGCTGACACCCAGTACCAAATTCTCCCTTACACAGTTGTAACCCTTCTGTGATTCATAATTCCTTTAAAAATGAAACCCAAAGTGTACATTTGGCTCACATTTTCCATACTGCCTAATTACCAACACATTACATCTTTTGCATAGATGCAAGATTATATTATTGCTACTAACCACAGTCCATAAGTCACCCCAGCTGTATTTTCCCATGTTTCTCCACATTTCCAACACCCTGAAGTAGGGTTATACATTTGCTCTAGCTCACAAAGGACACTCTTGCATCTGTACCATCAACCACAATTCTCATCCTCTCTTGGTTTACTGTACTATTCAGTTCCTAGATTATTCTCTATCATTCTACCAATTGGCATTGACATACCTAGAGTACCATTTTCAGTCACATCTATGATCTGTAGTAAGATTTTGACAAAATTCTTTCATAATCGTGACAAGTCTCCTGACAATGCAAGGTATTGGTGGAGGGTTGATGTATGGGACCCCTGTAGATGTTTTGCATATTTCCTTTGTAAGTTCACCAACTTTTACCATACACTTAATTCTTAGGTATGTTCATCTATAAATGATGCAAACATAATAATAGGATTGGTTGGGGAAAATACTTTGTTTAGTAGTAGTATTTTGACAATGCTCTTTAATCATTAGTTAAAAAGTTTTAACAACAATGCAAGTTATTGGTGGTAGGGTGAGTTATGAGAGTCCTGTATGATGTTATATATGTTTGTTTTGTAAGTTCACAACTGTTATTATGCACTTATTGTTTATGTCTGATTATGTATGAGTGATATACTTCAATAAATTAATTTAAAACAATCTACAAAAAAAGAAACCCAAAAATAACCAAATAAATTAATAGGAAAGTGAAATAATAATGATTGTTTTAAAATTAAAAATTAAAATTATAAAATAACTAAAAATTTTGAAGCATAAAAATAAATAAATTTAAAAAGTTGGCACTGAGACTTTCATCATTGTTAGTTCTGTTGTCTTGTATATATGGTGACATTTTCTTCCATATTCCCATTGCCTTATTTTTAAAAAATTATCTTCAAAGAAGCTTTAGGTTACAGAGAAGTCATGTTTAGAATATAAGGGATTCCCATACACCCAATATCCTACCCATTTTCCCATCTCCCCTATTAATAAAATTTTACATGTGGATAGTGTATTTATTAGAATTGATATACAGATATTGAAGCCTTGCTTCTAAACATGGTCAATGATTTACATTTTATTTTAATTTTTGGATCATTCATTTTTATAAATTTTGATGAAATTTAACATAGGCTATATTCATCAATGCAAGGTCATGGAGAACGATTCCAACACCTTCTACATGTGCCACGTTCCATCTATTCTAGTCCTCCCTTCCACTCCCCTCAGGACCCATGGCAATAACCAAATTTCACTCCTTAAAAAACAAGAATCATAGTTATTTGCAACAACATCGAGGGCTTGACATACTGGACTGTCCTCCCAGATTAGTCACTGCCTTTGCTCTTGAAAGACTCCTGCCCCTCTTTTTGAGAACATAACAGTATTCCCAGGACGGGAGTCCAACACTTTCCCATTTATTGTGTAGTTATCCACCCACTAATCCAACACCCTATGAGAAGATGAACACTCAAATACTCCCTAGAGACTGCCCCAGGTGTGCCCTATTCTGCATGCCCATTATTACCAACACCCTAAACCAGTAATCCTCCACTATTGTATTTGCCAAAAGAACATTCACAAAGTTGTACTTTCAAGCACATACCTGAAGTTATTATGTATACATCTGCTGCCTTCCCCTAGCTTCTCACCAGTTCCATGGATATTGCAACCCATCCCCCCACTTTCCACACTCACAGTCCAGCACCACCCAAACCAATAGCACCACTGCACCACTGTTATGCCCATCCACTGCACAGCTACATCCTTCCACCTGATAATAGATTTTGCCTAGATGGGCGTTGGCTCACAACCCTTTACTCCCTTTCTGTCTCATGTAAACCTATCTTCCATACTCTGTGAGTCAGCTCAATTTTTTAAATTCATATCAGTGTGGTCATGTAATATTTGTCCATCAGTGCCTGGTTTGCTTCATTCAACCTAAGGTCTTCAAGGTTCATACGTGTCATCCCTTGTTTTTATACTGCATTCCATCTGACAGCTGAGTAATATTCCATTGTAGACATATACCAGAATTTGTCTATCCTTTCATCTCTTGATGAATATTTGGGTTCTTTCCAACTTTTGGCAGTAGTACATATTGCTTCTATGAACATTGATATGCATATATCTGTTCATGTCCCTGCTTATAATAGTTCTTGGTGTATACCTAGTAGTGGATTTGTGGGATCATATAGCAGTTTTATAGTTAGCTTCCTGTGTAACTGATAGACTGTCCTCCACAATGGTTATACCATTCTGCAATCTCCCCAGCTGCAAATAAGGGTTTCCATTCCTCCACATCTTTTCCCACATTTGTAGTACTGTTTTCTTAATGGCAACCAGTCTAATGGGTGTAAGATGGTTTCGTTGTCATTTTGATTTGCATTTCCTTAATAGCTAGTGATGTTGAGCACCTTTTCATGAGCTTAGTACTCATTTGTGTTTCTTCTTTGGAGAAGTGTCTATTCAAAGTACTTAAAATATTTTAAAATGGGTTATTCATCATTTAAAAAAATTTTTGAGGTATAGTATTTCTTTATATATGCTGAATATTAGGCCTCTATCAGATATATGGTTACAAAATATTTCCTCCCATTGATTAAGCCACCTTTTTACTTTCTTCACAAATTCCTTTGAGGTGCAAATGTTGTGGGTTTTTTTTTCCTTAATTTTAAAGAAGATCCATTTATCTATTTTTCTTTCATTACTTCTGCTTTGGGCATAAATTTCATGAAATCCTTTCCTAATTCTAAATCCTGCAGATGCTTCCATAGAATATCATCCAAAATCTTTATGGTCTGGGTTATTATATTTATATATTTGATCCTTCTTGAGTTAAATTTTGTATAAGGTGTGAGATTGGTGTTCCTCTCCCAATCTTTTTGATATAGATACACACTTCTCCAAGCATCATTTTTTGACGAGACCATTCTTTCTCAGTTGAGTGGTTTTGGTGGCCTTATCAGTTATCATTTGACTCTATATATGCAGATCTATATCAGAACTCTCAGTTCAGTTCCTTTGGTCAGTATATCTATCCTTGTGCCAATACCATACAGTTTTAATTACTGTAGCTTTGTAGTATATTTTAAAATCAGGTACAGTGATTCTTCCAATTTCATTTTTTTCTCTCAACATGTCTTTGGATATTTGGAGCCCACTGCACTTCAAAATAAATTTCAAAATTAGCTTTTCCCATTCAGTAAAATAATACTGTGATAATTTTTATAGAGATTGCATTAAAACTCTAAGTCAATTTGGGTAAGATAGATATCTTAGTGAGGTTTAGCCTTCTTATCCATGAACAGGGAATATTCTTCCTTTTATTTACATCTTTTTTATTTCCTTTTACAGTGTTGTGTAATTTTCTGTGTACAAGATGTAATTTAACAAGATTACATCTTTAGTTAAATTTTTCTTAGGGATTTGATTTTTTAGGTGCTATTGTAAATGGAATTTTTTAAATCACCTCCTCAGATTGTTCATTATTTTTGTACAGAAATGTTACTGATTTTTATACATTGATCTTATAACTTGCCACTTTGCTGAACTCATTTATAAGCTCTACACACTTTGTCATAGATGTCTCAGGGCTTTCAAGATGTAGGATTATGTCATCTGCAAATAGTGAAATTTTTATTTCTTCCTTCCTAATTTTGATGATTTTTATATATTTTTCTTGCCTAAGTGCTAAAATAATTAATTCTTACACAATGTAAAATAAGAGCAGTGACAGTGGACATCCTTCATTTGTTCCAGATCTTAGAGTGAAAGATTTTAGGATTTCACCATTGAATATGATGTTAGATGTGTTTTTTTTTTTTTTTTTTTAATTTTTTTATTTTTTATTGACTTTGTAATAATATTACATTAAAAATATATATGTGAGGTCCCATTCAACCCCACCCCCCCACCCCCCCTCTCCCCCCCCAACAACACTCGTTCCCATCATCATGACACATCCATTGGATTTGGTAAGTACATCTTTGGGCACCTCTGCACCTCATAGACAATGGTCCACATCATGGCCCATACTCTCCTCCATTCCATCCAGTGGGCCCTGTGAGGATCCACGATGTCCGGTGATCACCCCCGAGGCGCCATCCAGGGCAACTCCACGTCCCAAATACGCCCCCACCTCTCATCTCTTCCTGCCCTTCCCCATACCCATCGTCCACCATGTCCACTTTTCCCAATCCAATGCCACCTCTTCTATGTGGACATTGGATTGGTTGTGTCCATTGCACCTCTATGTCAAGAGGAGGCTCAGTGTGTTTTTATTAGGAAAAAGCTCTGTATTTTGTAGAATGCTTTTTTTCCATCTATAGATATTATCATGTGAGTTTTTCTTAAATTTGTTCATGCGATGTATTGCATTGATTGATTTGCTTATGTTGAACCATCCTTGCATATGAGAAACCCACTTGCTAATTGTGTGTAATTCATGTGATGTGTTGCTGAATATGATTAGGAAGGATTATGTTTAAGAGTTTAGCATCTTGACTTATTAGAGAAAATGGTCTATCATATTCCATTCTCATAGTGACATTCTTTGGCTTTGGTGTTAGAGAGATTTTTGAAATTATAGAATGAGTTAGGCTATGACTGCTCCACTTGTATTTTTGGAAGAGTTTAACTAGGATTGGTGTTAGTTTTTCCAGAATGTTTCTTAGAATTCCCCTTTGAAGCTATCTGGTCCTGGGTTCTTCTTAGTTGTGAGATTTTTGATGACTAATTCCATCTCTTCACTTGTGATTTGCCTGTTGAGTTGATCAATTTCTTTTTTCATCAATGATGGCTGCTTGTGTGTTTCTAGGAATTTGTCCACTAACTCTAAATTATCAGCTTTGTTTGCATACTATTTTTCAAAGTATCTCATGATACTCTGTATTTCTGTGGGGTAAGTGGTATTCACTTCCTCATTTCTTATTTTAAGTATTTTCATATTTTTTTTTCTTTGCTAGTCTAGCTAATGGTTTGTTAATTTTATTAATATCCAAATATCAGCTTTCCTTTTGTTTATTTTTTCTACTTTTTTCTTATTTTCAACTTCATTTAACTTTGCTCTAATCTTTCTTATTTCCTTCTTTTTACTTCCTTTGGGATTAGTGTGTTTGTCTTTTTCTAATTACTCCAGGTGTTCAGTTAGGTCTTTGACTTTAATCTCTTTCTAATTCTATGATATAGGCATTTATGGGTAAGAATTTCCCTCTCAGTACATCTTTTGCTGCATCCCATAAGTTTTGATACATTGTGCTGTCATGTTCATTTGTTTAAAGGTAGTTACTGATTTCTTTTGCAATTTCCTCCTTGATTTCTTTTTGTCTAAGACTGTGTTGTTTAACTTCCAAATCTTTGTGCTTAATCTGATTCTATGCCCCTTAGTGATTTCCACCTTCATTCACATAAGTTCAGAGTAATTATTTTCTATAATTTCAATGATTCTGAATTCATTGAGAGTTGTTCTGAGGCCTAGTACATAGTCTATTCTGGAGATTGATCCATGTGCATTCAAAGAGAATGTATATCCCATTGTATTTGGGTGTAATGTTCTGTATATGTCTATTAGGTCCATATCATCTAATGTATTAAGGTATTTGCTTCTTTATTGAGTTTCTGTTGAGATGTTCAGTCTAATAATGACAATGATGCATTAAAATCCCCCACTATAATTGTAGAGGAATCTATTTCTCCTCTTAGTTTTACCAGTGTTTGCCTCATGTATTTTGAGGCACACTGGCTAGGTGCATAAATGTATGTGATTGTTCTTTCTTCTTAATATATCACTCCTTTTATTAAAATATAGTGCCCTTCTTTATCTCTTACAATAATTTATCATTCAAAGTCTACTTTGACTGATAGTAGCATAGCTACTCCCACCATTATTGCTTATTGTTTGCATGTAAAACTGATTTCACACCATTCACTTCCTGACCCCTTGCATCCCTGGGTCTAAGGTTATTTTCTTGTAAACAGCTTATAGACATATTATATTTCCTTATTCATTTTGGCAATCTGCATCTTTTGAATGGAAAGTTTAATCCATTAACATGCGATATTATTACTGTTGAAGAAATAATTACATTAGCCATATTTTCTTTAGGTTTATGTATGCCTTATTTTTTTTTTAATTTTTTCAAAATTTTATTTTTCTTACACTCTCTTCCAACTCTCTCTCCTATTTTTTTCTTTCAACCTGCAGAACTTCCTTTAATATTTCTATAGAGCCGATTTCTTACTGACACATTCTCTTAATTTCTGTTTATCTGTGAATATTTTTTACTCATCCTCACTGTTTGAATGCCAGCTTTACTGGATAGAGAATTCTTGGCTGGAAGTTTGTGTTTTCTTTTCCTTTTTTTCCTTTTAGCACATTAACTATGCCAGACCACTGCCTTCTTACCTCCATGGTTTCAAATGAGAAATCAACATTTAATCTTTTTGAACTTCCCTTTGAAATTATGGATCACTTTACTTCTTTCAGTATTCTCTCTTTGTCTTGAGCATTGGACAACTTGATAAGTATAAGTATATGTAAGCCTATTAAGATTTATAGTGTTTGGAGTTTCTGTATTTCTTCAACATGTAATCCATGTTCCTCAAAAGAGCTGGGAAATTTTCAACCATTATTTCCTCCAACACTCCTTCTGCCCCTTTTCCCTTCTCTTATTCCTCTGGGATTCCTATAATACATATATTTGTGTGTTTTGTGTTGTCATTCATATCCCTAGTCCTGGCTGGATTTTTTCTATCATTTTACCTATTTTTTCTACTATCTGTCTGATTTCAGTTGTACTGACTTCTGCATTACTGATTCTTTCCTCTGCCTGTTCATACTTATTGGTATGTGCTTCCAGTGTATTTTTAATTTCCAGTGTATTCCAGTGTATTTGCTATTCATCACCATCATATCCATTAGCTTTTTATGTAAGTTTATTTTTTAGTGTGTTCTTTCACTGTCTCCTTGGTATCCTTAATCTTTCTTCACTAAATTAAGTTGATTAATGATTTTGTTTTGATATCTCTGATTTGTTGCCACATGTTCTGAACCTCCTCCTGTGTTTTAGGTTTTACATTTAGATTGGGCCATGTCTTCATGATTCACAGTATGGCTTGTAATTTCTGTTTGTGTATAGACATCTGTTTATCTTGATTTTTTTTTTCAGTTTGTTAGCTTCTCTTTTTCTTCTAGGGTTTTTTTTATTGTTTTTGTTTTTGTGTGTGTGGTAAGATTTCACTTTGACTCTTTTAACATGAGTGAAAAATCTTAAGAGGTACAGAAGAAGAAGAATAAAAAAAGTGGAATAAAAATTTGAATGAGGAAATAGGGAAAATGTATAGAATGAACAAAAAGGCCTGAATGATAAGGAGAGGAAAAGAAAAAGGAAAGAAAAGAAAAGAAAAAAGAAAAGAAAAGAAACAAGGAAAGGAAAGAAAAGAAAAATAAAATAGTCAGGAAAGAGAGAGTATGAGAAATAAAAAAATAAAAAATGTCAAGACCAGGAAAAATGTGGTGTAATTAAAGAAAAACAAAAGAAAACAGAAGATAGAGAAGTGAAGGTAAGATAAGAAATAATGTAGATAGAAAAAAATAGCAAAAATAATTTGAAAAATACACACAAAAAAGGAGATCCACAACAAACAAGGAACAAAACAGCAGCAACTGAATACAAAGCAACCCAATTACACAGCCTTTCTTCTCTCACTCCTAAAGAACTTCTCAGGCTTCCAGTGTTCATCAATCACTCACCTTGCACCCTGCCCTCTGAAGATTATGTATCAGGTTTTTGCAAGTGAAATTAGAATAAAAAGAAACTTAAAAAAGTAATAGATCTAAGAAAGCCTGAAAAAAAAAAGAATGTCCATAAATTCCCTTTTGTAATGTATCATCTGGATGCCTGGTAACCTGGTGAATGTCTCCAAGGCGACCTGGGAATCAAATCAGTGACCTCATGTATGCAAGGAAGGAATTTCTCCTCTGGGCTAGACCCTCTCCTTAGGTTAATTAAACTTCAGGAAGCTACATACTCCTTTCCCCTTGGGCATTTTAGACTTCTACAGTATGCTAGAGTCCTGCTAATTAAGCTCCTTTCCCTGTCCCTTCTCTAATATAGTTCCTCTCTCTTCCAGGGAAACTGGGCATAATAGCCTGCCTGAGCAGATCTCCCTTCCCAATTCCTCATCAGGTTGGGGTCTGTTCCAAGATTCAGTGGGGGTTCAGCTGGCCAAACTCACCACAAAGAAACTATTCCACACTCTCTGTCTAACACCTCTTCCTCCCAGGGAATGCCCCTTCTTACTCCTTTGGTAGCAGCTAGCCATTGGCTCCACTGAGGCTACATGACTTAAGGGCAGGATATATGTGCCATTTCCAGCCAGACAGGAAAGCAACTCACGGTTTTCCTTTGACATCTTTATATTTCCAGTAATCTACTAGATGATTAGAGCAACTTTTGTTCTATATATATCAAAAGCAGCTCATTTAGATATGTCCCTGCCTTCCCTCCTTTTGTGTGTGTGTGTGTAAGATGTTTTGAATCTGCCTACTACTGTAGCACTATTTTCCTGGAACTCTCCCCTCCCCAAAATTTTTGATTATTGTTTTCATGAAAAATCATTTTCCAAATGTTCACTTATAACATCCTTGCATCCCTAAGGCTAAAGTGAGCTTCTTGTGGACAGCATAAATATTGGTCATATTTCTTTATTTATTCTCCTAATCTTTTGATTGAAGAGCCTAATCAATTAACAGTCAATGTTCTTAGTATCAGGGCAGTACACACCTTACCCATTTTTTCTTCAGATTATTTGTTATAATTTTTTTTCATTTCTTTTATCCTCTTTAGTTACTCTTACTACTAATTTTCCTTTCTACACTTTTCTACTCTCTCCTGTTTATTTTTTCCCATTTAACCTGCAGATCTCCCTTTAGTATATACTGAAGTGCAGGAATCTTGTTGGCGTAGTCTTTCAATTTCTGTTTATTTGTAAATATTTTGAACTCTCCCTCATCTTTGAAAGTTAGATTTGCTAGATACGGAATTATTGGCCAGCAAAGTTTGTCTTTTAGCATCTTAAAAATGTCATATCACTTCCTTCTTGTTTCCATGGTCTCTGTTGAAAAATTAGCACTTAACCTTATCAAACTTCCCTTATTTGTGATGTAACTCTTTTCTCTTGCTGCTTTCAGAATTCTCTCATTGTCTTGAGCCTTTAGCAATCTGATAAGTATATAGTTCAGCATAACAATGTTAGGATTTATACTATTTCTCATTTGCTGCTTTCCTAGATATGTACATCCATGTCGCAAAAGATTTGAGATATTTTCAGTCATTATTTCTTCCAAATTCCTTTTGCTACATCTCTCTCCAGTATGCTGATAATGTGTAGGTTTGTGACTTCTATATTGTTATTCATTTCCCTAAGTCCCTTCTAAAATTTTCTATATTTTTTATTTATCTTTCTATCTGTGCAATTTCAGATGTCTTATCTTCAATGTTGATAATTCTTTTCTCTGCCTATTCAAATATGCCATTAAGTTTTTCCAGCATATTTTTAACTTTTTGCATTATGCCTTTCATCATAGAGTTCTGTTACCTTTTGTGTATGTTAGGATGTTTTCTATAAGTCCTCTCAGTGTCTTATTAATATCCTTCATCTCTACCTTCACTTCATTAAGTTCATTCATTATATAATTTTGGACATCCTTGAATAGTTGTTCCACATTCTCTCTCCTCTCTTTTTCTTTTCATTTGGTTCAATAGTGTTGACCATTACTTACTCTTTATTTGTATGCTTTGTAATATTTTGTTGGTGTTTAGGCATCTGTTTATCTTGATGATTTTATTTGGTTGGTCAGTGTATCTTTCTACACTAAGATTTTGTTTGTTTTGTTTTATATTCAGCCTCATCTTTGATACTTGGTTCCACTTTTTCTATATCCTTGTCATTGTCCATATTCCTCTTCAAAAATATTAAGACCATAAAAAAAGGAAAAGAAAAGAGAAATAAGTAATTTTTTAAAAAAAATATGGAAAAGAATAAAAGAGCAAGAATGTTAATAAACAATGAATAAAAAATAAAAAAAGAATAAGATTTTAAAAAGTGTAAGTAGAAAAAAACTGAAAGAAGAAAAATAAAATAACAGACCTGACAGATGAAAAGAGATGAAAGAAAATAATGAATACCAAAAAGAGAATAAGGATTCAAGTCTTTTGAGTATAAACAAACCCTAGCACCAACCACAGGTTCAATAAAAGTGATAGAAGAGGCATGTGTAGAAAGACCATATCTGAGTCCAACTCCAACACAATCAAGAACACAAATTACAAAGTAGGGCCCACTGACACAGCACTGAACTCCAGAGCTATCTGCCATGACCAAAGAACCTGTGAGTCTCTGTAGCCCTCAGGAGCACCAGTACCTGTGGTTGTATCTACTTTGGCTGTCACTGGGATCATGCTGAGGCATGTATAAGTGTGACCCCTCTGATAACCCCCAACTCTTTACGTGAATCTTGGAACTGGCAATGTGCCTGATAGACCCTGAGCCTCAGCAGAGTTGCAATTCCTACTCTCTGGTTTGTTGGACTTATCCAGGTCAGCTAACAGGATGTGAAGATGGTCAACCACCACACCAGGGAACCCAGAGTGCCTAAAACTACAAGCAGGAGAATTGCATCCATCATCCATGTGGGATCTAAGCCCTCTATTATTATAAAGGTAGAGTGGACATCACCATCCTAAGGTCCATAGGATGCCTCCATAAAATATGGATTAGGGTGAGTTTACTGATATTCTACTATAGAACAATTGAGACTAGTAATGGAAGAACTTGTAGCATTGATGTGGAGAAATTGGACCTGGTAGTTGCTGAGGGCAGGGAGACAGAAGAAAAAATGTGATATTGGGGCATTTTTAGGACTTGGAGTTGTCCGAAATGATATTGCAGGAACAGATGCTGGACATTATATATCCTGCCATATTCCACTGAATGTAATGGGGGAGAGTATAAACTACAATGTAAACTATTATCCATATGGTGCAGCAGTGCTCCAAAATGTATTCACCAAACGCAATGAATGTGCCACAATGATGAAAGAGGTTGTTAATGTGGGAAGAGTGGGGTGAGGTGTGTGGGGTATATGGGAACCTCTTTTATTTTTTCATGTAACATTTTTTGTGATCTATGTATTTTGAAAAAAACACACTTAAAAATAAAATTAAGTTAAAAAAGGAACTAGAAAAGGGGATCAAGAAATTTTCAGTAATTGTGACTCTTAAAAATAGATGAGTTTTTTAATGTCACATTTTTTGTGATCTATATATATTCAAAAATACAATAAAATGTTAAAAAAAGGAATATGGAATGAAATGAATTGAGGGATGAAGGAAAATGAAGGAAATAAAGGTAATGTAAAAAATAAAGAAAAAGGAAAAAAGAAACAAAGGAAGAAACATACCTTCTCAGTCCACAAACAACAATCTCAGGATGACAGTGCTCACTGTTCACTTACCTTGTGTCCTGCTGTAAATAGGGAAGGTATCCAGATGTAAGGAATAAAATGAAGAGTAAAGAATAAAAACTTTAAAACATGAAAAAATGGAAAATAATTACCAGCCTAAGTTCCCTGTCGAGAGTCTGCTTTTCCACAACTCTCCCTCTTCCTTGGAGGCAGTTGGATAACAAAACACTGGAATGCTCTGGTTCCCTTATTTTCCATACCAGTTGGGAACCTGACAGTTCGCTGTCTGCCTCTCCCTGCCCACTTTCCAACAATTGAGTTGGGCATCTGCCTACATGTTGATTGCCTCTGCAGTCTTCATTCTCATGCAGGTTTTTTGTCACCTGGAAGTCCACCCCTTCACTGACCCAGTTCCACTATCATTCACGAAGGTTGAGTATGAGCACCCACCTGATCAGCTGGAAGTGTGATATGCATGGAATTAGCTTGGCATCATTTGAACTTCATTGAGAAGGGATGTAGAATTTTAAGGGTTCTTAAATATTTTTTCAAGGAGGCATTTACTGCAGAGAAAAGCCCCATTATCTTCCAAGTTAAGTGCAGAATAGCCAACAGAATTCTGTGAAAGAGTGAATGATCTTGAGAATAATTAAGAGCTTCACACTTTATAATACCTATCTTTACTGAATATCCTCATTTACTTGTATCACTATCACTCATCCCCAATTCATTCTTTACCATGCCTTTCACCTGCAGGTTGATGTTTCTCTTCAAAGTCAACAGCCTTTACATCCCACTACTTCTGCCAAGAGGGTAGTGGTTTCCTCACTCCTGAGATCCAGCTGAGATGGGGAGTTTTAATCATTTTTTCTAGGAACTTTCTTAGCTAGAGTACCCTAATGCTTTTCCTCAGATGTGCCTTCTCTTTTCCTTTCCTTCATATTTATAGGATAAAATTTCATTATAATTTCTGCATTATTTAATTGTGTTTGGGGAAGAAAAATATATAAATGTGGGTTTAAATTTGTCATTGTAAACAAAATTATATTTTGCAATACTTTATATCTGTAGTGCAATGCACATAAAATATTTTAATCATACAATAAATTTAAATAGGTACTTGCATATCTAGATAAGAAAATGTAAATTGGATCACAGTGTCAAAGTTGATCCCTTATATAAATATAGAAAATTGATCTTTTTACATGTGGATGTTACATTTGCTACAACTGAAGTAACGATATTGAAACATAGCTACTAACCATGGTATCATTATGGTTTAAATTTTGGTTTACATTTTAGACTGTGCACTTTTATAAATTTCTGGTGAAATTTACTATGGCCTGTTTCCATCATTGCATGATCATGCAGAACACTTAAATTGCCCCCCAGTTACTCTTTCTTCCACCTATTCCTTATTCCCCTCCCCTTGGGGCCCGCAGTGACAACCAATCTTTACTGCTTGAAGGACAAGATTCACAGATACACGCAACAATGCTGAGGGCTTGACACACTAATCTGTCCTCCCCTTTGGGAGCTACCCATGCTCTCAAGAGACATCTTCCTCTGTTTGAGAAAATCAGGTCTCCCCATGATGGGGGTATTACAGTTTTCTGCTCGTTGTATCTGTCTCCAATCACTGATATAACACACTATGAGAACTCACATACTCCCTAGAAACCTGCCCCAGGTTAATCCTGTGCCATGTAATATCCACATGTAAAAAGATCATTGCTAAGGAAGGGAAAGAAGGTTGGATATTGGGTATATGGGAAGCCCCTATATTCTATATGTGACTTTACTGTGATCTAAAATTTTCTGAAGACACAATAATTTTTTAAAAGATGTAGACACTGAGGTAAATATGGAAAAGATTGCCTTACCACTGTACATACAGGGCAACACAATTACAGTGATGAAAGGCAAAACATACAAAAATTATATTTTTCATTTTTAATTCCCCAATTCATTTCTTACTTTAGTTTTTATAAATTATTATGTATTCTATTTCTGATCTTTAATCTATCATCACTATTTAATTTTCTTATTAATTGAATTTAGCTTTATATTAGCCTTTATTTTTGAAGAAATTTTGGATCACAGAGGGGTTAAACCATGGCAGGAGAAGAGCACTGATGTGGGGTGTCAATGATGGGGGATGCTTGGGTGGGAAGGAATTCTCCAAGGCATGCATATAGGGTATATAGACATGTTCAGATGTTCGTGGGAATTGACTAGTTGATAAAGTTTCACACAAATGAGGAAGTGTTCAGTTCCCATTCTTGGAAACCCTATTATATTCCCCAATGGAGCAACAACAATACCTCAAGTGCAAGAGCAAAGACCAGTGAAGAAGGTTGATACAATGATGGGCCATTGATACTATTGACTATGCTTATAAACTGTTGTGCTTAAAATTTCAAATAGGCCTAGAGCTGCAATGTGTCTAAGAGTTACCTCTTGAGAGCCTCCATGTTGCTTAGGTGTGACCACTCTCTAAGTCAAACTCAGCTTGTAAATGCATTACCATCCCCCCAGCATGGGATATGATTCCTGGGAAAAGCCTCCCTGGTGCCAAGGGATTACTAACAAGCAACCGCTGGTGATGCAACTAGAAAAAGACTGAATAAAAGGGGTAAATTGTAAAGACAAATGAGTTTATATGGCTAAGAGACTTCAAAATGAATCAGGAGGTCAACAGAGAGGTTGCAGTTATGCACATCTCAGCAGGATCTCAGAGACAGCTGAAGTAGATACAAGCCCAAAGAGTGGTATTCCTGAGGGCTTTGGAGACTCCCAGGACCAAAAACATCTCTCTTCATGAAAGATGGCTCTGGAGTTCAGTGCCTTGACAGTAGGCCCTACTTTGTAACTTGTTCTCCTGAGTGATGGAGTTGGTCTCAGATGTGACCTCTCTACACGTACCACTTCTCTCACTTTTACTGGACCTGTGGTGGGTGCTGGTGTCGGTGAATGTTCAGGAGACTTGAATTTCTGGACTCTCGATATGCCAGCTTGGTTCTGAGCCTCAGCAGAGTTGTAACACCTACTCTCTGGTTGTTGGACTTACCCAGGACAGTTAACAGGGAACTAAGAATATTCAACCACCACACCAAGGAACAGAGAGAGTTTACAACTGTAAGCAGGAGAACCTTATCCACCAGCCTTGTGGGAGATAAGCCCCCTCTCACTGTTGAGGTGAAGTGGACATCACCATCCCAGGGTCATCAGAATGGAAGAATAAAATATGGATTACAGTGGATTTACTGGTATTCTATAGAATTATTATGACTTTAACAATGGAAGAAACTATATCATTGATGTGGACACAGTGGCCATGAGAGTTGCTGAGGGCAGGGAGAAGGAAGAAGAAGTGTGATATGAGGGCATTTTTGGGACCTGGAGTTGTCCTGAATGATATTGCAGGGACAGATTTAGGAGAATTTATATCCTGCCATAACCCACTGAAATGGGAGAAAGTGCAAGCTACAATGTAAATTATAATCCATGCTGTGTAACAGTGTTCCAAAATGTATTAATCAAATGCAATAAATGTACTACTTTGATGAAAGAAGTTTTTGATGTGGGAAGAGTGTGGGGGGGGGTTGGGGAGTGGCAGTATATGTGAATCTCTTATATTTTTTAATTTAACATTTTGTGTGATCTATGTATCTTGAAAAAGATAATAAAATAAATAAATGAATACAGAAAATTTATAAAATATGGGATACAATTTATTTCTTGCAGTGAACAGGAGTGCAAATATTTGAAACTTGTATTAAATTCTTGAAAAAATATAATTAAAATGTTTTTGCTGAAAAGATAATAAATAAGTATTCATATCCTTCTTGAGTAGTAGCTTATAAAAGAGCAAGCTATTCAAGTAACTATATCTCCCTTCCCCTCTAAAATTCAGGTTTAACAACTTTAGTATCATAGCATTCAATTAAACTCAAATCATGAGAAGGTATGAAAGAATTTCTGCAATAATCAAAGAAAAGTTGGCCCTCAAAGAAAAAAGCAGTATGATTAAGATTAAACAAAAGTTTATATCTAGCTTTCAACTGCATAAAATGAAAATTAATAACACAAAAATGGATAGCTAATATAGATCTAGATCTATCATTTATTCTTCAGAGTTGATGGAAATATATTTAAATTTCTCAATAATGCAATTGTATGCATAATTATATTTTCATTTATATCTATGTCAATGTCAAATCTGTATTTTAAAGTCAAATACACAATCACAAATTGCATCTATTCTTTCAATTTGGAACAGCGCGTTAGTTTTCTCTAGTCTTCATCACTGATATTTTTAAAAGTGAAAGTCATTTATTTTTTTAGAATGTCTATCAACTTAAATTTATCTCAGGTTTCCTGGTAACTGCAGTCAGGTTATGCACTTTTGGCAAGAATTCTGCAGAAGTGCATCTAATAATGATGCACAAGGTATCCATGTGTTCCAGTACTGGTTCTATTAACTTTGATCACTTGTTTAACATGGTGTATGCTATGTTTCTCTACTGTGAAGTTACTCTTTTTTTTTTTTAAAGAAAATCTTAATAGTTTTTTAAATTTGAATTTAGAGACAAATTTACAAAAAGCAAATCAAGAAGGATCATCAGAAGTGATATAATATGGATGTATGTCATGATTATCTAAAGATAAAACCTACCAGGTAATATTTTGAAACAGAAATAAATATCTATTATTAATAGAAAATTAAACATTTTCAAAGAATAAGAAAATTTAGTTAAAATGATGTAAAAGCATGCCAGAAACCAATAGGAAATTAATATCATGACAATAAAAGGAGACTTTTGTTATTTGAACGGAATAAATTGGTCATTTAAAAAAGAATGCACAAATTTAATTTTACTGTTTATGGTGTAGTTTCTATATAAAAATATGCAATAAAAGATTCATGAGCTTTTTTTTCATAAATAAACTCATCACATTTACCCAACTTTCTCAAAAATTTCATCATATGTCACAGTTCCTTTCATTCTTTTACCCTTTGTAGTTAATAAATATTTGGGGATGTTGCTTTGAATTTGGAACCTCAAATAAGAAACTCATCTGTTATTATCCTGTGTATGTACCTCAATTTCCCCCACATTTTATATTTTCCTGATACTCTACAATATACTTCACAGTTTTTCCAGATCCCTGGTAAAATTCCCTTATTGTTTCTTCAGATTCTTATTTTAAGGGACTTTCTCAATTGTTTTTGTTTTTTTTTTAATTAAATAGTAACAAATACTTTCCTCATCATTTATAGAATTGATTGTCATTCCTTTTAAATCTGATTTTCCATTTCTTTTAAATCTGGCTGACCATACATGATTGTCATTTATGCTTCTTTAGTTTTGGTTTGTCCTTAAACTGCAAGTTTAAAATTTAGCATGTGCATAGCCAGGCCATACTGGAATACTGACCATTCACATATCAATGTTTTTTTTAAATTGTGTATATATTTAGATTTTCCTATAAGACTAAGTATTTTGAAGAAAAATAATAAAATTGAGATAGTAGAAATCAAGAACATTGAACTGGTTGATATCCGTGAACTTGTCAGTTATTATGCATGCGTGTTTATGTTATTGTTGTTGTTTTTGTTTGTTTTTAGAACATACACAGGTATTTATTAACCAAATTGAGGTAATTAAACCAAAACTGTGAACCAGTTGGATGTAAAATGTTTTTGGTAAAGATAAATGTACATAATAATTAAAAAACAGTATGAGGTTTGCTCATTGATCTGAGCTTATTTATACTCTCAGTTAATTCTTTCCCAAAGAGGATGATGGATTATTATTCTTTTTCATAGACCTGAGTACAAATGAGCACAATTATTTTTCCTCCATATCCCTGGAACTGTTCTATCTTGTGTGTTGGTGTTAATAAAGCTTATCACCACTAGTTTCCCATCTTCCATTTTTCCTGTTATTGTGTTTTCTTTTCAAATTCCATTCATAATGTTGAAAAAAATACCATCTATAAAAGTGAAGACAGATTTTTTATGCCATTTGCTATAGATTCTTCAAAATTCTTTCTCAGATTAAAAGAAAACAGGGATGTTTCAAAATACTCCCAGTTTTATGGTGTAGGATTTGCCTTCAGGACTGATGAAATAATCTGACACCCATTTTTTCCCAGACACATTCCTCTCCTACTTCATTCATTGAAGCTTTTGTTCCCCATCAGGAACTTACCAGCTGCTGAAAGTTAGCAATAGTAAGCATGGGTGTGATAGTGAAGACAGGGACATCTGGGAATGAAATAAAATTCCATTTCCTTATCCTCTGTGGCATGCTCCAATTAATTTATCATGTCTATCTTCAAGCACATTATGTATTTTAACAGAATATTTTCATTTTCATTCAATCTTTACTTTAAACAATAATCTGCTTCCATTTATACAAGAGTCACTTGTTTTATAAATCTATGTGGACAAACCTCTTTTTCACATTTTCTTCTTAATATTCTTTTACTTTTGTCAATGAATTTTTAAACATATGAACCATAATACTTTTTGTTCCAAATACAACATTGCACTATTTGCATATTGACAAATCTGTTTTTTTAACACTTTTAGGTAAAATAGTGTGGAAACAGCATATAATTAACAAGAAAATTCATCATGAAATATTAAAGAGACAATATAAACTAATTTAATAACTCAAAATGAGATAATGTTAAAAATCAACCTACTCAAATGTAATTGTGATAAAAATCATTTGGAATTAAGAATACCTTGAGATACTTTCCTTAGTTTGTTAACTTACTAAGATATTTTAAATTACTTTACTCAAAAGTCTCAAAAATATTAGCTCTATTATCTCAACAATTGTTTAAAGCATCCCAAGCCCAAAATTATTTCCCTTATTCTTCCAATATTAAGTAGTCTTTTGAATTTTATTTCATGAGGATTTATTGCTTATCTCCCTCTTTTAGAGTCATGTAGTCTTTTAGGAATCTCTGTCTCCAGATGATCAGGCTCACCTTCCAGTAGCTTCTCATTGTCATCACAATGAGAAATGAAAGACAAATGAAATGACAATGACAAATGAAAGACAAGGAAGGTTCTATGTCTGGTTTTATGCAAACAAAGGATTTATGAAGTAATGACATATTCTTCCATTTTAAATATATCAATTTAAGTTAATGACTATATTCATTATTCTTCTTATTGAACATGTTTCAGTTCTATTACATAATCATTATTTTATATTAAAATTGTATCACTTTTTAGATAAAATTTGGGGGGACATAATTATAACAACTGTTGAAATATGCAGCCATTTCAAATTATTTCACAAAGTATAAGATTAATGTAGACACTTCATCCTTCTCCCAGTCATAGAGTCAAGTTCTGGTATGGAACATTTTAACTCTTAGTGTTATATATGTATATATACATATTTTCCCAGAGCCTACAATGAACAGTTGCCCAGGGCATAGAAATGAAAGGATTTTGAATTGTTTTGTGTGTCCAAGACTAAAGCTGGATCATCAGAAAAAGCATGAAGGATTGTCTGCTTAGTAATCACATTGTGGTGCAGGCTATCACAGGTGTGATTGGCTGACTGCTGATATGGCCTCCTTCTGGGCAGTGGGCTTAAGTGGAATGAAAGAGTGTCCCTTTTAAAGGGGTGCATTAGTGCAGGAAATAAGGGTGGAGATGAAAGAGATGAGTTCTAGAAAGTATAGGCAAACTATACCCTGGCTCCTGGCTGCTGACATTCTCCTCTGCCATTCACAAACACCCAAGGTAGCTCACCTTTCACAAAGGACTCCAGGGGAGAGCTCTACATTGTCTGGGATATTTGCAAGCTCCAGGTTATGCTTGTGTGCTCTTAACACCAAGAATCACTGGCATTGCTACAGACCAAACTGTTATATGTCTTTCACTTAAAGTGAAATATGGAAGCTAAAACGTAGATATTGTCAGAAGTCAGGTGAGGATCATGAAGTTCAGTTAGTGCATCTCTTTGATGAGGGATTATTTCAGACACAAATGTCTTGGGATGAGGGGCACAGTATTGTAATTTACCTACTGACTATCTGCTAAAACACATTTTTGCTTGCATCAAACAACCAATCAGGTAGATTTATAGACAAGCCCATGAAACTTTAGTCTGGTTACTAGGAGCATGGGTTACCACTGTGGAGACTTCCCAAAAAGTAGAATCTATTCATTAATCTAACACTGTCCTGAGGGTAAGGGTGATAGACTCTTGCCTGTAAGTTCTCAACCCCTGACAGGATGTGGATGAGATTATACCCTCTATGATAACATTGGAGGCATTCAGTAAAGATGGTCTTTCCCAATTGAAGGCTCCTGTCACTTTTCTTGTCCTTATGGATGACAATGTGAGAAAGTGTAAGAAATCCACACCATAATGTCCTGCTCTGGGATGTAGATAACAAGGAGGTGTCAGCTGTCTTCACTGAGGTAGGCCAAGTAGGACAAGACCCAGAAGCATAGCAAAGGGAAGCTACTCTCTGAAGTTCCATAAGGGAACACAAAATCACCTAGGGAAGACCAAGGAGGGGGCAGGACCCACCTGCTGGGTAATGTGGTTTTGGTTACTAAAGCAGGAGATAAATAGAGCTGAATGTGTTGGAATTTCTATGCAAGAATTCCACCAACACTTCTGGCCCAAAGAGCATGCCTCTAAGTTGGGCTTTAGGCTATGATTATAGCAATAAAAGAGCAGGAAGAAGGTTCATAGGACTAAATTAGAATTACATAGCTTTACCTTCTGCAGCCTGAAAACAGTCAGGTGAGGAGGAAAACTTCAGATAATAGGTCCCATCTGCATCACAAACGGTACAGTGAAGAAGACAATTCAGTTTAAGCTCGTTGTGTGGATAGGGGGGAAAAATCCCCCTGTATCCTGATCTTTCCTGTAAAAGAAATGACCTTTTACACTGATAGAAAGAAAACAGTCATCAGAGTTACTGTGGAAAGAGAGAGGGAATAATAAATGTAATACGGGGCATTTTTGAGAAATTGGATTCATTCTGCCTGTTATTGCAATGCCTTAGACAAGCCATTATCCATTTTGTCAAAAACCTATAAAATTGTGCAGTGCAAAATATAAAGCATAATGCAAACTATAGTCTGTGCTTAGTAGCAATGCTTCAGTATGCATGTAGCAGTTTTAACAACTGTACCATAGCAATGAAAGATATTAATGTGAGAAAGTATGGGAGGAGTTGGGAATGTGGTATATGAGAGTCCCCTATATTTTTGATGTAACATTTATGTAATCTAATTATCCTTTTACAATAAAGAAAAATAAAAAAGACTAATGGGGGTGCAAGGTCCCAGCGTTCCTACTGGATTAGGAGACCCTATGGCAACAGTCAGCTAAAAAGAGAGTGTGTGAGGCTAATAGATACAGTTGCCTAAGTGACTAATCCCAGTCCCATGCAGGAAAAGGTAAATTAGTGGCTTTGGGGGGCTTCGAGTGGATGCAGTGTCCAATGGTAGACAAGTGAACATATACATGTGGTTGGGATATTATGGGCCATTTTGGGAAC
Source organism: Dasypus novemcinctus (assembly GCF_030445035.2). Lineage (NCBI taxonomy): Eukaryota > Metazoa > Chordata > Mammalia > Cingulata > Dasypodidae > Dasypus > Dasypus novemcinctus. Next base: position 2,889,173 of record NC_080688.1, read on the forward strand.
CAGTGATGATTTCAAGTGCTGAGTGCAAAAGGACTGCCATTTTGGCTGCCTGTGTCATGGAAGAGCACCATCACATGATGGTCTAGGCCCCTTCACAATGAGGAATTTGAAACATAACCATAGGGTGTGTCCTCTGCTGCCCATCACCACTGTTGCCAGAGGCCTGAACTGATCAGAAAAAGCAGTATTTCCTTCAGGCAGGAAAAAATGCATTACTTTATTGGTTCAGACAACAAACATCCTTTTACAGTTAACAGCCCTGGTTAGCCTATTAAAAGGCCTGAGAAACCTGGAACCTATCACCCTGGGCCCCGGCCATATCTGATATCACTGTTTTATCTGAGATGGGAGGCTATTATTGACATGGCTAACACCTTTTTTTCCATCCTTCTGTGGGTTAAGGACAAGTTCAATTTACATTCAGGTAGAATAGCTTCTAGTATACATTCTTTGTGATTCGTCAGAGCTATCTGAACTCCCCTGCAATATGTCACCAGTGGGTAGTGTTAAACTTATATCAAGCACAGTAATCCCAAAAGTTCTTGTCATCTGCTATATTTATGACATACTTACTGCAGGCCCCACTAAGAAACTGATGGAGAAAGACCTACAAGAAAGTCATAAATTTAACAATTAAAGAGTAGGTTATCAACCCTGACAAAGTCCAGGAACTTGCCCAGCAGTTAGTTTCTAGAGTCCACTAGGGCTTAAAGTCAGAGGAGCATACAAGATAAAGTAGAAGTTCTTGTCACTGTCAGGTCCCTCTACCTAGAGAGGCTGCCTTGTCTATGTGCCCACTGGAAACTAAATGGAACCATGTAGGCATTCTTTTGTCCCTCTGATTTTAAGCCATAAGGCAGGCACCTTCCAACAAGAGAAGGTTCTAGAGTCACTGCAACATGTAGTGGCACAAGCTCTTCCATTGTGGCCAATGGAACCCTCCAGCTCTATGAAAGTACAGCATTTGGCAACTCCTAATCAATCAGACTGGAGCCTGTGGCAAAACCAAAGAAAACCCTGCCTTTCAGGTGTGGCAGCCCTTTGGGTTTTGGACACACAGACTACCTGAGGCAGTCCCTAGGGAGTCAACTTTAAGCCTGCATTGGGGTTTAAAGGAGACTAAGCATTTAACAAAAGAACTCCCAAATTTAACTCTAAGACCATATCTGCCCATCCTCACATGCATACTCACTAATCATACTAATTGCATCAGACAGGCTCAGCAAAGTACTAACATTAAATATAAATGACAAAACCAAGACTGAACTAGACTGGAACCTCAGGGAGTCAGCAAACTCCATTAACAAATAGCTACTTTTCCAGAGAGAGCAAAAGGTCCAGAAAGGGCTACTTCTTCCCTTGCTTTGGCTAAGTAAGGCCCCATGGTTCCAAGATGTTCCATGTGGTGGTATGTTTGGTCCTGAGATGAAGCTACAAACGTCAAGGCTAATAAAGTTCAGTGAACTACCACAGCCATCCATCCCAAGGAAGGTCACTTACTAACTGAGACTAACACTGGCTTTCTTCCCAATGGCCTAAGCTCCATGAAGTGGTGATATCTGTGCAGGCCACTCCAACTACAATATCTACATATTTGCAGATTCACTGGGCATTGCAAACAGATTAGCTATAATATCTGGCAGCTGTCAAATGAATAATTCAACTATTACAGGCTCCCCCATATGTAAACAGAAACAGGGACTGTGACAACAGCTTATGAGCTGGAAAAGAGATCATTTTATCACCAATGCTGTTTCCCATAGCAAATGGCCTTTTAAATCAGAACATAAATAAAATTTCTGGGCTGACCTATTATGTGCCAAAAAGATTGCCATGATTTCTTGCTAGATTCAGCGACAAAGATGATATGGAAGCCTACCTCAGATGCAAGAATGGCCAAAATCACAGATAGTCACCTTAGAAGTAGCAAAATCAAAGATAATTCTGCATGTAGCCTGTGCCATTGAGCCTATTTCCTGTAACATAATAAAATGGGCCATACCAGTTAGTTCTTTCTTTCTAGAACACATTAAGACATTATCCAAAGTCACAGGTTTTGGTGGTGTCCCCATGCTGTTCACATACTCCAGGTCCAGGACAATTCCCATATATGTGGATATTGGGACCACAGCTGCATCCTTAAAGGAACACCTTTGTCATGTGTTCAGATACCCAAAAGGACTATAATCAAATCAAGATACCTCATTTATATCAGAAGTAACCCAACAATGGGCACATGGTATAAGATAGAACTTTCATGCTCTCTATAATACCCAAGCATCCCTAAAATTTTAAAACAGGAGATTCAATCAACTATTTCACAAAGGTCATTAGTAAAGACAATTAATTGCCTAACTGAAACTATGCAGGCATTAAATGCTGCTTTCCAGCAAAAGAATAACTCAATGCTGTGGCATATGGTGAAAAAACTCTGACCTTAGAAGGGGGTACCTGGCAATCACCTGATACTGCTTCATATGAAACATCCCAATTTCAATATACCAAGCTCCAGTTTTTTTTTATTTTTTTCCCCACTGAAGCACACAGTTTGGGTATTTGTTCTGGTCTACAGTAGTATTACCACTAAGGCCCCATTAGTTCCAAAATGGAGGTGATATTAATACTCTCCTCAGCTGCCTTCTTCTTATGTGACTCCACAGAAACTTGGGAAGGGGTGAAAAAATACTGAGGCACTATGTTTTCTTTGTTACACCTAGTATTTCTGATGCTTCAGTACAGTTGTGAAATCTATAAGCTATGTCAAATTTGTTCAAGGTGTGACTTCTTTCTGTGGAATTGATAATGAGGGCCAAAAGGACTGGGTTAAATGACAGAAACAATGGGTTCCCACAAAAGTTTTGAGCTTCAGGCTGGGAGGACATACCTGGGCAATTATCACTTAAGTGGTTACAGAGTATCTGCAACCCTGGGAGGTAAGGGGAGGAGGGTCGGTAATGTCTTTTTCTCTCCGCAGTCTATCTAATAGTGATGGATAAACTTATTAACCTGGGGTCCCAATGATAAAGGCTTTTGCTAGAGCTACCCACCAGATCAACTTCAGGTTCTGCTAGCACTTTAACGAGATTCTCATTCATCTATTCAAATAATTCCAGCCAACTTATCAACATGGTGGACCACAAAAGCCAATAGGATGTATGATCTAGAATTGTGCAAAAACCACTCTATAAACAAGTGCAGTCACTAAACCTGAACTTGGGAGGACATCTTTCAAAGCCCATGGGCTCCCCATGGAGAGTGCCCCAATATTGGAGGAGAAATTTTCCATCTGTATTAAAAAAATGAATGGTCTTGCATGGGAGAGTTTCCTAATACTATTGCAATCAAATAGTGTGTTTTGATTCTGAGGATGGTACTTAAAAGTAAGTTTAATGTTCTTATGGCAACAACACTACTGTGGCTTTTAACAAGGCAGTTCTATAGTCGATGATGGGTACCATGGGTACCACAGTTGTCACACTGGAGAATCTTCTATATGCAGTATCAATTAGAATTGGAACATGAAATGTGTTCTCCTTGGGCTGGAATGTTACAGGTGCTCAGATATACCTTAATCTAGGCTCACCTGGCCTGAAAATCACAAGACTTATTTAGGAGAGAGTGTCTTTGATACAATCTACAGAAAAATATATGATTTCATACAATGTGGCTGATAGGATTTTGCTAAATATCATGGGGATTGGTGATATGCTGATGCTCAGCTACCTAAAAAAATAAAATAAAATAAAATAAAATAAAATAAAAATATTCACTCATCAGCTAACTAACAGGTCATTTGGACTCCACTAACCCTGACATTAAGGAAAGATTGATCCTTTATTATATTGTTGTGGAATTTAAGAGAAGTTCAATTATTTGAGTATAGAGAGGCCAGGACTCAGGAATGATTTTGAGAAGGAAAAATGGTTTATTGACGGCCGGCCGGACTCGGGAGCTTTCTGTTTGAATCCCGAGCCCCGAACAAGATTTTCAAACGTCTTTTATACAGAGAGGAAAGGCCAAATGGTCCCTTTGTTTCAGTTCTCAATAGGCTTCAATTAGCATATATCTCTTTCACATCTTAGGTAAGCTTTTAGCAAGGACTCCAGACATTTTAGATAAGCCTTGGTTTTTGCATTTCCCCTAAATACTTAAAGTTTATAGCCCTTGCTTTGTTAAACATTTCCTGGGACTGGAGCCTGCTGTCACCGTCCCTAAGGGCAGGACTGCAGCCTCTTACCGTTCCACACCCACAAGTCAAACAACTTAGTTATTTCTGAAGAGACAAAGAGCCTTCCACCCATAGCCCACATCATTCCCCCCTTTCTGCCAAAGATTAACTTGCTAAGCTTTGGCATAATTATTGTTGTAGCTATGAGGTGGATGGCTGTTTGTTGTCTTGACTGATTATTTATCAGTCTTTAGTACAGCATCCAGGACCGTTTTTAGAAGTTTAGAACTTTTCATTCTGGACAGCAGAATCTTGGGCAGGGGCCTCCTGCAGTTATTCTGCTGCCACTGGCACTCACGTGGATTTCCAGTCAGGTTCCAGATCCATCTATTACTTTTCTTTTACTCTTAAAGAGTTTACACCTTTAATTTAAAAGGGGTGCTGAAGGGAGACGATCTCTTTTCTGTAACTGCTTCCTGCTGGCCATGGGCTGTAGTCATTGCCTAATAAGGTGTAAAACTCTTTAATTTATTCTAACTGGAGGAAGATGGATCTGGCATTCTGTACGAAGTTGGATGAAGTTTTCATATGGTTAATAAGATGTTCACTCTGAAAGAAACAAACTTAATTAAAATTTTGGAATACCTGTTTTTTTAAAAGAGGACACATTGGATTACAGAGGTAGACAAGGTTAGGTGCCTATAAAGATGGCACTCCTTAAAAGCTGGTGGGAACAGCATATATTCTTTTTTAAGTTATCCATCTTTAGAGAGAAATTGCAACAGACACTTAGCTTTGTCTGAAGACACATTCCAAGCTGTTCAATGATTGACACTCATTCGCTCTGTCAGATGCTCCTGGTGAACTGGCACTCCTTGGGCAACTGGCTTCACGCAGGATTAGAACACTAATTTGGAAATACTCTTAGTTTTCACCTGTGGGAGTGATCAGAACTACAGAATAAAGATTTTTACACCTTGGTTTTCATTGTACAATTTCTAGCAATTTTGACTTGTTCAATAGGTGACTCACCATCAGCAAGCAAGCCTCACTTTTGCTAACTTGAGACTGGCTGAGACTGCCACCTTATTCTATAGACATGTTATTAACTGTTTAGAAAATGATTTTACCAGGAATTTAACATGTCTAATATACTTCTGCACTTGATCCAAAATAGAAAAGATAACATTACAATTATTAGGCATATATTTAGTACAGGATAAAAGTACAGCACTTAATATTAACTAATGTATTACTTAATGCATAAGGATTCAGAGTTGCCATTATTAGTTTTGAGTTTCAGGTTTGTAATACTTTACATGTTATCTCTCCATGAGAGCAGGCCATAATGCCAATTGTGTTTAAGTTTTACTTACAGTCTCCTGGTATCATGGCTCCACTTAGCATGTTCTTCAACGCAGTGAGCAAGTTGCAGCATCCTTCCAGTATTCCAGAGATTTTCCAGTATTCTACTAGCCTGGTGCATAGTGCTCTCTGGCACCATGGAACAGTGCCAGTCTGGAGGCGATATCCATTGTACACTTGGCTGTACCGAGTCATTATTGGCTGCAGGAGCTTGAAACTGCAATATAGTTTCCATCGACTTCAGGAGCAGAACCAGAGACTGATATAGCACATATTTTTAATTGAGGGGTCAGTGACCAGCCTAGCCAATAACTCACATGGAGAGGCCACCTGTAATGTATACAAGGCCTGGTTCGAATGCACAAGAGTTTGACAATGTTAAAGTTTATTCCTTGTTTTATATATATTTTAAACAACTTAACGCAATACATATATCAAATGACTATTTACTTACACAATTTTACTATGAAGATAACAGTAGGTACTTTACTTTAGTAATAGAGGAAAAATACTTTTCATTGTTAGAATGAAAACAGAATATTTCCAATAGAATCAAGACAACTTTTTATTACCATTTACTTAAATGTGTATTTTGCAGTGGCCTTCAGACAGGTTTATTATCATGAAGTTATTTCTGCTACCAATACCAATCTAAGTTTCTTTAGTTAACAATGACTTCTACAACTAGAATTATTTAAACATTTTCAGTTTGGAAGATGTTTTACAAACTCTTTATAATTGACTATAACCGCATTGACTAGACACCTCATGTTTAAATAAACTTACTAAATTACAATTACCAATGAAAGAAATTTACTCTCTATTTAAGAGAGCATATCTACAATCTTTTCCCTTTAGCCTAATTTCACCAATGTGAACTTACAATTTTCACTTACAATTTTCATTACTGTAAAGATTTTGTACATATGTTAATTTAGTTTATAAATTAACTATGGGAGATTACACTCAAGTTAAATAAAATTGAAACCATTATAGTTTATGCAAGGAATCTTCTCTTTTTCCCTTACAGGAAGCTAAAAACTTCTTTTCTTTAAGTTATGAAAATTATTAATTTAAAAGCATAACTGACTACCAGGTTTCAAAACACATTACACAATTACTTAATTTTTTAAAATCATAACCCAGGAAAGATCTCTCCATAGTTTTTATGGACTTTCCTTTACTTACTGAAATTTGTTAATAGAGCCACTAATTACCTTATTTTGTTGGAAAGAAATCTTCTGGAAGAAAATAAGGCTCACCAGATTGTGGAGAAGAAAATACTTTATTCTCAATCTTGCAAGAAGGGGCGCAGAGCCAGATATGGCTGGTGCCCCGAACAAAGAAAAATGACACAATTTATACCCCTAAGCCTAGCATGCAAGCTCTTCCTGTTTTTCCATAGATTGGATACTTCAGAAGTTACAGCTTATCTGAGATTTAACTTTCCCACGCAAAAGTTTGATTTAACTGCTTCTTCTATCACATTCCAACCATTTTAGTTTTTACCTGCTCCCCCCCTTTGTCAAATAAGGAATAGAATTTAGTGCTGAAATGGCACCGACTTAGTTAGCTCCTTCTTGGGCATCCTTCCACTGCCCATAGGACTGGCCTAAACTGGTCTCCTCCACTGCTGTCCAACCCGGGAGTGGGAGACTGAGGCAGCAGGCCGCCGGGTTACATCAACATTTTTCTTCTGTGAAAATTAACCTAATCTTTGTTTTTTTTTTTTTTTTTTTCCAATTTATGGCTGACAAAGGTTTAAACTGGGAAATTACCAGGCAAACTGATTCTTAATTCCCTAGCCTAGTAGATAGGTTTAATCTGCCACACCTAGTCTTGCCTTAAAAGCTCTTGCAAAGAGGAGGCCCTTTCCCAATTGTTTCCATAATCAGATTTCTATGACTTTTTCATCCTGCTTAGTTCAATTTGGGCTTTAAGAATATTTATAAATATAACTGCATATTTAATTTTTAACAATTTGAGCAAATAGGCAGACATGAATAGTTTGACACAACAACATGACTTTAGTTACTTTAAACTTTTCAAAGACTTTTGAAACTCTTCTTAATTTGCACTATGACCATGCAGTTTACCACAAGAATTTTCTTTCTTACTTAATGGATTGTAATAACCAAAATGTTCTCAATGCCTTAGCACCATTTTGTTTTAGAACTTTATATTTTACTTTGAAATTAGCAGAATTTTGGATAAGTAACAAGATTAATTTTATATATATTTACTGAGGCTATTTGAAGCCTCAGGGAGACAGACTGCTTTCTCTCATGAATTGCCACTCTTAGGAACACTGACCGTCAAGGCAGGAGACTTCTCCCCCTCCACCCCCCTTTTGATTTTGGAGATAATAAAACTCCAGTGGTCATTTAACCTTATTCTATCAGGCAGCAATTTATTTAGTTTACACTTGAATTCATGAGAGAAAGGGTTACTAATACCAGAAGAGGAGACAGTGATGTCCCAGCTCTTCTCAATTATGAAATAACCACAGGCAAAGGCAAAGGGCTAGGTTAGGCCTGAAGCAACCATAAACAAAGGAAAGGTTAGTGTAGAATTTACACTTAAATAATAGTTTCAGGCTAAATTCACCCAGCTATAATCTCAGTTATTGTCTTTCCACTGTTTTACAATATAAATGCATTTATAAATGATTTTTAACTCTTAGTTACAGTTTTTATTAATTTTTTTAAAACCTATTAATTTTATAACACCTTTAAATACCTTTCATTCAACTTATAACATATTAAATGAACTTAACCATTACTTTAATTTTTCCTTTAAAGTGAAAGAATAAATCTCTTGCAGTTAGTTTGAAATAAAAGGCTACTTTTCAGGATTTGATTTCTAGAACATAAAATGTTCTTTTAAAAGAACTCTTCTTCAAACATTGAGGATATGATGAGGTTAAAGCACAAGAAGCTATTGATAAAATATTTTCTTTGCATATTGATCTGACTCAATTTAATCATAAAAATTTCCCTTCCACAAACCTTCTACACTTTCAGTATTCAATCAGGTTCTGTCCCACACTCTACTCTTTCCAATAATCAATCATTTTATCTTAGGACAAAATCATCTTCTGTTTCCTTAACAATAAAAACACACTCCATATATCCCACGTACTAAGTTACCAGGCAAACTTCTTACAACATATAATTGCCATTAATACTAAACAAGTTTGTTAAAATAATGAACTTTTCTTCACTTTAAATACTTAGTAGCATGTAATACCAGAAACAGTTTTTTTGGAAGCAAGTTGGCAGGGGAGATTGGCTGCCGAATAAGTTTGTTATAAAATTGCCTTTTATTATTATTATCAATTCAGTTTTGTTAAATAATGACTTTCTGCAATTAGCCACTTAAATACCTTAAACAATGCTTTGTAAAACTTTATATTTATACCCTTAAGACAAAGTTTACCTTCACAGAACACATTCTCTTACTTAAGGTTACTACAATACCTTCTAAGAACCTGAGCAGAATGCAAACGTATTTTGGCTTTGACACCCTAAGGAGGGAACTTTACTGCATTTATTCTGATTCTGCTTTTCACCTCCTTCACTTCCCCCCCTTCCAGGCAGTCGGGTGCACAACAAACAGGAATGCGGCTTATGAATAGAAGGGTGGACTCACTGGAAAGGGGCAAGCCGCTCCCCCCTTTCCAGCTTTCAGCCAAAATGGGCAGACAGAACCTACTCAAATTTGGCAACTCTCCCAGGAACCCAGCCGCCCTGACTGGGACATTCCCAACAGACTTGGGTGCTTGGCGCGGACACAGATGGCCTCCAAGCCCCAGCAAAGGGCCAGACCAGAGACAAGACAGCAGAACATGCACAAACATCTAGACTCCTCAGCTTTTGCCCCAGAATCATTTCACCCCCTTGCCAATGGCAAGGGAGGGCTCCAGCTCAGCTGTAATTCTACTTCATGTAAGGACACAACTCCAACACTAACATTGAGCTGACACAGACAGAAGCACAAAGGTCACTAATCTGACTCACAAGTTTATATATTTATTTTCACCACGGCTGCCCCCACAGCCATCACAAACCTCAGAACACTTAACATTCGGTATAAAGCAAATTCATTCACAAATTAGCACCATAACAAAAGATTTCAGCTAGACTTTTCCACTGTTTAAACTTACACCCAGACCAAGCTCCACCAGAAAAGCCGATCCATTTTCCTGTAACCAAGTTTTGTTTTCCTTAATCTAGACCAATTTCCAGGATATTAGGACTCGAACCTATAAATACCCTTCCTATTAAAATCGAGACTCCACTCCTTTAGTGGATATAAGACCAGTACCAGATTCTAACATGCAGTTAGACAAACCCAAAACACCAGGGCTTTTCCCCGGTTTTCCTCCTTTTCCCAAGCCTAGAGAGAACGGCTTCCCCCCAGCCTTCTGGGGCTACTAGGGTTCTCTCGGGAGGTGATCAGCCTCCCCTTCCTAGCAATTAAAGCTAGGGCCTTCCAGACTCTGCTCACCCGGGGAGTCTTACCTTCTTCCATGTTCGGAGTTCTTTTTCGTTCCCAGAATCTTTCTCTTCAGACCTTCCATTGCCCTCGATTTTTGTCGGGAAGATTCTGGCGGAGCCCACATCTTTTCTGGATTAAATTTAATCCAGGGGCGCCCAGATTTGGGGTTCACCCGAGTCCTCCCGGCTTCCTCGGGGATTTGGAAGGGGCAGCAAAATGCTACCGTCTCTGGCCTTCATTTATTATCCCTTCGTGGTCGCCATTAATGTTGTGGAATTTAAGAGAAGTTCAATTATTTGAGTATAGAGAGGCCAGGACTCAGGAATGATTTTGAGAAGGAAAAATGGTTTATTGACAGCCGGCCGGACTCGGGAGCTTTCTGTTTGAATCCCGAGCCCCGAACAAGATTTTCAAACGTCTTTTATACAGAGAGGAAAGGCCAAATGGTCCCTTTGTTTCAGTTCTCAATAGGCTTCAATTAGCATATATCTCTTTCACATCTTAGGTAAGCTTTTAGCAAGGACTCCAGACATTTTAGATAAGCCTTGGTTTTTGCATTTCCCCTAAATACTTAAAGTTTATAGCCCTTGCTTTGTTAAACATTTCCTGGGACTGGAGCCTGCTGTCACCGTCCCTAAGGGCAGGACTGCAGCCTCTTACCGTTCCACACCCACAAGTCAAACAACTTAGTTATTTCTGAAGAGACAAAGAGCCTTCCACCCATAGCCCACATCAATATGTGAAAATACTTTATGTAAGGCCCTTCTGACAAAATAGTGGGGTCATAGTGGCTTAGAACAGTCAGTTTCCAATTTCATTTGGGAACAAAATACATAATATCTTCTAAAATTCCCAAACTGGTCTCTCTTGTACATTGTAGGTTTCACACATTAGACAAATGTCTTCCACCAGGCAATATATTTCCTGATCCCCAGAATTGGGGAAGTTGGACTATAAAAGGTTTCATATATCTGAATACACTGCAAACACATGTGATAACATGGATGAATCTTGAGAACCATATGTTCAGTGAAGCAACCCAGGCATTGAAGGACAAATTCTACATGACCTCAATGATATGAAATAAGTAAACCAAGCTGCCTCAGAGAGCTAGAGACTGGATGATAGGCTTAAAGGAAATTGGGGGGTAGAGGAAGGGTGTAAGCTGACACCTACATGGGTGAAATCAATGATAAGCTAGAGGTAAGTATTCGTAAAAGGAAGGGATAAAATGGGGGCATAGGGTTACCTTTGGGTGGGCCTTTGTGGGCTTGGGGGGGTTAGGGGTGGGAGGATGGGTAATATAGCCCAAGAAATTGGGGGGAGGGTGGGGCAACATACGAACATAGGAGATTGTCAGGTATTTGGTTGAGAGTATAATGTTGAGAAACCTTTTTCAAAAATATAATAAGGAAGGTTACCTGTTTAAGATGCTTAAAGGGGATAATCTGATGCAGGACAGGCTCCTAGGGAGTGTGTGAATGCTCATTTTGCCATAGTGGGTTATATCATTGGAGAGACCCATATAATGAAAGTGAAGGTATACCCACATCCTGGGGAGGACTGATGTTCTCAAATAGAGGAAATTGTATCTCTCAAGAGAAATGGTGACTCCTAATGCATTAGGGCATTTGAGCATGTCAAGCCCTCAACACTGTTGCAAGTATCTCTGAACATGGCCCTTGAAGCAATGAAGATTGTCTGTCACTGTGGGACCTAAGGGGAGGGGGAGAGAGGTATTGAATAGATGGAATTAATGTAACTGTGTGGGCAATAGAAGTGTTCCAAAGATTACGCAAGAATGGATATAAGACATGTTAAATTACACCAAAAATATATAGGGGCTGATAGGCTAAAATGTAAATCATAATTTAAAACATAAGATAACTAAAAATTTAGAAAATTGTATAGTCTAAAATACAAACCACAATGTAACCCAAGTGTTACCTTGTTTGAAAGCTATTGTCTCAATATCTGTACATCAGTTTCAGTAAATATAGTATGAATATGTAAAAAGATTATTGCTGTGGAAGGGAAAAGGGTTTTATGTTGGATATGTGGGAGTACTGTATATTGTATATATGAATTACTGTGATCTAAAACTCTTGTGAAGATAAGCTTAATAATTAGGAAAAAAAAAAGAGAAAGAATGGACATAGACACTGAGGAAAAAACGGAAGAAGTTGCCTTGCCAATTGGCATACAGGGCAACACTTATTGCAGTGATGGAGGGCAAAACATCAAAAACAAAGCTTTTGTATTTTTTAATTTTTTGATACCCCAATTTATTTTTACCTTATTTTTTCTAAATTAATATGTATTCTATATCCTTTAAACTCATCACTATATTCCATTTTACTATTAATGGAACCTGGCAATATATTGGGCTTTGCTTTTGAAGAAGTTTTGGTTCACAGAGAGGTTCAACAATGGCAGGGGAGGAATACGGTGTGGTATGTAATTGATAGGGACACATGGTTGGCAGGGAGTTCTACAGGGTATATATCCAGGGTACATAAAAATATCTGGATATTTTCAAAGTGGTTACAATTAAAAACAACAACTGAGAGAGTGCTGAGATTCTAGCCAGGGGAGCTCTATCACAGTCTCTAAAGGAACAGCAACAATCCCCCAAGTGCAATGGCAAAGACCAAAAAAGAAGGAAGGTCCAACAATGAGCTCTTGATACTAACGACTATGCTTGTGAGCCTGTGCACTTGAAATAAGAACAAGGCCTAGAGCTGTAGGGTGCCTAAGAGTTCCCTCCTGAGAGCCTCCGTGTTGCTCAAATTTGGCCAGTCTTGAAGCCAAATTCAGCATGTAGATGTGTTGCCTTCCCCCCAGCATGGGACATGACTCCCAGGGGTGAGCCTACCTGGTGCTGAGGGATTACTACCAAGTACCAGCTCATGATGTAACTAGAAAATGACCTTGAATAAAAGGGTGAACTCGGATCAGCAGAATACCTCAATCTACATATAATACCAGGAGTTAAAAATGCTTTTTGACCTGAATCAAGGGGGAAATGGAAAGGAAAAATGAGTTTATGTGGCTGCGAGTCTCCTAAAGAGCCTGGAGGTTATCAGAGGGGTTGCCCTTATGTATACCTGAGCAGAGTCCCAGAGACAGATAAAGCAGACAGAACCCCAGGTATTGGTTCTTCTGAGGACTACAGAGACCCACAGTTTCTATGATCATGGCAGATGGAGTTCACTGCCATGTCAGTTGGCCCCACTTTGGAGTTTGTGTTTCTGTGTGATAGAGCTGCACTCGGATGTGATCTTTGTCCACAAGTCTCTCCTGTTACTTTTACCAGAACTGAATTTGGTGCTGGGATTTAATGTATACCCAGGGGACCTGAATCTCTGGACTGACCATATGATAGCCAGGCCCTGAGCCTCAACAGACTTGCAACTCCCACACTCTGGTTTATTGGACTTACCCCACTCAGCTAACATGGAGGTGAAGAAGGTCAACCACTACACCACGGAGCCAAGAGTGCCTACAACTGAAAGCAGGAGAATTGCCTCCAGCATCCATGTGGAATCTAAGCCCCCTCTTGAAATAGATATGGAATGGACACGATCATTCTAAGGTCCACAGGACCTTTGAGTGGACTTGAGTGGACTTTCTGCTATTCTATTCATGAACTATTGTGATTAATAATTGAAGAAAATGTGGCATTGGTGTGGAGAAAGTGGCCATGGTGGCTGCTGGGGGTCGGAAGTGGGAGGAAGAGATGTGATGTGGGGGCATTTTTGGGACTTGGAGTTGTCCTGGGTGGTGCTGCAGGGACAGTTATTGGACATTGTATGTCCTCCCATGGCCCACTGGGTGGAACGTGGTAGAGTGTGGACTATGATGTGGACCATTGACCATGAGGTGCAGCGGTGCTCAGAGATGTATTCATCAAATGCATTGAATGTCTCATGATGATGGAGGAGGTTGTTGTTATGGGGGGAGGAGTGGAGTGGTGGGGTGGGGGGTTTATGGGGACCTCATATTTTTTTAACGTAACATTAATAAAATAAATAAAGACAAAAAAGGTACATATATCATGTTAAATATTATATAAAAGGAACTTAATCCATTTTTAGGTAATGCAGTGATAATCACTCTCTAAAACCACAGCATTGTGCTAAGGGTGCATGTGGTATGACAGAAAAAAAATGCTACTTTTGCATAAAGAAATATGGACATTGTAAATATGGAATAATATAGAGAACATCTTCTAAAATATATATTATATAGATAGATATAAATCAGTAAATATGTACCATCTCATTGATTCATCTTATTATTTTAATGTTTCTTCATCAGGATAAATGGATAACTGAATTTTTCTTTGATAAATATGTACAGGTGTTTATAAGGAGAGATATGAAATGTACATGTTTATTGAACATCCTTATTTAAACTTAAATAAAAAGAATATTGACTGGAAAGGTATTGAATTTCAGCCATTTAGCACACAAAGTTATACCAGTCCTACTGCTGATCTATCAAGAAGATTTAACTTGTCCAAAAGTCCTTTTATGCCAACTCTTCTCTTACACTAACAGCTTACAATTTTGGCTTCTGGTTTAGGTCTTCTCTGTGCCCAAGTTTAAAAACTTCAACACTACACATCCTGCTAGAAAAAGAAAAAGTGGAGTTTTTATTTGTTCTGCACATAGTGGGCATTGCCTTCCCAGCATCCTCAGGATTGAGCAATGAAAAATGGACTAAAGTAGACTTACATTTATTTTACCATAGACATTGTTATTTTTAGCAATGGAAGAACTTTAATCATTGATGTGGAGGCAGTGGTCACTGGGCACTCTGAGGATAGGGTGAAGGGAAAATAGGTGTAATATGGGAACATTTTTGGGACATTGTCCTGAATGACATTGCAATGACAGATACAAACCATTTTATATTTCTTTCTAACTTACAGAATGGACAGAGTCTAAACTATAATTATACTATAATCCTTGCTAACTGGCAATGCTCCAGTATGAGTTCATCAATTGTTTCAAATGTACCACACTAATGAAGGATGTTTTTAGTGTGGGAAATTGTGGGAGGGTTAGGGAGTTGGGCATATGGGAATCCCCTATATTTGTTATGTGACATTTATGTAATCTAAAGTATCTCTAGAAAATAAAGGAGTTTTTAAAAAATTGCCCTGCAATAGAAAAATATTGACTCTTCCATATCATTCATGCCCATTTATGTTGTCTATTCAAATCTTTAATTTTAATAGAGTATGCTTGAGGATAACTGTATTAATAAAAAGTTATTCATGCTCCTTCCTGCTAGAAGATAGCATTCCAGTACCTCATTGATGTAAAGTTTGACCATGTGTTAGGCTTATTCAATGTAAATTATGAGAAAGGAAAACTGAAGATTAAAGTTGTAGAATATGCTTTTACACAATCTATTTTATATTTGACATATAGGCAGATGAAATACTATTAACTTGATTTCCAATATGAAGAGTTATACCCACAGAAAATGTAAATTCATCTTAAATCAGTATATCTGACATGAATATGAGGGTTCACTCAAATAAAACATAGCTTAACCCAATTGGTACAATGCCACACTATATTCTAAACTATACCAAATAATACACATATCATTTGTGTTTAGAAGTTATTTTTGCTCAAATCTTTAATGTTTTATATTGTTTCAGATATTTCAAATGACTCTAAAGTGACTACTCTAAGTATTTATGTGTGTTTTTATATTTTAACACACTTTAAAATTAATCTGGATTCTCTTTTGTGATATTCCTCCTTAAATTTTTTGGTGATATGTGATTTTCCCTGTGATTGCCTTGATAAAAAATTTATAATTGCTACTAATATCGGTGAGCTGAAGACAGCCATGAATAATTTATTTGTTATCACTTGTGCAAAAGTCTTTGAGCTAAAAACAACTCCATCTGCTTTACCCTTTCCAGTAATCATAAATAACAGACATACAAAGTAACAGAGTAGCAAGGATTTTTTAATGTTCTTTTTTCAGGCATCAACATTAAGCAAAAAAAAGCTTATGCTGTCCTGATCCCCTGACTCCAGACATTGCCTCTGGAAGTTGTGATAATAAATACAAAGTTCTAAAGTCTAACCCAAAATTTTTTGGGCAAAAGCCCAGCCTCAAAAAAGTATACACATTATTGTATCTCTGAATGATGGGAGGAATTCATTAAGAAGACCTGCCACTTACTATGCTTCAGTGTAGTTTTCTCATACCATCTCTAACTTGCTGGGTGAGTTAGTAATCCAACCACCACCACAAGTGGTGCCCTGTGTGAGGAATAATTCAGGTACCATATGATGTGATCAACACATGAGGAAGATTTAGTCTAGACTACATTTTCATCCCAAGGTAAGCGGCAGCAGTCTCCCCTGGAGGGAATAACTGCCCATGTGTTTAGTATCAACAGATTAATATGGGTAATATTGTTCCCCCAAAAATGAAATTCTCTTCCCAAAAAGCAATTGGTATATTTGTGTACTTTGCAACAACTTAAAGCTGTAGACTACCATATTAAGGAAAGTCAACTGGTACATTTATTACAAACCATTTCTGTGTTCTGTCCCTGTTTTGCAGAAGAAGGCATCCTAGATTAAGAACTATGGGAGCCAATAGGATATCTGTCAAAGAGAAATATGAGCAGGGGGACAAGATGCCAATGTCTGCCCTGCCGACTTGGAGTTTGGTTCATACAGCCCTGTACCCCTCCATATCCCTTCCCATGATGCAGAGGTGCTGGGCCCCCTGAGGCACCCTTTACTCCTCTGTGGTACTATTCAGAGCCTGTCCTAAATTCAATGTCACTACCACCTCTGGCACCTCCCCAGAGGATCTGGGGGATACTAATGTTCGGGATGACTTACCTCCTCCAGTCCCATCTTCACTAGATGCTATCCCTTCAAATATTCCAACTGAATTTCCACCACCAACAATGGATATTCTCACTTCCTCCTGAATGGAAGAATGTTTTAAAGAAGCAGTAAAAAAGGGAGATATTAGTGCTTTTCCAGCAGTTGTAGTTGCTGGAAAACAACCTTTTGAGCCCATGCCTTATGAAGTATATCAGGAGCTCTGTTGTAGTGTCTGTGAGAATGAACCATATAGTAATTTCACCATAGATATCTTGGGCAATGTAGCCATAGGGTATCACATGTACCCATGGGATCGGAAACAGCTTGTAAAAACTGTTGTTACCCTTGCTCAACACATGGTATGGATAACTGAATTTCAGGATAAAACATGCAACTGGCAATGAAAAACCTCCAAAATCAAGTTTCTATTGCATTAGAAGAGTTGACAGAGACTGGTGTTTATACCACCCTGCAAGCTGAAGTGGCAATACAAGACCCTAGGATCTATAGGCAAGTGGCAATATCTGCTCAAAATGCTTGGACAAAAATGCCAGACTCTCACAGACTCTTTTGCCTGCATTCCTCAGGAGCCTAATGACCCAATCATGTTTTTAAGAAAACTATCTGTTAAAGTGTTAACTAAGGAGAGAAAAACATTCTGGCAACAATTCAGCAAATCCTCTGCTGCCTAAATGATAATGTGGCAGTGGGCTAGTGGGAGCTTTTAAAATAAAGTTATTGGAAGAGTAGGAAAACTTGGCAAAATTGGTCTTCTCTGTTGTTTTTTGTTTTTTTTTCATACTGGTTCTGGTTGGACCTATATGGCTAAATTGATCAAATTAGTGCAGAATTTTATCAAAGTGTTAAAAGGAAATTTCAGTTTGAATCAATAACTTACTCCTGAACTTCGAGTATCAATATAGTCTCAAAGAGAAGTCATCCAAAAAATACACATTAAATGTCTGTTTAAACTGCAAAATAAGAGCTTAACTGCATTTATGCTGCTCTAGTAATCCTGTTTGCTGATTACTAATAAATATATTTCCAAGAATAAGCTTTCATATTACAGGCAACATAAATTCCAGAAGAAATCTAAGAGCAGTAAAATAAAATAATGTGATAAGATAGAGGGCTTGGGACTTGGAGTTGCCCTGGATGGTGCTTCAGGGGCAATCACTGGACATTGTAAATCCTCCCAGGGCCCACTGGATGGAATGGGGGAGAGTGTGGGCCATGATGTGGACCAATGACCATGAGGTGCAGAGATACCCAGAGATGTACTTACCAAATGCAATGGATGTGTCATGATGATGGGAGTGAGTGTTGCTGGGGGGGGAGGGGGGAGGTGGGGGTGGTGGGGTTGAATGGGACCTCATATTTTTTGAATGTAATATTTTTACAAAATGAATAAAATTTAAAAAAAAAAGAGTAAGAATTATGGGTCAAACTAGTAAACTTTATGTTCCTGTTGGTGTGTTGTAATTGTTTTTGTGTTTGTCTGTTCAGTGTCAGTGTATATTTTAATATCTCCAGATGGTAATATAAATTGATGAATAAAAATTCTTAAAAGAGCTCTATTCAAATATCCCAAAATTAAATAAGTGCTTATATTAATACAAAGGTTTGAATGATAATAATATCTCTCCAATGATAAACATTGTAAATCTTGATTAATGAAATTACTATGGCTTTTCATAAAAAAATAGTTCTTGCTTAAATTGAAATGAATAACTTATTTTTCTTCATAGAATAAAATGAAAAATATAAAACTTATATGAATATTTTGAAGAAAGGTAAAAAGTTTGACCAAAATTTGATAAGTTTGTGCAAAAAAGTGTGTTTTGTTCTAAATAAGATGGATAGTTTTCATAAAATCAAAATAGAAATATGCAGGACAAAATTTGAATGCATATGGCAAGTTGTAGAAGGTATTATGGTAGCATTAAGTAAGAGAAGGTATTCTCTGAAAGTGAAATTTGTCTTAAAATGAAATGACTACATTCTATGAGGTTATAGATAATTATAAGAAGTTTGTAGAAGCATTGTTTAAATTGAAGTGTTTAAATGGCTAATTCCAGGAAGTCATTATTAAACAGAAACTGAATTGATAATAATAACAAAAAGTAACTTCATAACAGGTAAACTTGTCAGCTGCCAGCCTCTCCTGCCAATTTGCTTCTAAAAGACTATTTCTAATATTACATGCTACTAAGTATTTCAAATAAAGAAAAATTATATTTGCATATAACAAGACTGAATCATTATTTTGAAACGCTTGTTTATTGTTGATGTTAATTGTATATTGTAAGGTGTTTGCTTGGAGATAGTTTCCAAAATCATTTTGATAACTTATTTATGTGGGGTATAAAGAATGTGTTTTTATTATTAAAGAAACAGAAAGTAATTTTGTCCTAAGATAAAATGACTGGTTATTAAGAAAGAGCAAAATTTAGGACAAAATCTGAATAAGTACAGAAAGTGAAGGAGGTGTGTGGAAAAGGAATTTTTGTGCTTAAAGTGAAATAAGATTTGTTGGGTTTTCTCGTTCTGTCTCTAATTTGCTGGACTTGTTAATAACCCAACCACTGCCACATTTCCCTGGTTTGTTACATAGAATTTTTAGTTTTTCTAAAACCTTTGAGGAACATACATTCTCAATCAAATATAATCAATCTTTTTCATTGAAATTTGTGGTTTCCTAGGCTGGTATTGTGAAGGTATTAGCCCTTATGGTTTTGGCTTTCATAATGTTGCCCTTATACTAAATCATTTGTGCAGTATGAAAGGCAGGAATAAAATTTCATGTTATTGTCAATGAGTATCAAACTGCCAAATCACCATTAACTGAAAGTCCATATACAGTCACAAAATATTTTTATCATATATTATGTTCCTAAATGAGCATTTCTGTAGCTGTCAACTTTAAACTGTTGCATCGATTTCTTTATTTCTTCACTCATGACACTTATATGCAAATGACTTTAAAGGAAATTGTATTACAGAAATGTTAAGGAATTTAGGTAACAAATATTGATGTTATTAGAATTCATACATTTCTGGAGTTATGGCCAGTGACTATTTTAGCAGTAACTTCAAGGAAATAAATAAACACTAGTGGATGTTAATTACTTTGTTGTAGAAAGCTTCAACACTCTAAATTTACTCAATAGTCATCAGGGTACTCCAGCTATATATTCTTAATTGGCTATATTCCAATCTGTTATATTCTAAATCACATTTAAAATTCAATGTGTAATTATAAAAATAGTGTTAATATAAATACCTGAGGATAATGGAGTTGTATCATGTTTCTCTCTCTGATTGTGAGTTTAAAAGCCAACATATGATCCTCCTTTATTTCCAGTCTCTCCCAGTTAGAATGTGAATTCCAGGGGAGCAAGGATTGTGCCTCTCCTGTTCCCTGAAGTGTCTGCAGTGTTCAATCAATGTTTGTTGATTGAACAGATGCCTACCGTTCTGAGGCTTCCATGCCTGTTTTGGCTGAGAACCAATTCTAGAAGCGGCCCAATGGGTGGATGAATGTGGCTTCACATATTGTCCCAAGCCCAAAGTAGCATTAAAAAAAATTTTTTTTCCCCCTCTGGTTACATTTTAGAAGAAATAAAAAAACAACAACAACAACAACAACAACAAAAAAAAGCCAACATATGAGAACAGCTTTATAACATCTTTTGATTCTGCAATGAGAACAAGTAATATTTCAAATGCACACTACTCCATTAACATGAGCATAGAAATTGGATAATATGTGGGCATGGAATGTGTTTTCTTTTTCTTACTATAACATAAACTAGCCTTAGTTTGCTAATACAATATCAAATGATTTTCCAAAGCAGCTGTAGCAAGTTAATATTTCCAAATATTCTTTGTTTCAAATTCTTAGTAATAACTGACAAATTCAAATACATTTTTTTCAAACTGCTGAATATGTGGTAGTTACATATGTATACACTTATTTTCCTTCACAAATGATGTCAAATATACTGCCATCTGTAAAACATGATAACTATCTCAATCTTCTTAAAACTTTCTTTCTAGGCCTGAGAAGTTACTTATGTTTTAAGTGGTTTATTGTATTTAATTCTGTGGTCATTTCTTAGTTCTAGAGAGAGAGGACAAAACATTTATTTCAATCAAATTCACAAATATTTCCATTCTGTGCATTTTTGTATCCTTTCCTCTTCTTCCTCCTCCTCCCCTTCTCCTTCTTCTCAACCTCCTCCTTCTTCTTAAACATTATTACAAGTTTCTGAAGCCCACTTGAAAATTATTTTAGGATTGATTTCCTCACTTCATTGTTTAATCAGCTTTGAGTTGGTTTTCATTTGGTTAAGTAATAACAATATTATTCTAATTGCATTTCTTTGTTGCACCTGCCATCTGTTGACTATTCATATATATAACCTCAATTCTGTTGCATTTTTTGTCATTTTTTGCCCTTATGCCACAATGTTTACTTACTACTGCTTTATAAATTTACTTGATATCTGTTTAGGAAATCCTTTTAGCTTTTTATTTCCTGAAAGCATTTATGCTATTTGGATTTCATGTGAATTTTAAGACCAATTTGTCAGTTTCCACAGTAGGGGTTTATCTTCAGGTGTCATTCAATCAATGAACATAATTGACACTGTTATAATATTGAGTTTTCCAAACCACATACATGGTCTGTCTCAATTTATTTAGTTATTTCATAGATCTCACTGAAACTTTTATTTTTTCCATAAGATATGGTAAATCTTTGCTACTTTATATTTCATTCTACTGTGAATTGTTTCTTTTAAACGTTGATTTCCTATTTATGCTTTTCTTTCTTATAAATATTGTTTTTCTTCATTGATATGTTGAATCCAATTGATTTCTCAAATTTGTTTCAAACAAGATTCTCAATGTATTTGCACAGGTGTTTTTTTTTTAACTTTCTCAAACAAAATTATATAAATTGTAAATAAAAGTGTTGTTTCTATTCACATATACTTTATTTTCCCTTTCTTGGTTCACTATGCTGCCTAATAAAATTGGTGAGAGTGGTCTTATCTGTCTGGTTCTCTGTGAGTGAACTTTTCTCTCATATATATTTTAAGTTATATGATGCTTGACTTAAGAAAATTTCCTAATAGTTACTTTTCCTCAGATTCAAAATATTCCTTTATAATATTCAATAACAGCTTTTATCCTAAATTTGTGTTTTAGGAACAGAAATGATTTCTGAGAACAAGGAATGGCCCTATGATATTTCTCCTTTAAAATATGCTGTTATAAGGAATTACTATTATTTAATGTTAAACCACATGTTTTTGTACATCAATACATCTTGGTAATTATGTATATATAACATTTCTTAATTCTAAAATTTTAGAACTTTTACATGCATGCTATTTTTAAAATAGCTTCTTTCTTAAAAGTCAATTTTTATTATTTCCTTTTTTTTTCCAGAAATCTTCAACTCCCAGCTTCATAACTGAATTTTCTGATTTTGACTCTTACACAATATGGCTTCTATTTACATTCTTTTTTTTTTTTTTCACTTCACTTTTGATGTGGATCTCATAGTTGCTTCTTTCATGTAGTGTTCTAAGTGGGCATTCCATCTGACATTTCCGACTTTTTGTTCCTCATATCTGATTCGTTTTTTCCTGATTAATATTAAGAATATAGTTTTTAATTTTTTGGTGTTGCAATTTAAAAAGAGATGTCCTTTTTACAAATATAAAGTTAAAGCTTATTTGTAATAATAATTCCCCATTTATGTTTCCTCATTTTTAGCAGATGTCGGGAATCCTATTTCAAGTTTTCTTTTTCACATCTCTATTCTATTCTATTTTTCAATAGTTACGTTTTTATATCTTTAGTTCAGAAAATTTTCTCTGAAAATTTTAGAGAAAAAAATTTTTATATTTGTAAACCATCATGATTTTAAAAACTGAAAACTTTATTTCTTTATACACCATTTTTAGTTTATTGAATTAAGGTACTTTAATTTTAATTTTAATGAACAGTTTCATTAAATATTAATTTTAGCGAACACCTGCATTTCAATGACCATGACTTTTCATTTTTATATGCAAAGGTGTAGATGTGTTTGCATATGTGCATATATCATAGCCTGGTGGTCCTAAAAGGACTTCTCTTGCATAGGAAAAAATAGTTCTGTGATTCTGGTTTTCCCCTCATTTGCTGTTTTCAAAGGAACTTATGATGGGAGCGATATTACATATGAAGCCTATAAAATGTCAAAATTGAGTTGAGGGAAAGGGGGAGAGAGCATCAGAGATTCCCATAAATTCCAAGTGTTAAAGAATCATTTATAACTACTCACAAAGCTGTTAGCATTCTTATTACTTATTTCAGTCTCTTTAGGGTAATGTCTGATGCTCTTGGATTGTGAATGCCTGCCTGATGGCATATGCAGATATGAGGAGTTGTCCTGCAATAAATTTTTCCATGATTCTATATTCATGTTTTGAATCAATTCTGTCCACACCTCTGTCTAGAATTACAGACTCACCTTTACACACACACATATATATATGTTCTACCTCTTGAGGATATTTTTAATTTTTTCATAATTACATGGGTTTATCCATATATTACAATAAGATAGAAAAAAAAACTACTTCCAAAAGGCTATAACCATATACACATAGAAACACATAAACACAAAACCACTATTAGATACAATATATAGAGATATGTTGGATAAAAACATAGATTGATAGATAGGTAGATAGATAGATAAATAGATAGAGAGAGAGAGAGATATACTAAGGATAATATTTTCCAAATTAGATTTATACACTTAGAATATCTGGCATTGAACTGAGTATGAAATTAAAATTTATTATCCTGAATTAATGTTATGAACTTCTTAAAATCAGGAATATAGCAAATAACAAAGTTGGATGAGTGCTAAACATGCAGAAATTTGAAACCCATAGATAATTTTTCCAGACTAATCTTACAAAATTAGAAAGATATGAAATTAATAAGTAAAATTATTTTGTAACTAATTAATGTGCTATCCTTAGGTTTATATTAAAATAAAATATTCATACTTAAATATGTTGTTTTGTATTCACACAATTAATATTATTTTCTACTTCAGAAATATTGCCATGGATATTGCTGAACAATTAGTGCATAAAAAGCTATGGATAAGAAGATTACTGTTAAATGATGACCATCACTCTGTGACCGGCTAAAATTTAAGAATATTCTATTTTCATTTCAGACTTCAGAAAATATAATTTTTCCTCAATTTTATTATATTCCTCTCTCTGGTATTTATGGTATAATTGCATTGTACAACATTTTCAAATTATATTCTCAAGTGAATAATTTGGCAAATAATTATATACTTTTCAAATAAAACTAATGTAAGGTCTATTATTGGTGAGATTATATAATGTATTAATAGTAAATATTTTTTCTTTTCCTTCAGAATAAATTTTACTTTCTAAACTTGTTTTCCAATAGCTCTGAGGAAGATATTTTAAAATATTTTATTTTTTGAGGAGAAATTTCACTTCCTTATGCATGTTTTCTCACATATAATTTTCACTTTTATATTTTAACTAGCAATATAAGGAATTTCTTGTTTATAAAATTCAGAATCACAGAAATTATAAATATAAAGTGGATATGACTTTTCTTTCAAATGTTGTTTTCCATGAATTGTAAAGTTCATTTCAATAATTTTTAAACATATAGTAAAGCTGAAATAATTATACTTGAATACATATAAATCAATTTTTAGCTTGAGCATTGTGTTCATTCATTTTGCTTTAATTATTTTACTGTATATCATTTTATATAGCAATCATGTTTTTCAAGACAATTGTTTATGTTTTGTTTTATATTTTTAATTTCTTTTATATCAAAGTTACAAACATGAGTTATCTTCACCAGGATACACATCAGGATATAGATAATAAAATGAAGTTAATTTTTTGAGTAGGGTGCCCTTTGTAATTGACATAATTTTAAAACTCTTGAATGCACAATAATTAAGTTAATATAATCCAATGGAATTCAATATAAAACCCTTGTAACACAAACATGTAAAAATGTTTGGTATAGTACTATCAAATCAGAGTTTTCCTTTGTCCCTTAATGGTATATCCATATTTTCTCACCCAGTTCCAAAAGACAACTTCAATTCTATTTATTTAATCCCTTATTTTACCATTTTGCTGTTCAATAACTTGATATTACTTTTATCATGCAATGTTAAACCTATTGTTTAAGGCTATTTTTCCCAAACTTGAATATTTTTGAGGGTCTTCCATGTAATTGGGTGCAGGAGTATTCTGTTTCTTTAAAATTGGTGTAATATTTGAGTTGATAAAAATGTTACATTTTCTTTAATAATTTTTGTTTGATGGACACCTGTGTCAATATTAATTTTTAGTTACTAATAAAGGTGTGTGAACATTCTTGAACAAGTTTCTTTGGATATAGATTTCCCTTCATTTTAGGTAAAAAATGAACAGTTAATCTTCACGCTAATAGGATTGACTATAATTATTTTTATAGGAAACAGCTTGATTTTTGCAATAAAGTTTATAGCATTTCATGTTACCAAAAAATTCATGAGGGATTAGGTTCTGCAGTCTCATTATCTTACTTTGGTGTTGTCAGATTAATTTAAAATTCTAGAGGTGTTTAATAAAATATCATTGAATTTTAAATTACCGTATCTCTTGAGAATATACTTAGATAGATGACATACTGAATCATTAAATGTTCTCCATAAATTTAGAAGGACTTTTTTACACAAAATGTGTTCTCTGACTGCGGCGGCTTGCTTGGTCGGTAGAGGTGGGGTCTGGCTGCGGATGAGGGGTCGGTCCAGCTCTGGACGAGGGGTTGGTCCCGCTCGGGATGAGGGGTCGGTCCCACTTGGGACGAGGGGTCGGTCCGGCAGCAGACGAGGGATCGGTCTCACAGGGGTTGCGCGGTTCGGCTGATGGGGTCGCCCGGCGAAGCCAGCGACGAAGGGGTCGCCCGGAGAAGCAGGCAACGAACTGGGGACAAGGGAGGCCAGGCCCTTGTCGGGGGCTCTCAGGACTGGAGGGCGCACGGCAGAAGAACTACCGCGGAGACAAGGTAAACACTCAAGTCCACTTTATTGAGGGAGAGGCAACAGTTTTATAGGGGCTGGGGAAGGATGATTGGTCGAAGCCACGCCCTGTTCTGATTGGTTGCCGGCAAAAGGTCAGTGGGCGGTACTGGATGGGGGAGGGGTGGTGGTTAGGGATTGGCTGTCGCTGATGCTGGGGGAAGGGGCAGGGTTTAGGGATTGGTGGCTGCTGTTGCTGGGGTGGAGGGCAGACTGGAGTTTCCCGCCCACGCCTGGCTGTTGCTGCTGTCGGGGGGGAGGGAAAAGGGCAGACTGGATTTTTCTGCCCACGCCTGGCTGTTGCTGCTGTCGGGGGAGAGGAAAAGGGCAGACTGGATTTCTCCGCCCACGCCTGGCTGTTGCTGCTGTCGGGGGAGGGGAAAAGGGCAGACTGGAATTTTCCATCCTGCGCCTGCGCAGGGAGAAAGAAGAAGAAGGGTGCCGCCCCACAGGCATCGTGTGGCGCCATCCGGGAGGAGGGGCGGCCGCGGAAGCATGGCTGCCGAGAAGGGGAGACCCGAGGGCACTCTGCGCCCATGCCGAGCTTCCTTCAGGGGTGGCGCTGAGTCTGACCAGCCACCCTAGCCTACTGCGGCTGCTCCCCCGCCAGGCCAGCAAACCACACTTCAGCCCGAGGGGTGACCGCATCTTACAACAAAACATTTCAATTAGATATCAACACAAGCTAGTATTTTGAATATTTAAAAAGTTAAATTTGTATAGTATGTTATTCAAAGAAAATTAGAAGGTATGTTTACATATATATTAAATTGAATTTTAAAGAAATTATGATATATAAAATTTGGTGGAATGAAAGTAAAGCAGTTCTTGGAGAAATGTTTTAAATTGTATTAGTAACAGAAAAGACAAAAGGTTTAAATACAATGACCAACATTTCCACTCACCAGATAAAGAAGATTAAAGTGATACTCCAATATGTACGAGGAAGAAAATAGTAAAAGAAAAGACTGGCAACCAATAATATAGAAACTAGAGAAACTGCAGGAAAATGTGACAAAAAATATGTTTTCTTTGAAAATATATAACATATTTTGCTTAACTTCAACCTAGATTTCTCAGGAACAGAAGAAATTATACACATTTTTCCAGTATCAGGAATTAAATATGGATTGTTACTGGCAGAAATTGTACAATTTTTTCCACCTTTTTCTCTTCTTGCTTTTCTTCCTTTTCCTTGTCCTCCTTCTCCCCCATCTCATTACAAATGACTCTTTCATGCTTTAAAGTCCTGAAGACATCTCACAATTTACTATGTTATGTTTTGCCAAATGTTATTTAATGAATTTCTTTATTTTGTGTAAATTGTTAGAAAGGAATTAAATGAAAAATTTTATAACTCAATAATTCTGATAATATTGCTGAAATATACATGATATTCCCAGCGCAGTACCTAAGTCTATATGTCACTTTTCATTTTTACTGTGTATTCTTTATTCTTTTGCATTGTTCTCTTCCCTTTTTTTCCCCCATGCCCCAGAGATTTCTTATTATTCTTTTATATCAAGACTTGTCTCTTCAAAAAATTCTTCTGACATTGTCCTCCTATGTAGTGGTTACTGTTAGGTAGATTTCATACGAATTTTAAGATCAATTTATTAATTTCCCGTGAGGAAATGTCATTAGAATTTTTACAAGGTGCTGGGGGTTGAACCCAGTCCTCCTACATTGGAAGCAGGCTCTCAACCACTGAGCTACATCTGCTTTCCTCTGCTGGGATTTTTATTCAGGTGTCATATAAAGATAATGGATAGGTTAAAACATTGAGTCTACCTATCTATAAATATAAATCTCCATTAATTTAGTTTTTAAATATCTCCTAAAGATTTTTAAAATTTTCTTCACAAGTTCCAGTATATCTATACTTTGCATCTATTTGTTCATAGATAGCTAAAATATCCATAAGATTTCATCCTA
Source organism: Dasypus novemcinctus (assembly GCF_030445035.2). Lineage (NCBI taxonomy): Eukaryota > Metazoa > Chordata > Mammalia > Cingulata > Dasypodidae > Dasypus > Dasypus novemcinctus. Next base: position 2,917,158 of record NC_080688.1, read on the forward strand.
TTAATTTTGTTACATTTAAGTTTTCATTTTATATCTTTTGTCCTTATTTTATATATGTTTGATATTTCTTTGTTGATTTTATTTACTCAAATGCTTTCTCAAAACCTTTTCCAATATATTTTCATATCATCTATGAAGAATTTTTATCACTCTTAATGAGAATTGTACACATGCTATTTGCTGTTGTTTTAATTGTTTTTAAACTCTCATACATTTCTCTTTCCTTTTCTTGCCTCATTTAATTGCTTGAAAAATGTCATAGGGCTGGGATTATTTTTCACCTGGTTCCATAAATAAGGATGCTTATATTAGGCATATATTACCTTCTCTGAAGTTCAACATAAGATAATTCATTTTTAGTATTACTTTTTTCAGAGTAAGGATTTTTAACTTGTTTTAGTTGCTAAATACAAATGAACATTTTATCATAACAAAAGTATTTTCTGCCTCCAAGCAATGATCTTATAATACCTTCCCTTAATTTTTAAAATTTATTTGATTTTAAAATTTCAAACCACAAATATTTCTGTGATAAATGTAACTCGTTCAATATATAGCATCTCTTTTATATCACCAATGTTTTTGCAGAAATTTAACTTATATGCTAACTTACTTAAAATGCCTAATTTATTGAACAAACCTTCATCAATCAAAATCCTTTATCAGACAATCTTTGTGTCAGCATCCTATTCTCCTTTGTTAATTTCTGTTTGTGTGGGAAGCAGACTTGGCCCAGTGGATAGGGCATCTCTCTATGACATGGGAGGTCCATGGTTCAAACCCTGGGAGCTGGTCCATGCGCAGTGCTAATGTACGCAAGGACTGCCCAGCCATGCAGTGGTGTCCCCCATGTAGGGGAGCCCCACATGCAAGGAGTGCACCCCATAAGAAGAGCTGCCCAGCATGAAAGAAAGTGCAGCCTGCCCAGGAATGGTGCCGCACACATGGAGAGCTGACCTAACAAGATGATGCAACAAAAAGAAACACAGATTCCCATGCCACTGACAACAACAGAAGTGGACAAAAAGAACAACATGCAGCAAATGGACACAGAGAACAGACAACTGGGGAAGGGTGGAAGAGGAGAGAAATAAATAAAATAAAAATAAATCTTTAAAAAAAATTTCTGTTTGTGAACATAATATGCCCTATGCACCACAGTCATGCCAATACCTCCCTTTAATATTCTTTTGAGGTGGAATTCTCATGGTTACTTCATACATGTATGTAGTACCCTAAAAATCATAGTCAGTATTAAATAGTCTTATAAACTACTTGATATTTCTGATTTTTTGGTCCTCCTAATCTCATTCATATTTTCCTGATAAAGATTCTCTCTTTAAGAAATCACATGCTTTTTTTGCTTTTAAATATTATAACTAAGTACATAAAATGTTAATCCCCTGTATCTCATTTTTCAAAAATGATATTCCTAAGTAATAATTATTTTGTAACATTTCCTCTAGTTATATGTTTTCTTGTTTCCATATATTAGTACTACTAGATCAATCATCTTTGTCATTAATCTATTGCTTTATCCTTTGTAAATGGTTATGCTTGATACATCTTTAGATTAAGTATTTTCTTTTCTTTATTTTTAAAAAAGCTTTAGATTAAATAAATGTTACATAAATAAGGGATTCCCAGTTAATTCCTCCATTTACATCTCGCATTATTGTATTACATTTGTTACAATTGTTGAATGTATATTGAGGCATTGCTATTAAGCACGGCCTGTAGTATAAATTATGGCTCACAACTTACAGAGTGCAATTTTATAGGTTTTGACAAGTTATATAATGGTAAGCATGGTCAGCAGTGTAGGAATATGAGGGTGAGAAGGATGGGAAGGTTGGAATGGATTACCTATGAAACTGAAGGGAAGACAAGTTTAAGTTTCATATACAATAATTTCTTCTTTTCTTTTTGATTTTTCAATATATCTAAGGTCTCAGAATTTATTGTTCTCCCATTATTCCTTTAATTCAACCCTGTTTAACCATCACATATTTGTTTGTATATGCACACACATGATAGATACACACATACATACATGTGGATGATTTTTATATCTTATCACCAATATCCCTCTGAGTTTATTGAACTGGTGTAATTAATAATACCATTTTATTTTCTATGTAAAACCCTGCCTCATTAATGCATTAAGTTGTATAAATGGCTTTCTTTTGTGTGTGTATATTTGTATATATAATGATCCTAAACACTATTTTCTTATATAGAAGGGCTAACCTGTGATTATGGGTTTCCTGTGATTGTTGGTATTATAAAAGAACTCATATCTTCAGCAATGTTACAAATGGAAAGGGTGAAAGGCAGGTAAGTGTGGAGACAACATTTGAAATTCTAGAGTTGCACAGAAAAATATCATAATGATTTTAATTACTATTTCCCTTAAGAATATACCAAGATGGATGATACATTACTGTTGAGTCACTAAACCAGACTTCATGAAATTAGAAACCTTCATTATACAATAAACATACTCTACCACAATGGATGAAATTAAGTTTTAACAATTAAAATATTAGAAATTAAACACCATTTAAATAATCTATGAATAAAAAGAAATCACATGGAGAATTTTAAAAAATATTTTAAATTGAATACTAAAGAAAATGCAAAATATAAAAAAATGGAATAGAAATAAAGTGGGCTATATAGAGAAATTTAAAAATGGGAAGTGATTATATTAGGAAAAATAAAAGCTAAAAATAATAAACCTACGTTTTCAATTCAAGAAGACAGGAAAATAAATGCAAAGTGATCCAAAATTAAGAGGAAGGGGAAAAGAGTAGAAATCAATGATAGCAAAATAGTGTAACAAAAGAAAATTGTGTCTCAAGCAAAAATGTTTATTTGTAAAGAATATAAAGCTAATATATAACAACCTAGATTTCTCAGAAATAAAAGAGAAAGAAAGCAATTGCCCATAACAAAAATATACCAGGGTTTTATTGATAGTGTGACATTCTTTTCATAAAAATGAGTAAAACAGTTTCCACATTGAGAGAATACATTTTTATATTTATCTGGATGGAAAAGTGTATCATATAAAATAAGCACTATCTAATATTCTTCAAAATCCAATTCCACTTGTTACATCTCACACCACTTTATTTCTATTTATTCTTTACCATAAGAAAAGATTAAGTGAATCAAATATGATATGTTCCTATAAATCCAGCTCACAGGCAGAGAAAAAAGCTTACAATAGATATGCTGTGTTGAGAGTTAGCTATTTATAGTCCACATTTCAATGAGGGAAGCTAATTTAATGGGTATCTCCATTTTGGATCTATTTTGAGTCCTTAATTCTGAAGTTGTGCTTCAATTTTTTTTTATTGACTTTGTAATAATATTACATTAAAAATATATATGTGAGGTCCCATTCAACCCCACCCCCCCACCCCCCTTTCCCCCCCCAACACTCGTTCCCATCATCATGACACATCCATTGGATTTGGTAAGTACATCTTTGGGCACCTCTGCACCTCATAGACAATGGTCCACATCATGGCCCATACTCTCCTCCATTCCATCCAGTGGGCCCTGTGAGGATTTACAATGTCCGGTGATTACCTCTGAAGCACCATCCAGGGCAGCTCCATGTCCCAAAGACGCCTCCACCTCTCATCTCTTCCTGCCTTTCCCCATACCCATCGTCCACCATGTCCACTTTTCCCAATCCAATGCCACCTCTTCTATGTGGACATTGGATTGGTTGTGTCCATTGCCCCTCTATGTCAAGAGGAGGCTCAGATTCCACATGGATGCTGGATGCAATCCTCCCATTTTCAGTTGTAATCACTCTAGGCTCCATGGTGTGGTGGTTGTCCTTCTTCAACTCCATCTTAGCTGAGTGTGGTAAGTCCAATAAATCAGATTGTAGGTGCTGGAGTCTGTTGAGGCTCAGGACCTGGCTATCACATTGTCAGTCCAGAGATTCAAATCCCCTAAATATATCTTAAACCCCAACATTAACTTGTGCTTCAATTATAATCACTTTATTATTTGGAGCAGACATTTGTAGGAAGGTGAATGCAAAAAGAGCAATTTGAATTGAATTCTCCAATTCAAAATGATCAATATACTTCTATGTAGTAGGATCCTGTACCATAAAGTTTTCGGGAATGTGGACACACGTTAAGATAGCCATCCATGGTCTTTTCCATATGATAAAGTTCTTTGCTTTTACCTAAAAATCATCCTAATATCCAAAATAATAAAAATGTTGGGAATATTTTCCTGAAGAATATGTGAATTATGTAAGTGCATGGATTTGAGAAGTTAGAGCACAGTTGCATAGATCACTATCATTTATATCAACAACAAAAGGTTATGCAGAACAAGTTTTGAGTATCTAATAGGAATATATACAAGTCTAAGAACATATTTCAATTGTAAATTAACACCATTCCACTATTTTTCAGAATTTTAAAATTTGGATAAAACTGCTCAGTTAAAAATATCTGTGGAACATTCTGTGCAGAGCAGTTTTAATCTCTCTGTTCCGCAGGCTGTAGATGATGGGGTTTATAAATGGGGGTACCATGGAGTACAGCATGGCCATGAGAAGATTACTGAGTGATGCTTTATTTTCAACAGGACTAAAGGCAGCAATCAACCCAGAAAATATAAAGAAAATGAGAATAGCCAGTTGTGGGGTACAGGTGGATAAGGCTTTGTTACGGGCTTCTACAGAATGCATCCTAAGCACCATTGTAAAAATTTCAATATAGGACTTAAACAAAAAAGCAGAACATACTAAAATAATACAGGCACTTAGAGCTAAGACCATAAACTCAGAAAATTGAACATCTGGAGATGAGATCCTTATAATTTGAGGTATATCACAGAAATATTGATGGATCACATTGGACTCTGTGAAGGGAAATCTGAATATGGTGCCCGTGTGGCTGGCAGAATAGATCAACCCACTTGCCCATGAGCCACCAGCTGCCTCTTTGCACAGACGTGGGGTGATGGTGAGCCCATAGTGCAGAGGGTGGCAAATGGCAACATAGCGGTCATAGGACATCACCACAAGAAAGGAAAATTCTGTGGCTACAAGCATGATAGACATGAAAACCTGAGCAGCACATGCTGGGAGAGAAATCAGTTTACAGTCTGACAGAGAATTCACAATCATTTTGGGAAGAGTAACTGAAATACAGCTAAGGTCTATGAGGGATAAATTGCCTAGAAAGAAGTACATTGGAGAGTACAGACGTGGGTCAGTTACAATGACAGTAACAGTTAGAAGATTCCCAGTCAGGGCTCCCAGATAAATCACTAAGAAAAGCAGACCTTGTAGGATTTGGAGCTCTCGGGAGGTTGAGATATCCATAAGGTGGAATTCGGTGAAGGTAGTTAGATTGCCCATTTCTACTAAAATGTTGCTATTTCCCTGTAGTCAAAATATAAAGCTTATAAGAATCAACTAAAATAAAATGGAGAGAGTACACATTACCCAGAAACACAATGCTACCTCTAGTATCAATGAACATTGATGTTTTGAGCAGCTTAGTTTAGAGGACATGGGCCTATGAGAGTATTTTGAGGTCAATGAACATACATATTTCCACTTACATTTTCTTTCTTTACTCTAACATGTTAATGTCAACATTCATTGGATTGTATAGACTACATATATCAAATTATGTAAAATTAAATCAAGGCCCATAAATTTTTCAGTTATGAGTCCTAATTACAGTATTTTAGAAAACTATCTTTTCAAATTCTTCCAGGAGACAGTCAATGATTATTTTTCCATTTTATCCATGAACAAATTTTAATTCTGTATATGATTTGTAAGAAAGCCAGTGCTATTAGCCCTTTTATTTTTACACTGAACAACTATTCTTCCATATATCAGGTGACTAATGAAGATATCAGTTAATTGCTAATATCTTCTCATATTTGGCTATATGAATAACCATTGATTTCTGGAACATAATTAATGAAGTCTTCTGAGGTTCTTCTCAGAATTGTTTTAATCCGGAAGACAACAGATGGATTATGCCTAATCTTTCTTTCTTCCTTTGATATTTTCATCCTTTGCACTCTTTCATTCTTTGAGTAATTTCTGTCATCTTTTTCAGCAATATTAAAAAATATAAATTGTATTGAGATTCTAATTGATTTCAATTTCCCATTGCAGGCTTTGCCAAATTTTCCTTGCTGTCTCTCTCAGTCGCCACTTCACCTGTATACAGTATTTAAGAAAAGCATCCCACATAACATTATTCTTCCTCAAAGCACCTTTCCTTCCATCAGCATGAATTCCAGTATTTAATGAACTGATTTTCTGTGCAGATATATTACCAAAAATGTTTTTCTAGATTTTACAGATATCTGTTTATTCAAAATAGCTATTGTTACCACAAATAGTTTCTTTTTGTGTGACAAAGTTTATCAAATCTTACAGAAATCCTATTTCAGTCTACTAATATTTAATATTATATTTATAATAATTAAATGGAGTCATAAATATAAAATGTGTGAAATATAATTTTAAAAGTAATTCTCTTTTATGTATTATTATGTTTGTAATTTCAAAGCTGCATATAATTTGAATAACATTTTTGTGTAATAATATTAATGGAATTGGTTTATTTTCATTGATTGCACTCATATAAATTTATAGCATTTTTGCAAAATATTTTTCTTATTATTTTACTATAGTAATCATTTCCATTATGCATGTTTCTTTTTTTAGTGAACCGATAAAACACTATCTAGATTACATTTGAAAAGTATGTAAAATACTGCTTTTTCAGTGTTATTTACTTATATTGACTTAAAATCAACATTGTATCTTGATTAGTTTTGGAAACTAAGTAAAATGCATGATAATTCAATGATACGAACTTATATTTCCTTACAATCAATGTTTTCCATTTGTTCGGTAAAATTCTCCTTTCCCTAGCCTAAATTTACCGTAAGTCTTCTATTTTGGAGTGCATAAATGATAGCCTTAGGCATAAGAGTGAGAAAGTTCATGGTTTATCCCTGCTTCTAATTACCTCCAGAATATTTAGAAAAAAGTCAGTTTCCAATTTTGGATGTGGAGAAAATGAGTGGGATACCTTTTCCTCTTCAGTTCATAAACACATTAAATACAAGAGCATAGTAAAAATCTACATAAAGTGTTATTTCTTAATATCCTACAAAAAATTCATTATAAAAACTTCACTGACTATCTGGATTCTGATGATTGATTTATATGAAATGCTATAGCAACTCATTGATTCCTCTGAATTTTTTAGCTATCCTTTACAATCTAGTTTAAGTAATATTTGCACTAATATTTCTAGTTCAAGTAGTGAAAAATATAATTAGTTTACAGAAAAAATCCAATTTATTGCTAATTTGAATTATATCTCAATATTGGAATACAACCTATGAACACCAGATATTTCCTCTGGTAATATTGTTAAAATGAAACACCTATAATAAAACCAGAATCAGAATCTTTCAGAGTCTGAATATCAAGTTATAAGATGGGGAAGAAATAAAGTATGCTAATGATCTTGAGATATATCACAGATATGTCAGTGCATTTTTCATTAGTCATTTAAAAGAAACACATGAATTAAAATACAAATATATCTGAGGAATGAGGAAACGTTTTACCTTTTCTGTAGTTAAAATATTACTTTTGCCTAATTGAAAAGAATTTACAAATTTTGCAGTCTTGCTTCATTCTTTTCCTTTATAAAATTCAATGAGTCCACTTCTCCACAAAGTTCATAATCATTGTAACAATTGTGCTTCTAGATTATTTATAAACATAGTTATTATTTAGGGTGAATACATATGGATAATATCTGTCAGGAGCCCTAGAGAATCTGTTATTTCACCATTAAAGAAGCCAATTTTCATTCAAATCATGATTAATAAGAAATTGTTCACTATACCCTTGAGATTAAATTTGCAATAGTGCTTATTAGAATAAAATTTGCAAACACAGTTTCTTCTTCTTGTTAAACTTAACAAAAGAACTATTCCAAAAAGTTGCATAGCCACTGACAATTCCATATATTTTAAATTTTACATCACAGCATAAATATAATATATTAACATTAAAATATATCCATAAAATCATGTTAATGCAGTAAAATATTTTAAGCATTTAGAATAACATTATGGAAAGAAGGAAAGTCACATGATGTTAAAATCATCAACAAAAACAAGAAAAACAATAAAAATTGATCGTTACTAAGTTAAAAAAATAAGGAATCATTTTAGAATGAATTTTAAAAAGGAAGCAAGTAAATGAATATGTGACTTACTGTTAGATTCTTACCAAAAGTGTTTCCTTGCACTTGGAGGAATATGTTATTTGACATTAATGTTAGGGAAAACCCAGATTGTGCGAAAATACTTTCACAAGCATATTGTAGGAAAATAGCCCATTTGTTGTTATTCTGAAAATGCTTAATCACTGCCAGTCAGGAGACTATCAGAACATAGAAAGGGATAAAAGCTCAAAAGTACTAAAAAATAAAGTTTCCACATATAACTACAAGTTATAAATGCAGTTGCAAAAGTAGATTGGGAATGTTGGTAGGGAGAGGTAAGAATCAAATCAGGCCCAATGGATATGGCCTCCACCTACTACAAGGGAGGTCCACGGTTCATACCCAGGGCCTCCTTGACCCTTGTGGAGCTGGCCCATGTGCAGTGCTGAGGTGCACAAAAGGAGTGCTGTGCCATGCAGGGGTGTCCCCTACATAGGGGAGCCCCACGCACAAGGAGTATGCCCTGTAAGGAGCCACCCAGTGTGAAAGAAAGTTCAGCCTGCCCAAAAGGTGGCCACACATATGCAGAGTCAATGCAGCAAGATGATACAACAAAAAGAGACACAGATTCCTGGTGCCACTGACAACAACAGAAGTGGACAAAAGAAGAACACACAGCAAATGGACACAGAGAACAGACAAGGGGGATGGGGGGAAGGGGAGAAAAATAAATAAAAATAAATCTTAAAAAAAAAGAAATCTCCCTTGACCTACTATAGAATATAATTAGCTTAACCAAAGGCAGGAAGCCTCAGAAATCATTTCACAAAGCCGAAGCAAATCTTTGCCATTCCTTTTTCATTTTTTAAGAAAATTATTGAAGTATATCACTCACACATAAACATATATAAACAATAAGTGTGTAGTAATAGTTGTGAACTTACAAAAAAATACATAGCATCATACAGGACTCTCATAACTCACCCTACCACCGATACCTTGCATTGTTGTTGAACATTTTAAACTAATGATTAAATAGCATTTTCAAAATATTACTACTAATCAAAGTATTTTCCCCAACCCATCCTATTATTATTATTATCTTTATAGCATTTATATATGAACATACATAAACAATAAGTGTAGAGTAAAACTTGTGGAATTACAAAGCAAATATGTATAAAATTATAAAAGGGTCCCATACATCAACCCTCGACCAATACCTTGCATGGTTGTGAGACATTTGTTAAAGATTATGAAAGAATATTGTCAAAATTTTACTAATTATAGTCCTTATGTTACATTTGGTGTATTTTCCCCCATCCCACCTTATTATTATTTTTAAAAAATAATTATTTTCAGCTTTTAATTATCTTCTTTTCAAGATACATACATCACAAAAAATATTACATGAAAATGTATAAGAGGTGCCCACTCTATCTTTTATGACAGAAGTTGCAAACTTACAAAACAGTCATGCACATGTGCAGAATTCCCAAACAACATCCATATATCAACAGACCACACTGTGGCAGAATACTTGTTACAGATAAAATAATACCATCTGATTGTTACCAAATCCATAGTATACATTTGGCACACACTCTCCATACAGCCCCATTATCAACCCAGTACATTTTGGCATAGATGCAAGCATTTTACATTATTACTGCTAACCACATACTCATAACCACTCCATGTTCTCAGCCTTTATATTTGTATTTTGGGCAAACAGAAAATATGTGAAGGATTTCTCAGTTTCTTAGAGGCTGAAATATTTCCTGCTATGGCAAGGATATTCAGAGAGAAACAAAATACATGTAAGAACTAGACAGGTTTTCAATCAGGAGATAAACATGAGGGAAAATGATGGCCAGACATCTAGTAAAAGCATACTAACATTTCCATGAACTATAGTACCAAGAAGAGGGTGATAGTAGGAAATACATGTGAAAATACATTGCCTGAGTTTCCTAGAAATATGGCAGAACATGATTAATACACACACATAGCTCAATGGCTTTCCTTTTCTTTGTTTCCAGGACATTTTGCACTCTAGAAATTAATAAAAATCCAAAATAATTTATAATTCTGTTGTTTATATCTATGGAAAATTACCATATTGGAAATTAAACTTGATTGACATAAATTATTTCAATTATTAGAAGTAAATGATTATATTATAATGCAATAATACTTTTCAAAATAAGTTATTTTCCAAAACCAAAATATAGTTTGAGGAGAGGGAATTTTTTTTCCTTTGGAATTTCTACTTATTTTTGGATTACTGGGAAATAACTGAATTATCATATCTGCTTCTTCATTCTTTCCACTGCAAGATGTTGGATTGGTCAAAGAGTCTGAAGAAAATAATGTCTTACAGAAATGCATAATTAGAAAATGGAAGAGGTATTTGTTTAGTACTTTAAGATAATTTTTAATATTCTTCTAAAGTACTAATCTAAACCAAAATCGAGCACCAATTTTACTTAAAGGATATTTCCTATTTGGAATAAATCTTTTTTTTCTATTAGATTTCAATGCATTATCTTTTTAGCAATTTGAATGAGTTTATAACATGCATACTTTTGTAGCATCAAGAAGTGTTCATCTGGAAAATATTTGTTCACAGAATGATTTTCAGTTCTAAAATAAACCACATTTACTAATATCACCAATCCTTTCAGAGAGGTCTTTAACTATTGGGAAGTTCTCATGCTCATGTGTAGGAGACAAGTATTGCTGAAATTTAATTTTCAATTGAAACACAAATTTCATCATTAACAACTAATTTATTATCGTTAGTTGTTTTCATTTCATGTAAATGTTGTTTTCATTATATTCATGTTATTATTATTGCATCTGTTGGTTTACAGAAAAAATCATGCAGAAAAGAAAGAATGCCCATACATCCCCCACCTACAGTTTTCCTTATCAGTAATGTTTTGTATCCATCTATTTACTTTTTGATCTTCTGTCTAGATGGTTGATCCATTATTCAATGTGGTGTATTGAATTCCACTATTAATAATGTACAATTATCTATTTCTTCCATCATCAATATTTGCTTCATATAATTTTAGCTCTACTTTTAGGTGCACATATATTTACAATTGTTGTCTCTGTCTTTAATTGATCCCGTTATCATTATATAGTGTTTTCTTTTGTTCCAAGGAGTTTTATTTTTAATTTAGAACAGTAATAGTTCACAGAAAAATCAAGCAGAAAGAACAGAGCTCCCATATTTTAACCCCCCCACACACATACATATGGAGTTTCCCTTTTCAGTAATATTTTACATAATTGAAGTACCTTTGTCACAATTGATAAATCAATACTATCATTATTATTATAAGGTTAACTATATGAATATACACAAATTATGTCCCTATACCCTTCTGTCACCATTCTTTTTGTTGTAATAATTACAAAATATATCTTCATAAATTGTATGTCCCAACCATAGATTTACTTTTCACTTTTAAGCACTTGAATTTTATAACTCATCAAAAATAGTTACATACCAAAAACAAAATACATTATTACTGGTTAATTACAGAAATGGTTATATTTACCTGAGTTCTAAATTTTTATGTAACTCAATCCACTGTTAAGTGTCCATTCATTTCCATCTGATGAACTTGCTTAGCATTGTTTGTAGGGCAGGTCTAGTCATAATGAACTCCCTCAGGTTTTGTTTTGTTTCTTTGTTTTAATATGGAAAAGCCATATTAATCTGTTCCTCATTTTTGACAGATTGTTTCAAAAGACATTATAAGTGAATCATTTTCTTTCAGCACTTTAAATATTTCATCCCACTGCCTTTTTGCCTCTATGATTTCTCTTGAGAAATTGTTACTTAATCTTACTGGGGCCCATTTGAACAAAACATGTTGCTTTAGTCTTGAAGCCTTCAGAGCTCTCTTCTGGTCCTTGGCACTTAACAGTTTGAACACAATATGTCTTGTCATGGTTTTATGCTATTCTTTTGAATTGGCCATCATTTAAAATTTTTGTCTTATATTCGATTGTTCTACAGGGTATATTTTCAGATTTTTTTCTTGATATTTCTGCTACAATCTTTTGCAGAGTTTAGCCCTCCTACAAAGTAGATAAGTCTTAGACAAAAGTATGGATCTTTTTTGTATTTTCTGAGCCTGGGTCTTGTTAATGGCATATGCTAATGCATTAGGAATTTCTTGTTTGCAGGGATCGGAATGCTCCCACAATACCAGATGGAATAGACAAACCCCTTTTGCATGCTCTGTTTTATGGCATGAAGTGGGTATCCCTCTGCCCCAGACCTTTTCATACCATGCCTTACATGTATGGAGGCTCCTTCTTGCTGGGTAAGTTCTGACAGAGTAAGCCATAGATGGATGTTGTTGTTCAGCCCTTCAGGCTGCCACCTGGTACCATCATACAAGCAAATCAGTATGGTGGTTACTCTGATTCCTTCAGAACAGAGCCAAGGGCTCAGAGTAAGCACCATATGCATACTGATTTGCTTGTATGATGGTACCCTATTATTCACTATCATACAGTACAAAAGAAATATATTTTTTAATTTTCTTTGTAACTTCGTTTTGGTAAATAGATTTTTAAATTACATGATGATTAATTTCCAAAATTTTGGTTGTGGGTGATACACAATTTAATTAATTGTGATGAGAGAATATATGCTAAATTAAATCTTTTTATTTTATCAAGATTTAATTAGTGTCAGTATGAAATCCAGCTTGGTATATTCTGAAGGGAAAACATAAATAAAAATCCATAATGTTGGCTACTATACAACTCAAGAATTTTTAAATAAACAAATCTTGCAATAAGAAAGGATTGTAAGAATTCTGCACAACCAAAACTGTCATGCATTTCCTTAGTGTGAGACATTTGAAATATTTTGCAAATGGTGAAAATTTTCTTATAAAATAATTAACATTTTTCCTGTGAATCAGCAATTTGTCTTCATTATTTACCAAATGGAAGTGAAAATTATGCCCAAATGTACTTGTACAAGGTATTTATTTTAATGCCTAAATTGTAGGTCTGACACAGGTATAAGTGTGAAATGTTTATAAAATATAATATTAGTCACAATTTAAAATGAAGAAACTAGAGACTTCTGGGAAAATGCCATTGGAGTTGGGATTGATGTGGGCTATGAGCTATGGGTGGGAGGCTGTTCATCACTTCATAGATAACCTAAGCTGTCTGTGTCCTAACTTGTGGGTGTGGGACGGTAAGAGGCTGCAGCCCTGCCCTTGGTGACCATGGCAATGACTCCGGTCCTGGGAAACAGTTTAGCAATGAAACTCTATATACATACCAGTCAGTCCAGGGAAACTCTGATGGTGGTGATGCCGAAGCTTAAGGGAACTTGGACTTGGCCTCGAGTGGGAAATATAATATAGCCTGTGCATAAATTCAAAATCATCTAATTCTGTATTCAAGTGTGCCTAGTCTCTAGAAAACCGGTCAAGTGATACAGGCTTTGAATATTCAGAAAGGATGTAAGACTGAATGTGTATTCAAAATTGCATCCAAGGGAATGTGGGCAATATGCTAATTCAGGCTCACCTGAAATGTGGGTGATATGTTAATTCAAAAACTATCTGATACTGAGGCAAACATTTAACTAACAAAGAAAGTAGGTGTTTTTGTTTTGTTTTGTTTTTTTGTTTTTTTCGATAAAAGCACCACTTGACTCCCCTTTCTGTATAAAAGGAACTTGAAATCTTGTTTGAGGCTTGGGTTTGAAACAGAAAGCTCCAGAGTCTGGCCATCAATTAATCATTTTTACTTCTCAAAATCATTCGAGTCCTGGCTTTCTATATGCAAATGATTGAACCTCTCTAGACTTCTATGACTGTATGAAGTGCTCAACCCTCTCACAAAAACAGTGAGGAAGAGCAAAAGGGCACTTCTTTGGGGATTTATAGTCCAGGAGACTTCTGCACATTCTCCAGAAGGGTTAGGGGCAGAAAGTCTAAGAAGTCAAATTCAAAACTCAGAGTTACTAACTCCCATTCTTAAAATGGCTCCCAGCCCCCACACTTTAGGTAAATAACCTGGATTAAACCTGTGTCTCATTGCAACCAGATGAAAGGGAAACTGATGTCTTCCTCTCTGTGAAGAGGGAGTGTGTGGCAGTGGTTAGGAAATAATTTCTCTTGAGTTAATTTGGCCATCAAATCTTGTTTTGAATATTGACTCTGACTGGGCAAGAATTACCAGCAAGTGGAGGTTGATAGTGACACTTTCCTAGAAAGATTCACCAACTAGTGCCATCTTCTGGGAGGCCAGGAACCTGCAAGGAGAAAAAGAAATGGTTTTAGAACCTCCCACCCAGTGCATTAAGAGCAAATTGGTTCTCCATTATATTGAGTTTGTCATACTATTTTGAAAATGTAAGCTGGGAAATTTTAAAGACAGTATAAACTGAACACCAAATCACAAAAATGCCATGAAAGAAAGCTGCTAGGCAAGTGGGAGAATTTTTTTCTCTCCTCTTCACCCCCCTCGCCAGTTGTCTGTTTTCTGTGTCTATTTGCTGCGTGTTCTTCTTTGTACACTTCTGTTGTTGTCAGCAGCATAGAAATCTGTGTTTCTTTTTGTTCCATCATCTTGTTGTGTCAGCTCTCCGTGTGTGCAGCACCATTACTGGGCAGGCTGCACTTTCTTTCGTGCTGGGCGGCTCTCCTTATGGGGTACATTCCTTACACATGGGGCTCCCCTTTACAGGGACACCCCTGCATGGCAGGGCACTCCTTGCCCACATCAGCACTGTGCATGGGCCAGCTCCACATGGGTCAAGGAGGCCCAGGGTTTGAACGGTGGACCTCCCATGTGGTAGGCAGATGCCCTAATCACTGGGCCAAGTCTGCTTCCCCAAGTGGGAGAATTTGGCCATCAGAGTAGCTTCATCAACTTAGGCATTAGCAAAATTTAAAAACCATAGTAAGAAACAGGAAGAGATGGCCCAGCCAAAGAAATAAGCCCCAAAATTCTGATGAGACACAGTATTTAAGACAACTAATCAATTTTAATCACAAAAATCTCCTAATTCAATTCAAGTAGTTGAAGAAAAATATAACTAAAGAGATAAAGATTTTAAGAAACTGGGTAAGTATGAAGAAAAATTTTAAAGCTTGCAAGAATAGAAACAGACTTTATGGGATGAAAGACACAGTGGATGAGATGTGGGACAAAACTCCCAAGGATGGATCTCACTGGCACTGAGGAATTTTTACCAAATGTCAACTAATGATGCATTTGGAAAATGGCGTTAATCAAAAAGGGGAAATATTTAATACAAAAGAGTTTTTATGGCTAAAAGATTTCAAATTTGTTGGGAGATCATTCCAGAAATTATGCTTATGCATGTCTCAGGAGGATCTCACTGCCATAGTAATCAATGTCCAATTAGATGTGCTACTAAGGGTTATAGAGATGTCTGGACTCTAGAAGCAAGGCAGACAACCACAGGAAATTGGCACATAGTTAGAGGGCCTTAGTTGGTACCAAGTCAGTGGGCCTTATCTTAGAATATGTTAGCTTATCTCTCCAATGTAACAGAGCTAGAATTATTTATAATTTCCCTACATATGGTTCTTCTGCCCCATTTATTTGAACCTATAGTTAGCACTATACCCAGTAAATGTATGTCCTAGAGACATAAATCTTTGGTCTGTTCATATGCTGGTTGAGCCCTGAATCTCAGAAGATTTGCCACCAACACCTAATCCCCAGGCCATTAGAATCACCAAGAACAAATAAAATGAAGATGATGGACATGCCCATTTCAAAAGAAACAGAGAGTATCTACAACTGCAAGCAAAAAAGTTCCATCTGATACATAGGATCTATGCCCCCTCTCAATCAGAAAGAGGTGTCATCACCATCTCAAAATAATCAAGAGTGAGGAATGAATAAGCATAAAGAGAGAATGTAACTGTGGAACAAAGTAAAACTACTATTATACAAACAATGGAAGAACTTGAGACATTGATTTAAAGATAATTGTCACCATAAGGCACAGAGAGGGAAGAATTGGTATAACATGGGGCATATTTTTGTACATTGGAATGGTTATGCATGATATTGAAATGACTTTTAAAGGTCATTAAACATTTTGCCAAAATCTATAAAATTGTGCTGTGTGAAGTGTAAAATACAAGGTAAACCATAGACCATGGATAGTAGGAATGCATAAATATTTATCAATTATAGCAAATGTACCAAATAATGAAAGATGTTATTAATAGGGGAAAATATGAGAGGAGGAGAACATGGGGTACTTGGGCATCCCATATATATACATATAAATATACATATATATATTTGTACTTCATTTATTTATTATAAATCTCTACTTTTTAGTCTTTGGCCACATTTTTTCTTGGGCAATCCATTATATATATTTATATATGTGTTATATATTTTATTCATTAAAAGATACTTAGATTACATAAATGTTACATAGAGTATATAAGGGATTCCTCTATGTCCCAGTCCCCACACTTCCCACAATTTTCCTCATTGGCTACATCTTTCATTAGTGTGGTACATTTATTGCATTGACAAACACATTTTGGAGCATTGCCACTAATCATGGATTATAGTTTTTATTGTAGTTTACACTATCTCCCATTCAACTTTGGTGATAATAGCAGTATATATAATGACCTGAATCTGTCATTGTAGTGTCATTCAGGATGGTTCCTAAGTCCCAATAATGCCCCTGAATTGCACTTGTCTTTCCCTCTCCCTACCCCAGAAACTCCAGTGGCCCCTGCCTCTACTTCGTGATCTTTCTTCCTTTGCTAGAAGCAAAATAAGTCTATAGTAGAATCCTAGTAAGTTTACTTAAGTCCACATTTCATTCCCCAATCCTGAACACTCTATGATGGTGATGCCCCTTCCAGTTTTAATTGAGGAGAGACTTCAATCCCATACAGCCAATGGATGGTACTCCACTGTTTGCAAGTTGTAGATACTTTCAGTTCTTTCTTATGTTGTTTGTCCATTGCCTCCTTGTTAGTTGTTTTGACAATGAACTGGAGAGTTCAATGAACTGATGTGGCAACTACATTGAAATTCAAGGCCCAGTTGGCACATGGATAGGACAAAGATTTAAGTCCCTTGTACATCATCTTTCAACTTTAGTACTAATTATAGGTTAAAATGGATGGAAAGAAGAGCCATGAGTAGGGAAACCACAGCTGAGTCCAACACTGTCACACTAGGGGGCATAAATTCCAAGGTAGGAAACACAAGCAAGAAACCAAACTTCTATGCTATCTACCCTGACTATACTATCTGGAACTCTCTATAGCCATCAAGAACCCCTCTATTTGGGATTGTATTTAATTTGGCTGTCAATGAAATCCTGCTGAGATGTGCATAAATTCTATCTGTAGATTGACCTCCTAACTCACTTTAAAGTCTCTAAGCCACATAAACTCATTTGTCTTTATACTTTTCCACAATTTTTTGTTTCATTTTAAATATATATTTCTTATTATCTTTCTTTTTAAAAAAGGTATATAGATCACACACAATGTTACTTTAAAAAATATAAGAGGTTCCCATATTTGACATTCCCTACACACCCCCTTCTCCACGTTAACGAATTAATTCACTAGGGTGATACATTCATTGCATTTGATGAATACATTCTGAAGCACTGCTACACAG
Source organism: Dasypus novemcinctus (assembly GCF_030445035.2). NCBI lineage: Eukaryota > Metazoa > Chordata > Mammalia > Cingulata > Dasypodidae > Dasypus > Dasypus novemcinctus. The sequence continues at coordinate 2,935,121 of NC_080688.1, forward strand.
CATGGATTACAGTTTATGTTGTAGTTTACACTCTCTCCCAGTCAATTCAGTGAATTATGGCAGGATATATAATGTCTTGAATCTGTTCCTGCAATATTATTCAGGACAACTCCAATTCCTTAAAATGCCCTCATATTGTATCCATTTTACCCTCTCCCTGCCTTCAGCAACTCCCATGACCACTATCTCCACATAAATGTTATAATTTCTTACATTTCTTGCATTGCTAGAGTCACAATAATTCTATAGTAGGATACCAGTAAGTCCACTCAAATCCATATTGTATTTCTCCATCCTGTGACTCCTGGGATGGTGATGTCCACTCCACCATAAATTGAGAGGGGACTAGATTGCACTTGGCTGATAGATGGGATTCTCCTTCTTGCAGTTGTAGACACTCTTCATTCCTTGGTGTGGTGGTTGACCATCCTCACCTCCTTGTTAGCTGCTCTGGGTAAGTACAATGAATTGGAGAGTATGTGTTTAGCCACATATACTCATTTGTCTTTACCATTTCCTCCTTTACTTCAAGATTTTTTCTTGTTCCATCACCAACCAGAGCATAAGAGTAATCCCATGGTCCCAGGGAGGCTCATCCCCAGGAATCATGTCCCACACTGGGGGGAAGATAATGCATTTATATGCTGAGTTTGGTTTAGAGAGTGGCCACATTTAAGTAACATGGATGCTCTCAGGAGGTAACACTTAGGCACCCTGCCGTTATAGGTCAAAATGAAATTTCAAGCACACAGGCTCATAATCATAGTCATCAGAATCAAGGGCCCATCTTTGGGCCATCCTTCTTCACAGGTCTTTGTCCTTGCACTTGGAGGATTATTGCTTTCCACTGGGGAATATGACATTGCTGCCAGGATGGGAACTCAATACTCCCTCAGTTGTCATGTGAAACTCTATCCACTATGTCAATAAACAATGAACATCTGAATATATCTATATACCCTATATTTATGCACTGGTGAACTCCCTCTGACCCATACATTCCCCATCAATGACACCACACACAAATGCTTCTCCTGCCATACTTGAAACTCTCTGTGATCCAAACCATTGAACACTCATGCTCATCTATCAGTCCATGTCTTTATTTCCATTCTTTGTACATACACAGTAGTGGAATGGCTAAGAAATGAGGCAAATCTTTAGCTAGTTTTCTGAGGAACCAACAAACTCCTCCACAATGGCTCTATCCTTTTACATTCCCACCAGCAGTGGATGAGGGTTCCCATTCCTCCACATCATCTCCAAAATTTTAATAGCCACCATTCTAATGAGTGTAAGATGGAATCTCATTGTAGTTTTGATTTTCATTTCCCTAATAGCTAGTGATGTTGAGCATCTTTTCATGTGCTTTTTAGCCATTTATATTTCTTCTTTGGAGAAGTGTCTGTTCAACTCTCTTGCCCATTTTTTAAAAGGGGTTGTTTTTTCATTTTCAAGATAAAGTATTTCTTTATATATGCTGGATATTAGCTTCCTATCAGATATATGGTTACCAAATATTTTCTCCCATTGGCTCAGCTGTCTTTTCACTTTCTTGATAAACTCCTTTGAAGTGCAAAAGACTTTAATTTTAAGGATGTCCCATTTATCTATTTTTTTTTCTTTTGCTGCTCATGCTTTGATTATGAAGTTCATGAACCCATTTCTATTACAAGGTCCTGTAGATGTTTCTCTGTGAGAGTTGGTGGATTACTAACTTGTCCAGTAAGTTAGAGATGGCACCAAAGAATACACTTAAACACAGTTAAGAGGCAGAGCTCTCCTTCATTCAGAGATGTATTAATATATATATACTTTTTGGGTTGGATTTTTCCCCAAGAATTTTTCAAGTTAGACATTAGTACTTTCTCTTATCACCATAACTGGATGCAGGGAAGCAAGACAGCACAAGCTGTTACTGCTGATCTTTGATGCTTGAACAAAAAACATGCAGTAATAGAGCCGTATGGCTTTGCTGTTTTGTTAGTTTTTACTTCTGCTATTTACAATCAGGTGCAAGGGACATTGTGGCTGGGATATTTTCAGCTCAAGGACTTTGGCAAGTGATAACAAACAAAAGCATGCATGACTGTTTTCAGCTCACAAATATTAGTAGCAATCATAAATTGTCTTTATACAGACAACTACATTTCCCTCTTTATGTAGTGCTAGAAAGTGGAATGTGGGAGTGGGAGGTGGCTGTCAGCAATTGTTTACTGTTTTGGCATAGACTGCTGAGGGAATTCCAGATGAATCAAATGACTCAAAAAGAAATAATAAGAAAGATTAAGTTAATATTATAATAATCCATACATGTAAACTGAGGCTGGGAAACCATTGAGTGGGTTTTTACCATTGGAGAGTTTTAGCCAATATATCAAGGACAGATTTTTCTGTTAAATATTTTAGGTTAAATAATTGCCACTCCAATTGCTTTTGACGAGTGGAGATATCTGATTGCAACTGTGAAGAGAATGCAGTTTGCAAGTGGGTCTTGATAAAGTCTCAACCATTTTGGGTGCTGTTTCAAGGGAGTGATATTACACAGATGCTTGTAGGTTGCCAATCACATAATAAATTTTGTCTTGTGTCTAAGGCTTCTTGTCTTTTGCCTAGCCACAGAACTGCAGTTTCTAGAGCATCTAGTCTGGTCATTATACTTTGATCTATGGAAATTTGTGTTAACACAACTTAGGTGATTTTAGACATAATTGTATTTACCTGTTGAGAAGTTTGTATGGATTTTGTAAGAGCTATGATGGCTGTAGCTGCAGATATGGCAATTATAAGAACAGATACTAAAAAAAAAAGACAATTAGGGTTACAATAAACCTTTAGGCCCTAGTTTTCCTAGAGCTTGATTAATCTGAGCTAAACTGTGGAAGTCTTACCAAGAATTGGTCAAGTTGACAGGGAATCAAATCTGGACTTTGTGACAGAAAATATAAATGCTGGAAATATTTAATTCTGTAATATTAGAATGAGTAATACAGGATGATAGATAGTAGTTGGCACTTATGGTAATGTTAAAGTGCCTTGTGTTGTTATTAAAAATAATATTATTTTTATTTTTTATTTTTTTGAAAAATAATGCAAAAATTTTATTTACTCCAGTGTTTTTCAGAATTGAATGCAATAGGGAATTTACCAACATTCCAGGTCACTTTTGCTCTATTTTATTTTTTTACTATTATTAACTATTCTTTTTTTCTGCTTTATTTTGTTTTAAATGTTACATTCAAAAAATATGAGGTCCCCATATACCACCAACCCCACCCATCCCACCCCTCCCACATCAACAACCTCTTCCATCATTGCAGCACATCCACTGCACCCAGTGAATACATCCTGGAGAACCACTGCAGCACGTGGACAGTAGTCCACATTGTAGTACACACTCTCTCCCAGGCCACCCAGTGGGCCATGACAGAACACACAACATCTAGCATCCATCTCTGCAGCACCACCTAGGACAACTCCAAATCCTGAAAATACCCCCACACCATATCTCTTCTTCCTTCTCCCGACCATCAGCAGCCACCGTGGCCACCCTCTCCACATCACTACTGCAATTTCTTCCCTTACTAATCACAATAGTTCCCCAGCAGAATACCAGTAAGTCCACTCTAATCCATAATCTATTCCTCCATTTTGTGGAGGATGGTTATGTCCAGTTCACCTCTACATCACGAGGGGTTTAGATTTCACGTGGATGATGGATGCAATTCTCCTGCTTGCAGCTGTAGGCACTCTTGGCTCCCCGGTGTGGTAGTTGACCATTTTCACCTCCCTGTCAGCTGGCCAGTGTAAGTCCAAGAAACCAGAGAGTAGGAGCTACAAGTCTGCTGAGTCTCAGGGCCTGGCCGTCACATGGTCAGTTCAGAAATTCAGGTCCCCTGAGTATACAACAATCCAAATGCCAACCACAGGTCCAGTAAAAGTAACAGAAGAGGCATATATCTGAGTCCAACTCCATCACACTCAGGAACACAAATGCCAAAGTAGGGCCAATGGATATGGCCCTGAACTCCAGAGCCATCTACCATGACCATAGAGCCTGTGGATCTCTGCAGCCCTCAGGAGAACCAGCACCTGGGTTTCCATCTACCTTGGCAGTCTCTGGTTCCCTGCTGAGGTGTGCATAAGCATCACCTCTCCAATGTCCTCCTGACTCTTTTTTGGAGACTCATAGCCATACAAACTCATTTTTCCTTTCCATTTCCCCCTTTAACCCAAAGTCAAAAAGCAGTTTTTAACACCTAATATTACATGTAGGCTGAGATATTTTGCTGGTCTGAGTTGACCTCTTTATTCAAGGTCTTTTTCTAGTTACATCTTCAGCTGGTGCTTGGTAGTAATCCCTCTGGACCAGTGAGGGTCATCAGGAGTCATGTCCCACACTGAGGGAAAGGCAATATGTCTAGATGCTGAGTTTGGCTTGGAGAGTGGCCACATTTGAGCAACATGGAGGCTCTCAGGAAGTAATTCTTAGGCACCCCACATCTTTAGGCCTAGTGCATATTTCAGGCACACAGGTTCATAATTGGAGCCATCTGTTTCAAGGGCTCATCATTGAACCATCCATTTATATTGGTCTTTGCCATTGCACTTGGGGGATTGTTGTTATTCCATTGGGGGATGTGATAGAGCTCCCCTGGTCAGGAACTCAACACTCTCTCATCTGTTGTTTCCAACTGAACTGAAACCTCTATGAAAATATCCAGACTTTTCTATGTACTCTGTATACATGCCCTGGAGAACTCCTTCCCAACCATGTGCCCCCACCAATGACACCCCACACAAGTGCTCCTCCCCTGAAAAAATTGAACCTCTCTGTAGTCCAAAACTTCTTCAAAAAGGAAGCCCAATATATTGCCAGGTTCCATTAATAGAAAAAGGGAATGTATTGATGGGTTAAATGTTAGATATAGAATACATAGGAATTTAGAAAAATTAAAGAAAGTAAAAATAAATTGGGGCATCAAAAAATGAAAAAATGAAAAAGCTTTGTTTTTGACATTTTGCCTTTCATCACTGCTATAGGTATTGCCCTGTATGTACCGTGGCAAGTAAATTTCTTCCATTTCTTCCTCAGTGTCTAACTCCTTTCTTTCTTTTTTCCTAATCATTAAGTTTCTCTTGACATAAGTTTTAGATCACAGTAATTCACATACTCAATATATGGTACTCCCACATATCCAACATTAAACATTTTGTCGCTTCCCCAACAGTGATATTATTACATGTTCATACTATATGTGCTCTAGCTAATGTACAGATATAGAAAAAATAGCTTTCAAACATGGTTCCACTTGGGTTTACATTATGGTTTATATTTTAGACTATATAATTTTCTAAAATTTTAGTTATCTTATGCTTTACATTATGGTTTACATTTTAGCCTATAGACTTTTATACATATTTGGTGTAATTTAACATGTCCTATATCCATCATGGCATGATCTTGTGGAACACTTCCATTGCCCCACAGTTACCCTGATTCCATGTATTCAACACCTCTTTCTCCCTTCCCTCAGGGCCCATCATGACAATCAATCTTCCTTACTTGAAGGACCATATTCAGAGATTCTTCAAAAAATGTTGAGGGCTTAACATTCTTGACTGCCCTAACCCATTGGGATCCACCAATGCTCTCAGGAGATACAGTTCCCTCTGTTTGAGAACATCAGTCCTCCCCAGGATGTGGTCTAACTTCACTCTCATTATATGGGTCTCTACACAATGATATAACCACTATGACAAAATGAACACACACATTCCCTCGAAGCATGCCCTGTGTCAGATGCCCTCCCCTTATGCATCTTAATCAGGTAACCTTCCATATTATATTTTCTAAAGAGTTTTCTCTGCATTATAATTTCAATCACATATGTGACAATCTCCTATGTTCAAATGTTCCCCCCACAATCTCCCCATTTTCTTGGGCAATCTGACCCACCCTCCCATCCCTAGCCCCACTCAAGCCCACACCACCCCTCCCAAAGTTATTACTATACCCCCATTTTATCCCTTCCCTATACAAATACTTACCTCCAGCTTATCATAGATTTCACCCAAGTAGATGTGAGCTCGCAACCTTTCTCTACTCTCCAACTTCCTCTAAGTTTACCATCTAGTCTCTAACTGAGACTGCTTGGTTTTCATATCAGAGAGGTCATGTAGTATTTGTCCTTCAATGCCTGGGTTGCTTCACTCGACATAAGGTTCTCAAGATTCATCCGTGTTATCACATGTGTTTGTACTGTATTTGTTCTTATAGCTGAGTAGTATTCCATTGTATGCATATACCACATTTTATTTACCCATTCCTCTGTTGATGGGCATTTGAGTTCATTCCAAATTTTAGCAATAGTGAATAATGCTGCTATGAACATTGATGAGCATATGTCAGTTTGGGTTGTTGTTTTCAGATCTTCTGGGTATATACCCAGGAGTGGAATTGCTGGGTCATATGCCAAATCTATAGCTAGTTTTTTGAGAAACTGTCAAACTTTCCTCCAAAATGGCTGGATCCTTCTGCATTCCCACCAGGAGTGGATGAGTGTTCCCATTTCCCCACATCCTCTCCAACAAATATAGTTTTCTGATTTTTTGATAGCTGCCAGTCTTATGGGAAGATGATATCTAATTGTTATTTTGACATCCATTTCCTAATCTGTAAAATGGTGCTGGCACATTATTGTTCTAGAATAGTACAAATTTAAGGTGTTTTGAAAAATTAAGGCATAGAAAAATGAAAGACTATCTCATTTTGCTATTTTGCACTCCACTTCTCTTAATTAATGTTCTCTTTAGTAGAACTTACCTAATGTTCTCTTTAGTAGAACACTAGCCTAACAACTCACACACCTGAGGTGAAGTCAATGCATGCCTTCTTCTCTTTGCCTGGAGAGGATGGGAAGTTTTGTTACCATACCAATGCTTTGGTTACAGGAATACAAATATATGCATTTTCACTTTGGGTCTAGAATCCACAATTGTCTTTGTTCTTCTTCCAAATATAGAATATAGCCATTTTCTAGGGCAGAAGACCACAAATTGTTCAGATGCCTAGGAAGCTAGAACCCAAAGTATTTTTAGAACATTATACACTTTAAAAGACACTGTGAACCATTGATCTACTTCATCACATCTTGACAACCATAAACATAAAATTAACACATTTACCAACCCCCCCCAAATTGAGCTGTCAAACTCTATACAATCAGCAGTTTATGCGTTTTCCTCTTAAGTGAATTTGATATCTGCTTACCAACTTTTTTTTTGTAAAAGTTCAATTAAAAATGTGATAATAGAGATTTAAGGAAATTTTATAGGACGAAATGAAAGGAAGAGAATATCTTTTGTTAAATTTTCTGCAAAATGAGAACAAGTCTACTATTACTCAGTTTCAGGAGTAACTGGTAGTTGTTTCTGTGGGTTTTTCCTATATACTCCTTATCATATTCAGAAAGTTTCCTTCTATTCTGATCATTTGCAGTGTTTTTATCAAGAAAGTGTGCTGTATTTTGTCAAATGCTTTTTCTGCATCTATAGATATGAACATGTGATTTTTTCCTTCCATCTCTTTATGTGATGTATTACATTAATTGATGTTCTTATGTTGAACCATCCTTGCATACCAGGAATGAACCCCACTTGGTCACTGTGTATAATTTGCTTAATGTTTTGTTGAATACAATTAGCAAGTATTTTGTTGAGGATTTTCACATCTAGGTTCATTAGAGAGATTGGTCTGTAATTTTCCTTTCTTGTGATGTCTTTGCTTGGCTTTGGTACTAGAGCAATATTGGCATCATAGAATGAGTTATGCAATGTTCCTTCTGTTTCGATTTTTTGGAAGATTTTCAGCAAGATTGGTGTTAATTCTTTCCGGAATGATTGTAGAATTCACCTGTGAAGTCAGTTGGCCCAGGGCACTTCTTAGTTGGGAGGTTTTTAGTGACTGATACTATCTCTTTAATTCTGATTGGATTGTCGCGATTGTCAACTCCTTCTTTTGTCAATATAGACTGCTTATGTTTTTCTAGGAATTTGTCTATTTCCTCTAAATTGTCATTTCTTTTGGAGTATAGTTTTTCAAAGTATCCTCTTATGGTAGTCTTTATTTCTGTGGGATCAGTGATTATATCTCTCATTTCTTATTTTGTGTATTTAGCTTCTCTCTTTTTTCTTTGTTAATCTAGCTAAGGGCTTATCAATTTTATTGATCTTCTCAATGAACCAGCTCTTGGTTTTATTTTTTCAAGTGCTTTCTTATTTTCTATTTCACTTAGGTTTTCTCTTATCTTTGTTATTTCTTTCATTTTTCTTCCTTTTGGGTTAGTTGATTTTTTAGTAATTCCTCCAACTGTGCAATTTGTTCTTCAATTTTAGCTCTTTCTTCTTTTTTGATGTATGAATTTATGGCTATAAATTTCCCCCTCAGTACTGCTTTTGCTGCATCCCATAAGTTTGGATATGTTGTGTTATCATTTTCATTAGTTTCAAGGTAGCTATTAATTTCTTTTGAGATTTCCTCCTTGACCCATTGTTTTTCTAAGAGTGTGTTATTTAGCTTCCAAATCTTGGTGCCAAATCTGGGACTCTGGCCCTTGAAGATTTCCAGCTTCATTCCACTGTGGTCAGAGAAATTATTTTGTAAGATTTTGATCTTTCTGATTCATTGAGCCTTTCTTTGTGGCCTAGCATGTGGTCTATCTTGGAGGTTGATTCATGTGCACTTGAGAAGAATGTATATCCTGCTGTTTTCAGGTGTAATGTTCTATATATGTCTATTAGTTTCAACTCTTCTAATATATTGCTCAAAGTCTTTGTTTCTTTATTGATTCTCTTTTGTGGTGTTCTGTCCAAAGTTAATAGTGGTGTAATAAAGTCCTCCACTATAATTATGGAGTCATCTATTCCTTCATTTAGTTTTTCCAGTATTTGCCTCACATATTTGGAGACACCCTTTTTAGGAGCATAAATGTTTATGATTGTTCTTTCTTCTTGAAAGATTATCCCTTTCACTAATATGTAGTGTCCATCTTTGTCTCTCACAATTGTTTTGCATTTATAGTCTATTTTGTCTGATATTAATATAGCTACTCCTGCCCTTTTCTAGTTATTGTTTGCTTGCAAGATTGTTTTCCAGGCATTCACTTTCAACCTCCTTGAATCCCTGGGTGTAAGATGTGTTTCCTGCAGACAGCATATAGTTGGATCATATTTCCTTATCCAATATTCCAGTCTGTGTCTCTTGACAGGTGAGTTTAATCCATTGACATTCAGTGTTATCACTTTCAAGGAATTACTTATATTAGCCACATTTTCTTTGAATTTGTGTTTGTCATGTTTTCTTTGATTTTTTCTGTTTTTGTCTTTTTAGTTGCTCTTACACTCTCCTCCAACTCTGTCTCTCTTGTTTTTTTCTTTCTTCCTACAGAACTCCCTTTAGTATTTCTTGAAGGGCAGGATTCTTGTTGGCGTATTCTCTTAGTTTCTGTTTATTTGTGAATATTTTGAACTCTCTGTCATTTTTGAATGCTAACTTTGCTGGATAGAGTATTCTCAGTTGTAAATTTTTTTCCTTTTGTACCTTGGCTATGTCATTCCACTGCCTTCTTGCCTCCATGATTTCATATGAGAAATCAGCACTTAATCATATGGAACCTCCTTTGTATGTGATGCTTCTCTTTTCTCTTGCTGCTTTTTGTATTTTTTTCTTTGTCTTGAGCATTGGATAATTTGACAAGTATATGTCTTAGGGTAGGTCTGTTGGGATTTATGCTGTTTGGGGTGTGGTGTGTTTCCTGGACATGTACATCCATCTCCCTCAATAGGTTTGGGAAGTTTTCAGCCATTATTTCCTCCAACAACCCTTCTGTCCCTTTTCCCTCCTCTTCTCCTTCTGGGATGCCTAAAATGCATATATTTGCATGTTTTGCATTGTCATTCAGGTCCCTAAGTCCCTGCTGGATTTTTTCTATCCTTTTATCGATCCCCTCTACTATCTGTTTGATTTCAGATGTACTGCCTTCCACATCACTTAATCTCTCCTCTGCCTCTTCAAGTCTGCTGTTATTTACTGAGAGTGTATTTTTGGTTTCTTGAGTTGTACTGTTCATCACCATTATATTCGTTATCTTTTTTGCATATGATTGCAATTTTTTCTGTATTCTCTCCAATTGTTTTCTTCATATTCTTAATCTCTTCCTTCACTTCATCAAATTGGTCCCTAATATATGTTTTGAGATCTTTAATTACTTGTTTGATGTTCTTCTCTTCCTGGATTTTAGTTTGTTCCCTGGATTGGGGCATGTTCTCCTGATTATTGGTTTGGTTTGTAGTTTTTGTTGCTGTCTGGTCATCCTTATATCTTGATGGGTTTAGTCATTTGCTTAGCTTCTTTGTTTAGTTTGGAGTTTAATTAGTTGTTTTTGTGTATATGTTAAGTCTTCTCTTTGTCACTTTGTTCTTATTCTATTCCTTGTTGTTGTTTAAGTTCACTTGAAGAAAAATATTAGGGACAGAGAAAGCAAAATGAGTAAGAAAAGAAAATGAATAATAGTAGTACTGATAATAAGTATTAACAGAAGAACCATATGAGATCTAGGAGAATGGATATTAGACTCATGTAAGATATGTAGAGTTATAAGAGTAAGAAAAGTAGAGTACATATAATGAGACAGTAATCTCAATATGAGGACTGTAGTGTGAATTAAAAGGCCCATGTGTTCAGGAAATAGGGAAAGAGGAAAAAAGGACAGTAATATAATGAGTGACTATAAGGCAGAAAAGAGAACAAAGGTATTCATAATAAAAAGTAAAAAAAATGAGGGCATACAAAGAGAGGTGTAATGTATGAGAAACAATCAATGATGGAGGATAGAAAGATGTAGAGGAAAAGTGATAGTGTTGGTGGCCAAATCAATATACACAAAAAAGTAAATGGAGGATGAGGAAATACAGCAAATGTGAAGCTCTCCCTGCAGCACCTAATGTGAAAAGAATAAAAAAAGAAGAAAAAGAAAGAAATAGAAAAAAGAGACAAAAGGGAGTGGGGAAGTAAGCAAGAAAATTAAAAAAAGAAAAAAGAAAGAAAAAAGGGCCTTGGAGGGATAAAGAGAAAGAAAAAAATAAGATAAACCAACCAAATACTATGGAAGGTTTCAAGCAAGTAGTACTGTTTGTAGTTAAATAAAATGTTTAGTGATCTGACTTTCCCCCTCCCTCCCTTCCTCACTTCCTTCTCTCCCAGGCCGCAGTAAAGCTGCCTGAGAGACCTGGTAGAAGATTCAAGTGGGTCCTTGTTGAATCTGCTCTGCACAGAAAACAATGACTCCTAATTTCCAGAGTGAGAGCACCCACACCTCACCAGGGACCCCCAGTGTGCTATTGGAAGTTTGGAAAGCACCTCCTAGAGTTCCTCTCATTTAGGTGTGCTACAAGATGACTACTTGATTTTCTGACTCCACCTTCTCCCAAGCCAAATTTCCTATCCCAGGGTATTTAGGTTAATCGGGCTTTCTTAGCAGATTCACCACTCTTTTCTCCCAGACTCTCCCCAAGCCAGCTGGTATGCTCCTCCAAGCACAAAAAAAGAAAGAAGAGAAAAAGAATAAAGGGGAGGAAACACCAGAAAATCAAATACATACTAGCCAGGTCCTCCTACTGCACCCTCCACCAATTCCCTCTCACCCACAGAATCAGTCCAAAACCAGAGGGCTAAGGCAATCCCAAACATCCATCTTGACTTGGGAAAGGAATGTCCGGGACACTGCAGACCCAGGGTACATAGGTCCGTAGAACACGGGCCATGGAGGCTCAGGGGACATGGACATGGGGACCACACATTCAGGGACCACAGGGCCCAGGTACACCACCACACAACCGACAGTTCTTGAGAAACACCACAGCCACCAGCCCCAGGGGCAAGGTTCCCACCAGTCCACAGCTTCCAATCTCCATACTTGTAAGCCACAATTCTACCTTTAGCAAGCACTACCTCCACCACTCTCTCTCCAAATTGACATTCACACACCCTCCACCCTGCAAGCCTCCAACACTGTCTGCTCTGGAAAGGCTCCAACCACACTCAGTTGACTCTTCACAGGAGAGACCACAAGGTGCACTCACTCAGATGCCATCTTGCCCCCAATATTATTTTTAGATGATATTTACAATAGGAAAGGATGGGTGGTACAAATCATAACTGCATCACTTTGATTATAAACAAGATTTATGAAATAATTATCATTGTGAGTATAATTACCATGGGATATATTGTGGGGGTGAAAGGGCAGTCCTAACCTCCAGACATGAAGATTCTAAGGGCTATAACTATTATTAAAGTGGACAGCTAAAACTGGTCCTGATACTCCCCCTTGGCCCCAAGGAATACTGGAGTTGGAAAAGGAAGAGTAGTTAAGTGTATCATGATTACTGGTTAGGTGTCCACAAGATCCCCAATCTATGAACATAAGATTGTCTTTAAATATAGTGTATATATGTGCAAAGGAGAAGTGGTAGGGAGCCCATACAACTGATGATGAATCTGGTTCCCATTGTAAGGGCATGTGGCAGTGTGGATCTGATGGTGTGTGGCTGTCATTGTCTGCTTTTGAGGCATTTACCAAGGTAGCTGAAATTAAAGTTAGATTAACAGGTTGGGGGCTATGTTTTGGAATACAGAGTAGAAAAGTCTGGGTCAGGACTTATAGAAACAAGTTGTCAGGAAGAACAGAGAGTCATCAGGGTGGGAGAGCAGACAAAAATGCAATCCAGTTTTGTTTTTTAACTAAGAGGCCTGCAGGAGGAAGCCAAACCCTCCTGTCCACTATGTATCTTTAGTAGAAATGGGAGGCCCAGGGTCCCACCGTGAGACTATGCTAAACACTGGAGGATCTAAAATATGAACCCAATATATTCCTGAAGAGCCAGGGATAAAGTGAAACAAAATCATTATTATCACCCAGTGAAAGATCCCTTCAACTTAGCCAAAATATTGAATATTTAAGCTAGGTAGGCCATAAAGTGCCCTTCTGGTGTGGCTGGAGCTCCCACTCACATCACTAACTCCAGAGCTTGTTGGTCTAAAGTCTTTAGAACTCCCCAGGTGGTGGAACCTGATAAATATATTCCTGGACATGTGGATCTCTGATTATTCGTGGTTGGTTGCAGATTCAGCTGAACTATTTGGAGGATCAGATTGCTGGTGCTTTCATTCCAGCTCATGGTAAGGTTTTACCAGGTGTGTAAGCAGCCACTTGGGTCCTGTAGGCAATAAAATACCAAGATATCCTCATCCCGATGTTAGTAAGTCTGTGCATCCTTCTCATCTATTGGAATTCTGAAGACCTGTATAGAGAACTCTAGGGTGTACATTGCCTAAACCCATTCCTATTTTGAAGTGTCTCTCTGCTGCTGTACGGTTGTCAGGGCCTCTGTTTAAAATTGTAAGTATATAATGCCATAGCTATTTGATGTCTAGTTTTTAAGTATGAGAGGTGATCCCTATTTTCCCTTCTTTGTTTCTGTAACATGAGTTTTACAGTGGAGTGATATCTTTCAACAATAGTTTGTCCTGTTGGGTTTTTCATTTCAGGTTTTTAAGATAAGATACTATTGTCTCAGATACTTTTCCAAATTCTGTAAAAATAATCATGGGTCAACACAATATTATCAATATAATGAAATAGTGTTATAGCTACAGATTTTTCACACAGTCAGATTTTTGTCACCAGTCCAGGATAGATGATTTGTTTATGTACACAGCTTTGGATTAGCATTGCAAAATCCACTATTTGCTTTTTCACCTGAAGGTGAATGCAGGCAGACTTGATTTTTCTAAGGAGATATGAGAGGAAGCTTTAGCAAGTTTGAAAACAAAGTGATAGTGACATAACTGGATATTAATTTTTGTAATAAATGAACAATATTTAGGGTTGCTGCATATGGGAGTGGTATTGCTGCAATTTATGATAGCTTACTGTAATATATGACCTTGTGGAAGCTTTCAAAATGAAATTGATCAAGTATGAGTTAAAGCATTTGTTCTGTGGCAACTTTTGGTGTAAATCAGACAAGTATGATTTAAAGACTTAGCTTTTTGATTTCCAGGCAGAGAAATTGTCTTTATGACACATACTATTTTTAATAATAATTAATATTCTGATTAATAATATATTTTATCTATTAATATTTCAGAACATTGTTCAATTTTCAGGAATTTCATACATCTTTTAAGTATTCATATGGAACTTTAATTTGTTTGACTTTAATTAACAGAAGTTTAAAGAATACCTTTTAACTTTATAGCACTTTCTAAACACTTTTCATTCAAATAATAACATTAAATGATGTCAACTATTTTATTACATCATTTTTAAGGTGAAAGAATGTATCATTTGCAATAATTTGAAATAAAAGATACTTTTCCCAATTTGATTTGGGGAAAGCAGGTTGAAACATTGTTTTTTAAGAGTGATAAGACTTGTTTATCTTAAACAGCCAAGGAAATGATAAGGTTAAAGTATAAGAAGTTATTTTGATAAAAGAGACTTCTTGTACACTCATTAGTCAGGAGAAAAACACTTTGTAAACTTTTGCTAAAACAGACCAATGATTTAAGAATCTTTGCTACTTTGAGAATGAACAAAATTTTATATTTGCATGGGTATATTATTAGATATTATAGCTTTTAAAACAGTTATAGATAGACCAATTAATCTTATTCAACTTTAACTACAAAAATTCCTTTTCCATACAACTCTGCATTTTCTGTATTTATTCAGGTTTTGTCTCTCATTTTATTCTTTCTTAATAACCAGTCCTTTTATCTTAGGAAAAAATTACTTTTTCCTTAACACAAAGAAAATACACATTGTATATACCTTCCATATTTAATTTTCCACAACAGCTTTGGATATGTTTCAAAGCAAACTTCTTATAGCATATAATTACCATTAAAATAAATGATCTTTTCAGATTAATTATTTCATTAAAAACACTAACAGAAACATAAAGCTTACCAGTTTGACTTATAATTCTTACTGTTTTGGTACGGCTGTTTCTAAGGTTTTTTTTATTTCATATTTCTGATTTTATTAAATTTAAGATTTTTCTGGAGTTAGTGTGGTTCATAATATGCAAGCTTGCTCTTGGAAATATTTTAATTAGTAGTCAGCAACCAGTTCTTGCTTATATACCCTAGGGTTTAGAATTGCTACCTGAGTTTGCAGGGTGGTATAAGCACAAACCCCTGTCAACTGGACTTGATTTTGGAGGTTTTGCATTGCCATTTGCATGCATCTGTCCTGAAATTCAGTCATCCCTACCACATATTGAGTGGGGTAACAATATATTTTACAAGCTGATTCCAATCCCTTGGGCACATCTAGTACCCTATGGCTACATTACCCAAGATACCCATGGTGAAATTACTATATGGCCTATTCTCATGGACTCTATGATGAAGCATATGATATATCTCATAAGGCAGGGGTTCATAAAATTATTTTCTGGCAACTACTCCTTCTGGAAAAGCACTATTATCACCATTTTAACCACTTCTTTGAGGCATTCTTCCATGCAGGAGAGAGTGAGAATATTGGGAGTTGGTTGTGGAGATTCAGTTGGAATATTTGAATGGATAGCATCTACTGATGGTGGGACTGGAGGAGGTGATGGAGGTAAATCTATAGGCTCTGTTAATGAAGGACCATAAGTCACTGCTTCCTTTTGTGATTCTACACAGGAGGGGGTATGTAGAGGACAGAAGGCCACAGGAACCATAACCCAGGCTAGCAATACTGAAATAGGGACTTTTCAACCCTTGCTCATGCTTTCTTTTTATGTTTCAGCCCATGAATTTCTTTTTAGAACTGCTTCCATAGTTCTAAATCTAGGGTACCCTCTTCTGGGAAATAGGAGAGAACACAGAAATAGCAGTTGATGTTCCTTAATTTGACAGTTTGCAGCTTTAAGAAGTTGTTTCAAAGTATGCAGATATGCAAATTGTTGTTTGGTAAGATAATTTCCCATACTGCTCTGCTGATTCTAAACATATCAGCAGTTATTTCCTCAAGGGGATACTGTTGTCTCTTACCGTGGGATGAGAATGTAGTCTGAACTGAATCTCCTTCATGTGTTGATAGTGTCATCTGGTTCCCCACACAGGGCACCACTTGTGAGAGTTGGTGGATTACTAATTTGTCCTGAAAATTAGACACAGTGCAAGAGGGAAAGCTTTTAGAACTTTGCTATTGTTTATGATATTAACTGTGGTTTTTTCATATATACCCTTTATCATGTTCAGGAATTTTCCTTCTATCCCTATTTTATGTAATGTTTGTATCAGGAAAGGGTGCTGTATTTTGTCTAAAGTTTATTCAGCATCTATAGAGATGATCATGTGATTTTTTTTCTTTCAATCTGTTTATGTGTTGCATAACATTGATTTTCTTATGTTGAACCATCCTGTCATACCAGAGATGAAACCCTCCTGGTCATGGTGTTTAATTTGTTTGATGTATTGTTGAATATATTTGGTAAGTATTTTGTTCAGGATTTTAACATCTAGGTTCATTAGAGAGATTGGCCTGTAGTTTTCCTTTCTTGTGGTGTAACTGGTCTTGGTATTAAGGAGATCTTGGCATCTTAGAATGAGTTACACAATTTTCCTTATACTTCTATTTTCTGGAAGCGTTCAATCAGGATTGGTGTTAATTCTTTCCAGAATGTTTGGTAGAATTCATCTGTGAAGAATCTGGTCCTGGGCTCTGTTTATTTGGAAGCTTTTGATGACAGATCCGATCTCATTACTTGTGTTTGGTCTGTTGAGTTCATCAATTTCTTCTTTCATCAAAATAGGCTGCTTGTGTGTTCTAAGAATTTGTTCATTTCCTCTAAATTATCCATTTTGTTGGTATAAAATTTTTCAGTGCATCCTGCTATGATACTCTTTTTATCTGGGGGTCAGGGGTGATATGCCCTTCCTGATTTCTCATTTTGTGTATTTGCATCTTCTCTCTTTTTTCTTTATTAGTCTGTTTTCAATTTTAATGTTCACAAAAAAAAAAGCCTCAGGTTTTATTTTTTCTCCTGCTTTCTTAAATTTTATTTCATTTAGTTCTGCTCTATTATTTGTTATTTCCTTCTTTCTACTCCATTTGGATTTAGTTTGTTGTTCTTTTTCTAATTTCTCCAGGTGTGCAGTAGGTCTTTGATTTTTAACATTTTCTTCTTTTTTGATACATGAACTTATGGCCATGAATTTTCTCTCAGTACAACTTTTGCTGCAGTCCATAGATTTTGATGTGCTGTGTTTTCATTTTCATTCATTCTAAAGTAGTTATTGATTTCTTTTGAGATTTCCTCCTTGGCCCACTGTTTTTCTAAGAGTGTGTTGTTTAGCTTCCATATCTTTGGTACTAATCTGGTTCTTTGGCCCTTAATGATTTCCAGCTTCATTCCACCGTGGTGAAAGAAATTACTTTGTAAAATTTTCTTTCCTTCTGAATTCACTGAAAGTTCTTCTGTGTCCTATCATGTGGTCTATCTTGGAGAATAATCCATGTGCATATATCCTGCTGTATTTGGGTGTAGTGTTCTGTATGTCTATTAGGCCCAGATCCACTAATGTATTACTCAAAATCTTTGTTTCTTTATTGATTTTCTGTCAAGACGTTCTGTTTAATGGTGTTAATGGTGTATTAAAGTCCTCCACTATAATTGTAGAGGCATCTATTTCTCCAATGAGTTTTTCCACCATTTGCTTCATGCATTTTGAGGTACCTTAGTTAAATACATACATGTTTATTATTGTTCTTTCCTCTTGGAAAGTTTACCCCTTTTATTAATATATAGTGTTGGTCTTTGTCTCTTACAATAGTTTTGCTTTTAGTCTACTTTGTCCAATATTAGTATAGCTGCTCCTACCCCTTTTTGCCTATTGTTTGCTTTCGAATTTGTTTTCTGATGATTCACATTCAGCCTCCTTGAATCCCTGGGTCTAATGCAGGTTTCTTGTAGACACAATATAGATGAGTCATATTTCCTTATCCATTCTGCCAACCTGTGTCTCTTGACTGGTGTGTTCAGTCCATTAATGCTCATTATTACTGTCAAGGAATTACTTACATTAGCCATATTTTCCTTTGGTTTAAATATTCCATATTTTTTCCCTTTCTGTGTTTTAGTTGTTCCTGCACTCTCCTCCAACTCTTTCTCTCATGTTTTATTTTTCCTTTTGACCTGTAGCTTTTCCTTTAGTATTTCTTGAATAACAGGTTTCTTATTGACATACTTTCTTAATTTCTGTTTATTTGTGAATATTTTGAATTTTCCTTCATTTTTGAATGCCACCTTTCCTGTGTAGAGAATTCTTGTCTGGAATCTTTTTCTTTTAGCACCATAACTATGTCATATTACTGCCTTCTTGCCTCTATGGTTTCAGATAAGAAATCAGTGCCTAATCTTATTGAGTTTTCCTTGCATGTGATAGTTCTCTTTTCTTGAGTTACTTCCAGTATTCTCTCTTTGTTTTGAGCATTGAGCAATTTGGCTCAAGTATGTATCTTGGAGTAGGTCTGTTGGGATTTACACTGTTTGCTGTGTGTTGTGCTTCCTGGACATGTATGTTAATTTCCCTCAATAGTGTTGGGATATTTTTCAGCCATTATTTCCTTCATCACTCCTTCTGTACCGTTTCCCTTCTCTTTTCACTCTTTGATGTCTATAATGTGTATGTTTGAGTGTTTCATGTTTTCATTCAAATTCCTAAGATTCTGCTGGATTTTTTCTAACTTTTTCTCTATCTATTCTACTATCTGATTTCAGGTATACTGTCTTCCATATTGCTAATTATTCCCTTTGCCTGTACAAATCTGCTCTGATGTGCTTCCAGTATATATTTTATTTCTTGGCTTGTGCCATTCATCACCATCATATCCATGATCTTTTTATGTATGTTTACAATTTTTACAATTTTGTGTCTTTTTAATATCCTTAATCACTTAACACACTTTATTAAGTTGATTCATGATGTTTGTTTGGGTAGCACTGATTAGTTTTCCATGTTCTGCATCTCCTTTTGATTTTTAGTTTGTTCTTTGAACTGGCCGTGTCTCCCGTTTCTTATTATGACTTGCAATTTTTTCTTGGTATCTAGGCAACTGATTATATTGATAGTTTTATTCAGTTAATTAGCTTCTATCTCTACTCTATGATTTTATTTAGTTGTTTTGGGGTGTTTTAAGGTTTTGCTTTTACACTTAGGTCCTTTTTTTTATTTCCTTTCTGTAATCTATGTCCTCTTGAAAACAAAACTTAGCACCAGAGAAATAGGAAGAGATAGGGAGAGAAAATGAATAATAGCTCTAATAATATTAAAAAGCCAGAGAGGGACCATACAGGGCATAGGAAAGTGTATATTTAACCACATTAAAAGTACAGAGGAATAAGATTAGAAGAGTTGAATAGTAACAATGAAACAAAAAAACAGAATAGAGAAAAATAGATAATGAATTAAAAAGCTGGTATTATTAGAAGAGAGAAAATGGAAAAGTAAAAAGAAAGAAAGAAAGAAAAAAGAAAAATTAAAAATGAAAGAAAACAGAGAAAGTAGGAGAAAGATAGAACTGAGAATAGGAAAAATTGGAGACCAAGAAAAGTGAGGTGGAATGTAAGAGCAACAACAGAAAACATAAATTTAAAGATGGAGAGAAAATATATTGCATAGGTAGAGAAAATAAAAAACCTAACAAACAGAGAAACAAAAGAAGGGGAAACAAAACAGCATGACCCACAATTTACATTGCAGTTTACACTATCTCCCATACAATCTTGTAGTTATGGCAAACTATGTAATGTCCTGTATCTATAACTTTAGTGTAATTCAGGACTACACCAAAGTTCCAAAAATGTCCCCATGTTCACCTGTTTTTCCCTCTTCCTATCATGAGAACTTCCAGTGACCACTACTACATCAATGATATAAGTTCTTCCATTGCTAGAATCACAAGTCTCTAGTAGAATACCAGAAGTCATTCCCCAATTTTGAAAGTTCTGGAATGGTGATGTCCAGTTCACCTCTAAGTGCGAGGGGGCTTAGATCCCATTAGCAGATGGATCATACCATCTTGCTTGCAGTTGCAATCTCTCTTTGTTCCTTGGGATAGCCATTGACCACCCTGATCTCCTTGTTAATTGTCCTGGGTGAGTCTAGTAAACTGGAATGTATGTGTTGCAACTCCGTAGAAATTTAGAGCCCAGCTGGCACATGGATAACCCAAAGATTTAAGTGTCTTGGATATACACCTATCACCACTAAATCTAACTATAGGTTCAAATAGAAAGGGCAGAAGAACCATGTAAAGGGAAACCACACTTGCGTGTAACTGTGTCACACAGAGAAGCATAAATTCCAAAGTAGGGTCTGCTGTCAGAGCACAAAATTCCTGAGCTGTCTGCCATGCCTATAGTGTCTGGATGCCTCCAGATCCCTCATAAGAACAGCAATTTGAGGTAGTACTTACTTAGGCAGTCAATGAGATCCTGTTGAGAAGTGCTAAAGTTTAACCTTTGGTTTGACTTTCTGACTGATTTTGAAGTATCTTTAGCCACATAAACTCAATTGTCTTTACCTTTCCCCTCTTTGGTGAAAGTCATTTTAGAGTTGCATTGCCACTTGTTGCTTGGTAGCAATCCCCTCAGTACTAGGGAGGCTTATCCCTGGGAGTAATGTCTCATGCTGGGAGGAAGATAATGAATTAATATCCTTAGCTTGGCTTAGAGAGAGGCCACATTTGATCAACAAGTAGGTTCTCAGGATGTAATGCTTATCCACTCTATAATACTAGGTTGTTTCCATTTCAAAAGTAAAGTTTTATAAATACACTCATCAAAATCAAGGGCTCATCAATGGACCATCCTCCTTCACTAGTCACTGCCCCTGTACTCCATGGATTCCTGCTGTCCCATTAGAGAATGAGGCAGTGTTCCCCAGGTTGGGGATTCCATATTCTTTCAGTTATTGTGTGAATCCTCACCAATCATGACAATTTCCCATGAACATGTGAACACATTTATATGCCTTATAGGTATGGTATATATTATTTTTAATTGCTCATGAATCATTCTCCTGGATACACCAAATGTTGGGTCATAAGAAAGTGTATACAAAACACTTTCTCTGATCATAATGAAATGAAACTGGAAATCAATAATTGATGGAAAAATGGAAATTTTACATACATGTGAATGTTAAACAAACGGTCTAAAATATCATTTAGTCAAAGAATAAATGGCAAGAGAAATCAGTAAATATACTGAAATGAATGAAAATGAGAACACAATATCAAAACCTATGGTATATAGCAAAGGCAGGTCTGACAGGAAAATTTAAAGCCCTGAACACTTACCATTAAAAAGAACAAGCTAAAACAAAAGACCTTCCTGCACATTTAAAGGATCTAGGAAAATAATAGCAAACTAATTGCAGGCAAGGTGAAGGAAAGAAAAAGATCAGAGCAGAAATGAATGATGTTGAGAACCA
The DNA here is from genome assembly GCF_030445035.2 of Dasypus novemcinctus. Lineage (NCBI taxonomy): Eukaryota > Metazoa > Chordata > Mammalia > Cingulata > Dasypodidae > Dasypus > Dasypus novemcinctus. The sequence continues at coordinate 2,956,680 of NC_080688.1, forward strand.
TAAAAAATAGAATCAGCAAGATCAAGAAATTCGACTAAACCTAAGCTAGAGTGAAAAGTAGAAAACAGAGAAAAGTGAATAATTAACATCTTGAAATGAGAGGGGGCATTAACATGTGCCTTACAGAAATAAGAAAGAGCATAGCTGGATACAATGGTCAATTGTATGAAAGAAACCTATACGACATAGAATAAATAGATAAATTTGTAGAAATAAGTGAACAAAGAAATAGAACACCTCACCAAACCAATACAAGTAAAGGTTAAACCAGTCATTCGAAGTAACAATCTTGCTCAAGCTCCTCCAAAATCATTGTACAGGAAGAAACGTTAGCAAACTAATTCTATGAAGCCAACAGCTCCCTATTAGGAAAAAAAAATGGTAAACATTCTGTGGATTAAAAAATTAGTATCAAGTGCACGTCATTGGACTATTCTTCTTCACTGGTCTTTGCCTCTGTACTTGGGAGATTTGCTGCTTAACTAGGGAGTGTGACAGTGTTTCTTGGAATGGAAGCTCAGCATTCCCTGCAGGATGTCTAAGAGTGATCTCTTGAAAGTGTCCATGTTGCTCAAATGTGACCACTATCTAAGTGAAACTCGGCATGTAAATGCATTACCTTCCCCCATCATGGGACATAACTCCAAGGGATGAACCTCCATGACACTGAGGGATTACTACCAAGCACCAACATTGTACTGAGCACCAACTGGTGATGCAACTAGAAAAAGATCTTGAATCAAAGCAGGAAATGGTAAAGACAAATGAGTTTACATGGCTATGAGACTTAAAAATGAGTTGGGAGGTCACCAGAGGGTTTGTGCTTATGCACTTCTCAGTGGGATCTCAGAGACAGTCAAAGTAGATATGACCCCAGGTAGGGGTGCTTCTGAGGACTATGGAGGCACTATGGTCCTAGGGTCATGACAGATAGCTCTGCAGTTCAGAGCCTTCTCAGTGGGCTCTATTTTGCAATTTGTTTCCCTGAGTGTGGTGGAGTTGGACTTAGATGTGACCTCTCTATGCGTGCTTCTTCTGTCACTTTTATCAAACCTGTGGTTGATTCTGGGGTTGGTCTATGCTTAGGATCTCTGGACTCTCTATGTGCCAGCTGGGCTCTGAGCCTCGGCAGTGTTGCAACACCTACTCTCCAGTTCATTTGACTTACCCAGGTCAGCCATCAGGGAGGTGAGGATGTTCAACCACCACACCAGGGAACCAAGGGAGTCTACAGATGCAAGCAGGAGAATTCCATCCATCAGCCATGTGGGATCTAAGGTCCTTCTCAATTTAGAGGTGGAGTGGACATCGCCATCCCAGGGTCCTCAGGATGGAGGAATAATATTTGCCTTAGCATGGATTTGCTGGTATTCTGTTGTGGAATAATTGTGACTCTAGCAATGAAAGAAAGCCTACCACTGATGTGGAGACAGTCACCATGGGAGTTGTTGGAGGCAGGAAGAGGGAAAAATAGGTGTGATATTTGGGCATTTTGGGGACTTGGAGTTATCCTAAAATGTATTGCAGGAACAGATGCAGGACATTGTATATCCTGCCATAACCCACTGAATGGACTGGGAGAGAGTGTAAACTACCACATAAATTATAATCTTTGCTTTGTTGCAGTACTCCAAAATGTATTCATTAAATGAAATTAATGTACCTCACTAATGAAAGAAGTTATTGATGTGGGAAGGGTGGAGATTTGGGGGAGTGGGGTATATGGGAACCTCTTATATTTTTAATGTAAAATTTTGTGTGATCTATGTATTTTTTAAAAGATAATAAAAATATATAAAATTCCAGAAGAATTTCTCTAATGAATATAAATGCAAAAATTCTCAGCAAAATATTTGCAAACAGAATCCAAAAACACATTAAAAGAATTGTGCATCTTTATCACGTGGGTTTTATCCCAGATATGCAAGGGTGGCCCAACACAAGAAAATCACATAGTGTAATCAACCATATTAATAAATTGAAGAATAAAAACCATATGATCCTCTCAATTGATACAGAGAAGCCATTTGACAAAATACCACATCCTATCTTGTTAAGGAGACTCCAAAAGAAAGGAATAGAAGGAATTTTCTCAACATGTGAAATGCATGCATGAAAAACAGATAGCTAGTTTATACATAGTGGTGAAAGACTGAAAGCTTTCCCTCTTATATTGGACAAGAGAGGAATGCCCACTGTCACAACTGTTATTCAGTATTTTGCTTGAAGTTCTAGCTAGAGCACTTAGAGAAGTAAAACAAATAATAGACATCCAATTAGGAAAATAATAAGCAAAAATATCACTTTTCACTAATACTATGATCCTGTATCTGGAAAATCCTGAATAATCTACAACAAAGCTACTAGCACAGTGGTGGGATATATGATTAATATGCAAAAATCAGTAGTAATTCTATCCACTATTAATGAACAATTTGAATAAGAAGTCAGGGGAAAAATCTCACAATAGAAACTAAAATAATAAGATATTTAAGAATAAACCTAAGCGTGGACACAAAGAACTTATATTTAGAAAATTACAGAACATTATTAAAAGAAACCAAAGAAGACCTAAATAAATAGAACACTCCGTGATCCTGGATTGGAAGACTAAATATATTTAAGATGTTAATTCTATGCAAACTGATTTATAGATTCAATGCATTTCCAATAAAAATCCCTACTGCATTTTTGCAGAAATGGAAAAGTTAATTATTTAATTTATGTAGAAGTGTAAGGGGCTCTGAATAGCCAAAAATATCTTTAAAAGTACTCAGTTGGACAACTCTCACTTCCTAACTTTAAGGCATGTTACTTAGTTGTAGTGGAAAAACAGCATGGACAGGCATATAAATAGACATATTGCCCAATGGAACTGAATAAAAAACTCAGAAATAGACCCCCACATCTACGGTCAAGTTAATTTTGTCAAGGCTATCAAGCCCACTCAGCTGGGCTAGACAGATCTATTCAATAAAGGTCCTGGGAGAACTGGATATTCATATCAAAAAGAAAGTAAGGGGACCCCTATATCACAACTTATATAAAAAGTAGCTCAAAATGGGTCAAGGGCATAAACATAAAACTATAACCATAAAAGTCCAAGGAGAAAATGTAGGGAAATATCTTCAAGATATTTGTGGTAGGTGGTATTTTCTTAAACCTTCCACCCAAAGCATGAGCAACAAAAGGAAATGCAGATAAAAGGGGCCTCCTCAAAATTAAAGTCATTCTTTAAAGGACTGTGTCAAGAAAGTACAAACCCAGCCTACTCAATGGAATAAAATATTTTGAAACCACATATCCAACAAGGGTTTGATACCATTTTTATATAAAGAGACCATACAACTCAATGATAAAAAGACAAACAACCCATTTAAAAAGTGGACAAAAAAATTAGATAAACTTATTTCTAAAGAGAAAATACCAATGGCCAAAAAGCATATGAAAAAATAATAAAAATCACTAACAATTTCAGAAATGTATATTAAAGCTACAATAAGTTTCTACATCATATAGAGTGGCCATTATTTAAATAAAACACACAAAAAAACTACAGGTGCTGGAAATAATGTGATGATATAGAATCATTTCTTCTCTTTTTGTGGGACTGTAGAGTGGTCCAGATTCTGTGACACTTTGGCAGTACTTCAAGAGCTGAAAAGAGAAGTGCTATATGATACAGCTATCCCATTACTATTAGTATATGCAAAAGAACTGAAAGCAAGGAAACAAACTATTTGCACACTAATGTTCATAGCAGCATTTTTCACAATTGCTAAAATATGGAAACAATGCAAATATTCATCAATTGGTGACTGGATAAACAAAATATGGTATGTATATACAAAGGAATACTATTCAGCTGTAAGAAGAAGTGAGAATGGGATGCATAAGACAAAACTGATGAAACTTGCAAATATTACGTCGAGTGAAATAAGCCAGACATAAAAGGAAAAATACTGTATGATCACAAAATATGATATGATATGACGAGTAAACTCACAGGGTAAACTCTACAGGAGATAGAATGTGAGATGAGAACTCAAGCTAATGCTTATAATGTGCATAGAATTGTTAATGTTTTCTCTTAAAGTGTGGAAATAAATAGAGTTGATGGTAAAAACATACAGTGAGTATAACTAACACTGTTAATTTATAAATGGAATCATGGCTGAAAGGAGTAGTCTATGGACATAAATGTTAATTGAAAGGAAACCAGAGAATAACCTGGGGAATGTGTAATATAATTCTTTTGTTTGTTGATCAAGATTACATTTAATAGTACAAATATGTGAATATTATTTTACAAAGTGTTAAGAATATGATGATACATGGGAAATTGCAAATAATGTAACATGGATATTGTTAAAAGTAATAATGTAATATTTTTGGATAAATTGCATAGAAGATATTTTATCAATACTAAGGGAAAACACTAGGTAGGTATAAGGGGTACAGCAGTTTGATATTATTTATGAATTCCTAAAAATAAGATATTTTTTAATTTTGCAACTTTTTTAACAAATCGATATAATTGATACATATTAATAAACATAAAATTCATCCAAAGTGTACAATCAATGGTATTTACTATAGTTACATAGTTGTGCATTCATCACTTCAATTATTATTAGAGAATTTTCATTATTTCAATAATAATAATAAAAACATAAAACAGACAAACACAAAAGTCCCTCACCTCTCAATCTCTCTATGCTTCTGCCATTGTACATAGCTGCTGTTTCTGACTATATTATGTTAAGTACATAATCAATGGCTTTTAGTATAATTACAATGTTGTATATTCATCATCTCTTATTTTAGAAGAATTTCATTACTCCAAAAAGAAAGAATCCACACCCCTTAGCTTTCCATACTCAGACCTAAATAACCATTAATCATCTTTCATCTTTATAAATTGATTTATATTTATATTTTATATAAATGGAATCATACAATATGTAGTACTCTGGGTCTGGTCTCCATCACTGAGTATAATGTTTTTTGGTGTTGTCTGATATTACATTTTGTACTATTAACTCAACATTTGTTCAATTTCAAAGAAAAACAGTCATATATGCAATTCTACCCATATTCATATTTCACATAATATATTTATATTTCTCATAATATATTTTGTTCATAATAGGCCAATCATACAGTATTTTTTCCTTTTTTATTTATTTTTTAATGTCACATTAAAAAATATGAGGTCCCCATGTACCCCCCAAAAAACAAGATTTTGATTTTGTTTGTAAATTCTTCTGTTCCTGTGGGTGTGATACCTTTTGATTGTATTAAATTCAAAAGCTTTAAGTTTACTTAAATCAATTTAGGGCCTTTGATTTAACCAAGTCAGTAGAGTGTGGCTCAGGGTTGTGTCCACAACCCCTTAGTGGCCTATATAAATGGACACTCAATCCATAAGACATAATGAAGATACACCAGTAAACAGAAAGAACTCCATAGATTCCCAAAGAGAGGACTTTATTATGACATAGAAAAAAGAGTACATGGTCATTTCAGTCCTGCCATGTGACAGAAATGAGAAGGCTCAAACAGCTAAAGTCCTGGGGAGATCTGAGCCATTTATCTGCTAGTTTGCAGCTGAAGAGACCACAGCCCTGAACAGCTGAGAAGGTCTGTATAGAAACAAGCCCTCCAGCCTAGAGCTGAGATGGGAAGAAACTGGACCCCTGAAGCCTCAAGAGGAAGAGGAAGGCTGAGCCTTTGTAGATTTTGGCAAGCATTGCATCAACACTTGGCAACAGACGGTGAGAAAATACCTCTTATAGTACCTTGAGTCAGACTTTCTAAGGCCTTGTGACTGAGATTTTATCCCAAATAAATACCCTTTATTAAAGCCAACAGATTTCTCAATCTTTACATCAGCAACCCTTTGAATGACTACACCTACACCTACAGTGGGTGTAGGATTTTTCATCTTGGAAGAATTAAAATGTTCTAAAATTAACTGAGGAGATGACAGCACAACTCTGTGATGAAAATGACAGCCACTGAATGTACATTTTGAATGGATTGTACAAAGAATGAGACGGTATAACATGGGTAATCCAGTAGTGGAAGAAGGACCATGATTAAACAAATATGAGAATATTCTTTCATGAACTATAACAAATATATAATGCTAATACAGGATGTTAATTGGGTTGAGTTGTGGGAGATACATACCAGATATAACATCTGGGTTACAGTTAGCAGTAATGCCTTGAAGATGCTCTTTCATAATTTGTAACAAAGGTTTTGGAACAATGTGAGGTGTTGGTGGTGGGATGATGTACAGGAGCCCTGTTTGATGATAGGAATATTTGTTTTATATGTTCACAACTTTTACTATACACTTATCATTATATCACTGGTGTGTGTGTATAAGTTAGTACAAGTGCTTTGGGAACCATTTAATATTGTATCAGTCAACTGAACCAAGTTATATTGCAATAAACCAATCAACTCAAATATTGGTGATGAGTGCTGTAAAGATTATTTTCAACTTGTGACAATATTCCCTCAAGTGTTGCCCATGGCTATGCTACACACCATCCAAACTCTATACTCAGGTTTTGGATGTTAATATTCCTGTGTAGAAAGAAAATATATTTAAATACTTTATCAATATGCTGAGGCTTAAATCCATATTCCTACTTTTGTTCAGATTTCCTTGCTAAAAGAAGCAAAACCAAGTATAGCATTCATGTATTGAGACATGATACACATCTTTTAAGAGGAGGACCACAGAGAGAGCCATCTCAGAGGGTGCACCAGATATTTTGAAGATCAGTCCAACTAGGCTTTATTAATTAATCTGGAACACACATGTTATAATTCTGCATTTCCAGTAGGGAATGCGCGTATCTGCTAGGCAAAAGAAAAGATCATGGAAAAAGGGAAAAATACAACAAAACTCTAGGATTTTGGGGTGCTTACATTATTATTAATTTATTATCATGGATTTTATAAATCATGATCTTGTGCACATTTGCGATCCTAGCCCAAGCTAGTCCATCAGGAGGCCTCCCTATCAGAGGTGAAAAGGAGTCTTCATAAAGCATGTCTACTGAAAACTTATTCTTGGAAGGAGTAGGGAAAGGCCTTGAAGACATGTTCACCATGACTCATTCTTAGTACTTTTTCACTCCTTGCCCCTCAGACCAAAAATCTGCAGGAGCCATTTTTCAAGACTCCCTCAGCATGATCCCTTAAGTGTGCTGATCCATCTCAATAGCCATCACTGGTATGATTTTATTGAGAAATGGTACAAGGGCAAGGCAACAGCTCTTCTCAGTTGACATAGCTTGTATATGCATTTTTTTAAGTTATTAAAAATGACATTATGCTTCCATTTTGACTTCACTATTTTAATTGATTACCATTGACATCTAGTAGCTCAGCTCATATTCTAACATTTAGTTTTAAAGAGCAGGGTAGCCAAGTAAGAACAGTGATGTTCTGGAAAAGCAGATGGTCTAGGGATCCCACAGGACACTTTGGAATATGCTAACAAAGGTCACATGGCTTTCTTTCTGCAGGGTAGCATCCCTAGCATGTGGATCATAAACAAGAGCTTGAGTATCTCTTGGGCGCTTCAATGCACAAGAGGGTTATTAATGGAATCAACGGGGGCCTAATAGTGGTTTGTATCTATAAGTTTTGCAATGTACAGTGAGATCATTTGTTCTTCCCTTTAACTCCCCGGCAGGGCTTCCCTGCTATGTCAGATTAGAGATTCAACAGAAGAGTTAGAAAACCTAGTCAAACAATTCCCTAGTCATTGTTTATGACCCTCCATCAATGGGATGACTGAAGTTCACATAGAATATATGCTCTGAATAACACTAATGAGACCTGCTGCTCATTTCCACACTACATAACTGCAAATTTTTTAAAGTTTAGTAAAAAATAATGGGCATTTTCCCACCCTGTGGCACTGTAGAACACTTCAGGGTAATTTTGCTTAGCAGGCCCAAAGAGAACTTAGACAACTAGTTCCCCTACACAATAACAGAAACAATGTCTTAAAGTTAGAAGGACAGAGGAAGTTTGTCATGAGCAAGTTTTGTCCTCTACCCATTTCATAGTTCCCTGACAGCAGCCACCATGAAGAGAGCATTGGCAGATGTAACAGTGGTAAGGGTAATTCTACCTCAAAGTTGTTCTTGGGGAGGAGCACCCACTGGATGCTCTCGAGCAGCTGCTGCAGCAGAGAAGGCCATTTCTGAGGTTTGTCAGGGGTCAAGATTCAAAACAACACATCGCCATGAGCACCAGTGTACAGAAACCCCCAGCATGTATGTGCTCACAGTAACTGGCACATCCTACCTCCAAGATTAAAGAACAGGGTGAGGAGAGCTGCCTAAGGGAAAAAAAAGAGCTTCCAGAGAAACCTGAAAGTTGTGCAAACTCAGCCAACCAACCTAGTTTCATATTGCAAGTCCCAGGTTGAAAACCATCTGCTGGGTTCCCAACTGTCTCCATGCTCTTGGCCAAAGAAACTTTTGTTGTCCTACCATGTTGATGCCTTTCACTGACACTGAGTTGTTCTCTCTACTTCTACATTTTAGCTTTGTGATGGGTCAGAGGCTCCAAACCATTTGTATCTGCACTTCTCCACTAAGGTCCTCTGTCTCAAGGGACTCAATCATCCTATGGTAAGGATAGAGGTTAATGGGAGAGTGGAAGAAAAAAATTCATTCTTAGGTCTTTTATTATTTTTTTAAAAAATTTTCTGCTTTATTTTCTTTTAAATGTTACACTCAAAATATATGAGGTCCCCATATAACCCCACCCCTCCCACATCAACAACCTCTTCCATCATTGAGGCAAATCCACTGCACCCAGGGAATATGTTCTGGAGCACCACTGCAGCACGTGGACAGTGGTCCACATTGTAGTACACACTCTTCCCCAGTCCACCCAATGTCCCACAAGAGGACACACAATGTCTAGCATCCACCCCTGCAGAACCACCTAGGACAACTCCAAATCCTGAACATGCCCTCACAACATATCTCTGCCTCCCTCTCCCAACCTTCAGCAGCCACCGTGGCCACCCTCTCCACATCACTACTACAGTTTCTTCCCTTACTAATCACAATAGTTCCCCAGCAGATCAGTGTACTATGATATGTGTAACTGCTGACAACTAGAGAAGATTAAAACAGATAATGCTTTCTGATTTTGGTCTGCAGAGACTGCCACTGAGACAATTCCCAAGTCCAATTATTGTGGGTCCCTTATGGCCCCTAAAACCTCCATTGTATGACCCCAATTACTGTATGCATTATTAGTGCTTGTATATTCTATGGGCACCCTTGCTAGCCTTCAATCTATACTCTGAAGGGAATTTCAGTAGGTAGGGCCATTCTAGAGGGCATATACCCCACCTGCCACAAACTTGTCAATGATAAAATACTGCCCAGCTTCATTCCTAAGCCAGTGGGTCAGGGAGTTATGAACAGGTAGATCATTGTGAGTCTCATCACATCCAGAATGTCTGGCTAGATCGTGGCCACAATTAATTCTTTTCCCGGTATGAACATGAACAAGTCATGTTCATTTGTTCCACTGCCTTGTGCCACATGAACCACACCCTACAAGAACACATTTGTTTTCTGTTTGGCTTTATTGAACACGTTGTATTGGATAACAGTTCTAGATTTGTGCCTTAAGCTACATATCAGTGACCCAGTCATGGTACATGAAATGAACTCTCCATGATCCAAATTACCCTCCAGCTATAGGATGGTTTAATGTTTTAATGAACAGTAAGGAAAGTTCTTAATTCCTGGCTCTTTTAAACATTGCAGATCCCTGGGGAAAATGCTAAGGAGTAGGTCAGATATGTGTGTTCTGGAAACCAATAACATCGGTAGCATGTGAGCTCTGGCAGAAATCCAGATTCTCAGGAGAGACAAGCACCACATAATCAGAATCTTTATATTAAAAAGACTCACAGGTAGTTTAATGCATTTTCAAATTGAGAAACCATGAACTAGGTTTTGCTGACCAATAAAAATATGTGAGCACATGAAATTTAAAACAGTTTTAGACTCATTAATAAGAAATGCAAAATAGTTTAAAAAACATAATTTAACCCTATATATAAAAAATTATAAGTCCTGTATCTCACACTAGTCAATCTTTGAAGTGCTCATTATCTACATGTGATTATATATTGGACAACACATGTCTAGGGCATGACCTAAGTAGTACATTTACTGTGATAATTTAAGTTAGATCCAATCTATACTCAATGTGAGAACTATTGTTTATTGGGAGACATATCATTTGAGGATGCCAGAAGTCAGCTCATATCCATAGTCACCAAAAAATATTTAAATATTTTAAACAAATCAATTTTATTGACATATATTAATAAAACACACAATTCATCCAAAGTGTACAATTAATGGCATTTGGTATAATCTCATAGTTTGTATCCATCAGTGCAATCATTAATAAAGCATTTTCATTATTTTAACAATTATAATAATAATAAATAAAAAATAGAAAACAAGAAAATGTCTCACCACTTAATCTCTCTGTTTCTCCTGCTCTGCACAGCTATTTCTGGCTTTTCTTGCCCACATGTTTATGTGTATGTTAAACAGTGTTTTGAGATATATTTGCATACCATATGATATATCCAAAGTGTATAATCAATGTTTATTTTTTAACTGTTAAAAGTCCTGTTAAAAGTCCTGCATTGTAAAATAAAGAGAAAAACAGATGGAAAGAAATTACAAATTTTAAAAGAGAGTGCAAGGTCAGATTAGATTTAATACAATCAATTATAAAATTTGATAGCATAGCACCAAATAGTTACAAATAAAAATAATAATTTGATTATAATAGAAATTAAGTATAACATACTTCTAATTTTTGTATCAAAGCTCTATTTGACACTTCTAAAAAGAAAGTAAATTATTGATTTAGTTATTTAATTTCCAATAAGGTCATAATTATTTATAGATAAACAAATTCCTATTTGGAAATTCATCACATCTTATTGGAATGAATTACAGCAGATAAAAATTTGTGAACTTATAATTTTATCAGACAGACAAACTCAAAATCTTGTTCAACAGTAGTCATGCTAAATCCTTATTGATCCAGATAAATTATTTTAAAGATTATGAGTAATAAAGGGTTAAAGAAAAATGAAATATCCAAAAATATATCTCTTCTCCAGCCTTCCTGAATTAAAAGGAGGGGTTTATTTTATAGGAATGAAATTACAGAATACTGATTACAGGAACAATTTTCCAGCTGACCTGAGTAATTATCTATAATGATAATTTACATTAACCTGGTCAACTCCAGCTTGTGGAATACCTTTTTTCAACCTTTCATTTTTAACCTAGTTTGTCCTTATATCTGTGGTGGGTCTCTTTTAGACAACATAGAGATGGCTCATATATTTTTACCCTTTCTATCAGTCTATGTCTTTTGATTGGGGAGTTCAATCCATTAACATTCACTGTTATTGCTGTGAAAAATTCATCCATTTTGTTCTTCAGTTCTTTGGTGTCATACCATTCTATTATTTGTCTTCTTATCCTTTAGTTTACTCTTCCTAATAATCTTCATTTCTAAAATCTTCAAATCTCTCACCCTTGTTTTTTTCATTTCAGGCTGCAGCACCCCTTTTAGTGTCTCTTGTAAATCTGGTCTTTTGGTAACATATTTTATCAGTTTTTGTAACATATTTCATTGGTTTTTGTTTTGTGAAGACTTTGAATTCACCCTTAGCTTTGAAAGACAGCTTTCCTGGATAGAAAAACTCTTGGCTTGCAGTTTTTCTCTTTCAGTACCTTAAATTACATCATACAATTTTTTTTGTGTCATCCGTGTTTTCTGATGAGAGGTCAGCACTTAATCTTATCTATTAAGTTTCCCTTCTATGTGTTGCTTTATTTTTCTCAGAATCCTCTCTTAATCTCTCAATAATAGGTTTCTTTGGGTAGGTAAATTCAGATTTATTCTGTTTTGAGTGTGTTGTTTTTCTTGGATATTGATGTCCTTCATAAGGATTGGGAAATTTTCACTTATTATATCTGTAAATATTCTTTCTGCCCCTTTTCCAGTCTCTTCTCTTTCTGGGATACTAATAATATAAATAATTTTGTATTTTACATTATCATCCAATTCCCTAAAACCCTGTTCCATTTTTTACATTCTTCTCTTTCTGTTTTCCTGTCTTTTCCATTTCAAATGTCTGTCATTTAGACACTAATGTGGTCTTCAAGCAATTAAAATCTGCTCTTATGTGCCTCAAATGCATTTTTAATCTCATCAATCATGTCTTTCATTCCCATAAGGTCTATTACTTTCACATGCAGGCTTTAACAATTTTCTTTATGCTCTCTCAGTTTCTTTATTAATATCCCATATTTATTTAGTCATATTTTCTTTATATTCTTTGAAGTGATTTAGGAAAGTTATGTGATTATCACTGATCAATTGTATTAAATCCTGTATCTCTTCAGGATATTTGGTTTGTTCTTTAGTTTGGGCCATGTCTTCTTGTTTTTCTAGTATGGTTTGTAATTTTTTGCTGATGTCTAGGCATCTAAATAATTTGTGAATTTAATCTGATGGCTAATTTCTTTCCTTTCTTATTTTTTTTCTTCACAGCTCTTTGATATTTTGTTCAACTTATCCTCAATCTTTAAAATTGATGAACTTAAGTTTTCAAAATTGGGTCAGGGACTCGAGGAGGGAAAATACTTTTTCCAGGGGTTTGTTTACAGAGAGCATGGATAATTTTTGTCTTTGCAATTTCCAGAACAGTCAGCAAATACTGTTATTCAGTACAACTTTACACAGAGTTGTTTTTAGTCTATACTTTCCTATGTCACTGTGTTGAATCTCCAGATTGGAAATTCAAAGTGAGCTTTGCTAGCCAAATTCACCAAAGAAAGACATGCCACCATCCCCTTCCTTTTCCCTTGAAAGAGAAGACATGGAGTATGATGTCAGTTCCTCTCTCAGCCAGCTGCAATGAGCCAGATGCTTTACCCCAACTTAATATCTTGTTGGTGGGACAGGGGGGCCCTTCCCAGCTGCCATGATGGCTTTGTAACTCATGTTTGTCATTTTTACTTCTTCATCTCTTTGTCCTTCATTCACCTGGGAATTGTGTGGCACCGACCTGGTGTGCTGATCTCCAAATCAGGGTCCTCAGACAGCTTTTGGCTCTTTCTCCATTGTTTTTGTGAGACCATTCCACTCTGTCTGTTAGTCCATCATCATCACCCCACAATCCTCAATAGAAATATTTATAGCATTGTTTGTCAAGGGACCTTTATGGGTTGGGATTTGGCTGTACATATGCCTTGCCTTGGAAAACCAGAAACCTTGGTTAATCCATAGAATATTTCTCAGGTGGGGCTCCAGTTCTTTGAGCTTGGAAACCAGATCCCCCAGTGACAATTAGGTTCTGATCTCATTCTTCTAAGACACCACAGAAAAGAATGTACCCTAATACCTCCCCTTTGGGTTCCTTTAGTGACTTAATGCATGCAGGCAGCAGGCATGTCCACTTTTTAGGTTCATGTGAGTTTCAAGATAAGACAGATATATAAGACTTCTACCTTCTTCATTAAAATGTCCAGTCAAGGCCAATATCCTTGCAGGGACGTGCATAATAATGGAGTTTCCAAGAGCTAAATAACAAGATACATTGGACATCTTTCATCTTCCATGCCTGGAGAAATTTGATCTTAAATGTGCAATCCCTAGTACTGGTTATGAAGATAATATATACATATGTACAAAGACATATGATCCTGACTTCTGAGATTTGAAATGCTAGTTTGAATTAACACCACAATTCATTATTCAGCTTTAAGTTTAGGTGGTGAAGAAAAAAAAGAAAAACATGAGAAACTAAAATAAGGAAAAAAATATATAATACTTAAAAGTCTATATCTGTGCTGACCATTGTGACAGAAACAAAACACACATGGCTGTTGAACACCTGACATGGGTGTATCTGAATTGAAATTCACTGTAAGTAGAAAATACACACCGATATTCAGATATAATGAGAAAGAGAATGTGAACTGTTTCACTAAGGATTTCAAAACTTTGGTTACATATTTATATAATATTTTACCTGTTAAAATTAATTTGGGGAAGTGGAAGGATATCAAGTGTTTGAGTACCTGCTTCTCATGTGCAAGGTCCCAGGTTTGATCCCCAGTACCTCCTAAAAATGAAAAAACATGAAAAAAATACATGGAAAAAAAACCAGTTCTTGTTGAGGAGCTGATGTATTTCAGTGATTGAGTACCTGCATCTCATGTATAAAGTCCTGACTTCAATCCCTGGTACTTCCTAAAAAAAGTTTAAAAAAGTAACTTGACTGTTTCTTTTTACTTTCTTTAATGTGGCTACTAGAAAAATATTTTATAGGTGAGACTTACTATATTTCTGTTAGGCAATGTTTTTCCAGTCTAAGAGACCTTCCAGTTCCTCCAGGTAGTTCAACCTGACTGTTAAAAGCCCTTGGCAACAGTTGAGAGGTTGAATAAGTTAGTGGGAAAAATTCTGTTCACCATCCTGCAGACTTGTCCAAGCTATGATTTGATTAATGTTAAAGGATCATGTGATGACTCAATCATGCCCAGGTACAGATCACATTACAAGCATAATACAATATCTATTTTTGGAATTCATAACCATATCAAACTACAACACTATTTGAATAAAATATTTGACATCATTATATACCTGTGTGGATATTTTACCTGCAATTTTTCTTCTTCAGAAGGCTTTAGGTTATTGACTAGATCCCCTTTATTTCAGTCTGAAGGGCTGCAGGTCCTTCTCAGCCCATTTTGAAAAGAGATTTACAGTTACTTCCAAATTTAAATATACATTTGACCTATGACCCAGAAATTCCATTGCCACTTATTTACCAGAAGATATAAAGCATATTTACACATAAAGATTTATCCATCAATTTCATATGCTTCTGTATTGGACAGCAAAAGGGTTTTTGATGCAAAATACCAGAAATCAGTTGGTTTTTATGAAGGGTATTTATTTGGGTTAGAAGCTTTCATTTACCAGGCCATAAACCATAAGTTACTTCCCTTTCTAAAGTCTTTTTCCATGTGTTGGAGCAAGATGGTTGCTGACATCTGCCAGGATTCATGCTTTATGGGTTCCTCTCTTCCTGGGCTTCCTTTTTCAACAGGCTCAGATCCTCAGTTTTCTCCACAAGGTCAGCAGTGGTTATGAATCTTTTCTAGGCTTTCTTCTCTCCACAAGGTCAGCTGTAGACTATCAGGGGCTTCTGCTATGTCTAAGGCAATCTCTATTCTTCTGTGTTTTTCTCCTGTGTGTTTGCTTCCAAGGCTCCAGCTCAAAACTCAAGCACAAAACTCCAACTCTGTCCTTTGCCAAGTATTGTATATGTGAGTCACCACCCACCAAGGGTCAGGGACTTAACACCCCACAGATATCACCCAATAAAAGTCCTAATCATAATTTAATCATACCCAGGTAGAGATCAGTTTACAAACATAATCCAATATCTACTTTGTAATTCATGAACCATAAAAAACTGTTACACTCCACCCTCTGAATTCCAAAAAAAGCATTATAATATTGAAAAAAAAACTTAAATCAGTGAAAATTCTAAGTATAGAATCACATCACAATCAGTTTAAAGAAATACAGTTTGTCTTTGTGCAAAATCCCTCTGCTATAGACCTTTGAAACTTACAAAACACTTTATCTGCTTCCAATACACAAGTGAACAAAGGGTAAGCATTTTCATTACAATAAGGAGAAATTGGGAGGGAATCATCAAGTATGGGTCCAGAACAGCTCAGTAAACCTGCAGAGTCATTTTTAAGTTGATGGTTTCTTCTCCCTGGGGTTTCATGGGGACCCACCCTTTCCACAGGCTTGCCCAATGGCCATTTTCTTTGTTCCACCCTCATCAAGAATCTAGGTATTGACCAAGTTCCAGACCTCACTCTCCAAGAGCATCATGGTCATTGCCATACCTTACCCAATCTTTGAGTTAAAGACTTAATCCTCCTAATACAGTGAGGTGAAGACTACATCCTCCCTAACTTTTTGGTTACAGGCTCAACCCTCTCAGAGCAATGAGTTGATAACCTAACCTTCCCTAACCTATTGGGGACAGGCCATCAACCCCTCTCAGACCTTTGTGATGTTGACCTTAACTGTCCTAATCCTTGAATAATGTGTTCCACCCTATCTGAACCCTAAGGTAGCAAAACTTTCCCCAACCATGGGGTGGGAATATTCACCATCTTCAAATGCTGGCTCAAACTCTCCTTCTCTGTACACATGAGTGGGCTCCTCTCTTGGCCCAAGGTGGAAGTCTTAATTCCAAATCTCAGCTTCATGGTTTTCCTCTTAAAGCTTTTTCTCCTTCAATCTCTCCTTTCCATGTCCCTTTTAGTCCAAGCTGACAGGGTTTTGTTCATACAACATTCTCAAAAAGCTTGCTGGTTTATCATGGAAGAAGCATGGAAATTAACTACGGATATCAGTAACAACATGACTGAGTCTTTACCATACAAGCTGAGATTGGTCATACAGAAAACTTTACATTTTCTCATGATTTCCCATTTATATTAATTTCTACAGTGACAGAAAACATGTTATGCTCCATGGCTTCAGTTGGGTGGAGAGTGACTGCAAAGAATTTTAATGCTATTAGGTAAATCCTGACTGCAGTGACAGTTGGAAAATTGCATATATTTTAAATCAGAAGACTTAAAATAGATGAATTTTACACATGTAACATATATTATATATGTCTGTTAAGAAAGTTCTCCCCCTTTGATACAGTGGTTACTATATATTCACTTTTCCTTCAAGAATATCCATTGTATGCCTACTGTTGGGGGGCACCTGTTTACCTGCCTTGCAATTAACTCTGTTTTAAAATTCATCAGCACTTAAACCATTTAGACCTGGTGATGGGAAACCTCAGGGTTTCTCCCTGGTAGTTTGCCGAAAATCTAACTTGATCCTTTGGATCTCTAAATCTTGCTTATTCTATCCAGCCACTTCCTCCTCTCCCCTTCTTATTGAAAGACCTGCTCAAGTTAACCTCTCTAAGCCTCAGCTTCCTATTTATAAAGTGCAGATAAAGATAGAGCCAATCTCTTAAGGTATTCCCTACATTATGTTCTCATATTGTATGTTAGTGAGACTATAAATAATGTTTTTCAAATTTCAATTTCTAGTTGTTCATTGTCAGTAAGAAGACATACAATTGACTTTTGTACATTGACTTGATTCCTGTGACTTTTCCAAACTCACTTATTAGTTCTAGTAACTTTTAAAATAGATTTTATGGCACTGTAAGTAATGTTATCTGAAAATTGAGATTTATTTTTTCATTTCAAACTTTATACCTTTCTTTTACTTTATCTTGTGTCATTGCACTAGCTAAAATTATTAGTAAGAAGCTAAATAAGAGCAAATATCTTTGTCATGTTACAATTTGTAGGGTAAAAGCACATACTCTTTCAAGATAACATATAATTATATATATAATATCTTTGCAGGTGCCATTGTTCAGATTGAGGTTGGTTTCTTGTATTCCTGGCTTGCTAACACTTTTTTAAAATCATGAATGGATATTCAATTTTGTCACATGGTTTCCTCCATCTTTTAGTATCATTGTATAGTTTTTTTAAAATTTATTAGTTTTAGTTTGTTGATCTAGTTAATCAGATTAATTTTCTAATTTTGAATGAGTTTCCTAGTCACAGGAAAAGCTTATCTGGTAAGACTTTATTATCATATATATATATAAATATATATATATATATACACATATACGCATATATAGATATATGCACACAAATTTATATATTGCTAAATCAACTTATTATATATTTTATTAATGACTTTTGCAACTATGTTCATGAAAGTTATTGGTCAATAATTTTATTTAATGTATTTGTATGTTTTTTATATTAAGATTGTTGAATGTATGGATATATGGTTCATAATATTCTAATAGACTCCTTCATTATCTGCAGATCTGTTGTAAAGTTACCTTATTCATTTCTTCTTTAATTTTCTTGGTCTGTCTGACAAGAGGCTTAGAAATTTTTAAAGATGTTGTAATGAGATAGAGTACCAATGTCTTGTTTCCACATTAATGTAAATGGCATTGAAAAAGGAAGGAACGAGAGGAATAGAAAGATGGTGGCTGAGTGAGCTTGCCTTGCGGTCTCTCCTGGGAAGAGGCAGCTGGGCGCCATTGGAGGATCTCTGGGACCAGGATTTTTCAGGATTTTTGCAGGGCAGGAAGTGTCTGGACATCGATTTGGTGGGAAGGTAACGGAGAGGGTTGGTCTATAAGATATAATTGGGGTTCTATTGCACAGAGGTGAGACCTGCACATGGGTTGTTCCCTCCTTGGGGGGGGTGGAGCCGTGGAACCAGCATTGTGGCAGCGCTTTTTGGAGGCTCTGCGGTGCTGGGGAATTCGCGAGCCCTGGGCGGGCTGTTGGGGGGTTGATGGGATGGGACGCCTTTGCAGACCAATTTGGGGAGACAGACGGTATTTTGTTGTGAAGCAGGGAATTTTTGATTGCAGACACAAGTAATAGCGCTCCCACCTGGAGCCCAAGCCCGGCTGCCTATCTGCAGCGGAATTAGATTGCTGGCAATAAAGGGACATAATTGGGAGGGTGTTATAGGGTGCGGCAAGGGAGGGGGACACGTCTGGAAGCCGATTGGGGAATATTTTGCCAAGCTTGGGAACTCCGGTTTTGGACTCTGTTGTCGGCGTTTCCAGCTAAAGCCCCACCCACGGGCCTGGCTTCTGATCTGTGTCATTAAATTGGCTGCAGTGTAGAGGCGCCCTCAGGTGGCCGTTCTGGGGGATCACAGGGTGGGAGCTGTCCAAAAGCTGAACTGACAATATATCCACATAAATAGACCCTAGTGAGTAATGAATTGCAGGGTTCAGACATAACATAGAGTTTGCGGATCTGACTTCCCCCATAGGGCTGGCGCCCAGCTGCGGGGATCCCTAAGGGCTGTGTTACACTGTGGTGCTCCTAGGCTCCCTGTTGACCAGATTTGTGGTGCTCCTAGGCTCCCTGTTGACCAGATTCTGGTGGCCCACACCCCAGAGACTCACATCTCTTGAGTCTTCAATATCTCAGACTTTCCATCCCTGAATCCATCACGCCCTGAGGTCCATCTGAGGTCCTTGAAGGCCCTAGCCTTCAACGTTTGCATTTTTTTCTTTTTCGTTTCATTTTGTTTTGTTTTTATTTTCATTTTATCTTATTTTTTACTTTTTTTAATGTCCTGATTGCTAATATTGCATTATCCCCTAGTCTTTTCTCCCAGTGTCTCCCCCAAAGTCTTTTTTTTTTCAGTTATTTAGGGTTTGTTGTTGTTGTTGTAGTTGGTGTTGCAATTGTGGTTCCTGTATATCTTTTTTTTTCTTTCCCCTACCTGTTCCCCACCCTTTGCCCACCCCCTTTTTCTTTCTTCCTTTCTTCTCTTCTTTCTTTTTTTTTCCTGTTTTTTTTCTCTCTCTCTTGTCCCTCATTTTCTTCTTATTTTATTTTAACTTAGTTATACAATAGGTGCTGCAGGGAACACCTCACATTTGCTGGGTTTTCTCATCCTCCACTGCCTCATTTCTGTGTGAAATGATTTAGGCTACCTACAGTATCCCCTTTCCCCTACATCTTGATATCCACCATCATCTACTGTCTCTCCTATATTCCACCTCCCTTTCTTTGTTCCACAAAGTGTCTAGCTCTTAATTTCTAATACCTTTGTTTTGTTTTCTGTTTGTTATCCACTCTTGAAACTACTACCTTTCTTTTCTCTTTCCCTCTCTCATGAAAATACTAGCTTTTTAATTCATAACATATTCCTCCCATATTCAGTCAACTACCTCATTATAGGTACTATACCTACTGTTATAATTCTACATAATTTACATGAATCTAATATCCATCCTCCCAGATCTCATAGTGTTGCTCTGTTAATATTTATCACCAATACTACTATACACTTTTTCCTTGCTTACACAATAGCCTTTCCCCAGCACTAATACTTTCCTTTAAAGTGAACTCAACCAGCAATAAGAAATTAGAATAAGAAGAACAAAGTGACAAAGAGAAGATATAACACTTATGCAAAAACAACAGCTAATTAATCCCGAAGACTAGACAAAGAAGCTAAGGAACTGATTAAACCCGTCAAGATAAAATGATGACCAGACAGCAACAAAAATCTACAAACCAAACCAGTAATCAGGAAAACATGGCTGAACCCAATCAACAATCTAAAAATCAGGAAGGGGAGCAGAACTACGCACAAGAAATGAAAGATCTCAGAACATTTATCACCGACAAATTTAATGAAGTAAAGGAAGAGGTTAACAACATGAAGATAACACTTGGAGGGGAAATTGCAGACATATGCAAAAAGATAACAGATATGATGGGAATGAACACCACAGTTCAAGAAATCAAAAATACACTTGCAGCAAATATCAGCAGACTAGAAGAGGCAGAGCAGAGAATTAGTGATGTGGAAGACAGTACATCGGAAATCAATCAGATAGTAGAATTGGTCAATAAAAAGGTAGAAAAAATCCAGCTAGGACTTAGGGACCTGAATGATAATGCAAAACACTCAAACATACATATTATAGGCATTCCTGAAGGAGAAGAGAAAGGAAAGGGGTCAGAAGGAGTGTTGCAGGAAATAATGGCTGAAAACTTCCCAAATCTACTGAAAGAGACAGATGTACATATCCAAGAAGCACAGCGCACTCCACTGGTCATAAACCCCAACAGGCCCACCCCAAGACATATACTTGTCAAATTATCCAATGTTCAAGACAAAGAGAGCATTCTAAAAGCAGCAAGAGAAAAGAAAACCATCACATACAAGGGAAGCTCCATAAGATTAAGTGCAGTGCTGATTTCTCATCTGAAACCATGGAGGCAAGAAGGCAGTGGTATGATATAGTCAAGAGACTAAAGGAAAAAATTTCCAACCAAGAATACTCTATCCAGCTAAACTACCATTCAAAATGATGGAGAGTTCAAAATATTCGTGGATAAACAGAAACTGAAAGAGTATGCCAACAAGAAACCTCCCCTTCAAGAAATTCTAAAGGGAGTTCTGCAGGAAGAAAGGAAAAAACAAGACAGGCAGAGTTGGAGGAGAGTGCAAGAGCAACAAAAAAGACAAAAATAGAAGGGAAAAAATACAAACAAAATATGACAAACACAAATCCAATCAAAATATGGCTAACACAAATAATTCCTTGAAAGTAATAACACTGAATGTCAATGGATTAAACTCACCTATCAAAAGATTCAGACTGGGATATTGGATAAGGAAATATGATCCATCTATATGCTGTCTACAAGAAACACATCTTAGACCCAGAAACTCATGGAGGTTGAAAGTGAATGGCTGGAAAACAAACATACAAGCAAACAATAACCAAAAAAAGGCAGGAGTAGCTATATTAATATCAGACAAATTAGACTTTAAATGCAAAACAATTGTGAGAGACAAAGAAGGATACCACATTTTAGTGAAAGGGACAATCTGTCAAGAAGATCGAACAATCATAAATATTTTTGCTTCTAACAAGGGTGCCTCTAAATACGTGAGGTAAACGCTGGAAAAAATAATTGAAACAATAGATGCATCTACAATTATAGTGGGGGATTTTAATACACCACTATCAACTCTGGACAGAACATCTCAAAAGAGAATCACTAAAGAAACAAAACATTTGACCAGTATATTAGAGAAGCTGGATCTAATAGACATATACAGATCATTACACCCAAACACAGCAGGATATACATTTTTCTCAAGTGCACATGGATTATTCTCCAAGATAGACCATATGCTAGGCCACAAAGAAAGGCTTAATGAATTCAGAAAGATCAAAATCATACAAAACAATATATCTGACCACAGTGGAGTGAAGCTGGAAATTTGCAAGAACAGAGGCCCAGATTTCACACCATGATTTGGAAATTAAACAGCACACTCTTAGAAAAACAGTGGGTCAAAGAGGAAACCTCAAAAGAAATCAATGACTACCTTGAAACAAATGATAATGACAACACAACATACCAAAATTTATGGGATGCAGCAAAAGCAGTACTGAGAGGGAAATTTATAGCCATAAATTCATATATCAAAAAAGAAGAAAGGGCAAAAATTGAAGAACTAACAGCACATTTGAAGGAATTAGAAAAACAACAACAAAGTAACCCAATAGGAAGAAGAAGGAAGGAAATAACAAAGATAAGAGCAGAACTAAATGAAATAGAACATAAGAAAGCACTTGAAAAGATAAACAAGACCAAGAGCTGGTTTTTTGAGAAGATCAACAAAATTGACAAACCTTTAGCGAGACTAACAAAGAAAAAAAGAGAGAAGATGCAAATACACAAAATAAGAAATGAGAAAGGCGATATCACCACTGACCCCACAGAAATAAAGACTATCACAAGAGGATACTTTGAAAAACTATATTCCAACAAATATGACAATTTAGAGAAAATGGACAAATTCCTAGGAACACATAATCAGCCCATATTGACCATAGAAGAAATTGATGATCTTAACAACGAAATCACAAGCAAAGAGGTAGAATCAGTCATTAAAAATCTCCCAACTAAGAAGAGCCCAGGGCCAGACGGCTTCACAGGTGAATTCTACAAAACATTCTGGAAAGAACTAACACCAATCCTGCTGAAATTATTCCAAAAAATCGAAACAGAAGGAACATTGCCGAACTCCTTCTATGATGCCAAGATTACAAATCCAAACAAAGACACCAGAAGAAAGGAAAATTACAGACCAATTTCTCTAATGAAACTAGATGCAAAAATACTTAACAAAATACTTGCTAATCGTATTCAACAACACATTAAATGAATTATACACCACGACCAAGTGGGATTCATTCCAGGTATGCAAGGATCGTTCAACATAAGAAAATCAATCAATACACCATATAAACAGATTAAAGGAAAAAAATCACATGATTATATCTATAGATGCAGAAAAGCATTTGACAAAATACAGCACCCTTTCTTGATAAAAACACTCCAAAAGATTGGAATACAAGGAAATTTTTTGAACATGATAAAGAGTATATATGAAAAACCTAAAGCCAATATTGTTTACAATGGAGAAATCCTGGACTCCTTCCCTCTAAACTCAGGAACAAGACAAGGATGCCCACTGTCTCCGCTCCTATTTAACATTGTCTTAGAAGTACTTGCTCGAGCACTGAGGCAAGAACCAGAAATAAAAGGCATTCAAATTGGAAAGGAAGAAGTCAAAATTTCATTATTTGCAGATGACATGATCCTATACATAGAAAACCCTGAGAGATCTACAATGAAGATTCTAGAACTCATAAATGAGTTTAGTAAAGTCGCAGGTTATAAGATCAATGCGCAAAAATCAGTAGCATTTCTGTACACCAATAATGAGCAAGATCAGGAGGAAATCAAGAAACAAATACCATTCACAATAGTAAATAAAAAAATCAAATACTTAGGAATAAATTTAACTAAAGAGGTAACAAACTTATACTCTGAGAACTATACAAGACTGTTCAGGGAAATCAAAGAAGACCTAAATAAATGGAAGAATATTCCTTGTTCATGGATAGGAAGACTGAATATTTTATCCTACCAAAACTGATCTACACATTCAATGCAATCGCAATAAAAATCAACACAGCCTTCTTTAAGGAACTAGAAAAACTAACTATGAAATTTATTTGGAAAGGAAAGAGGCCCCGAATAGCCAATGACATATTGAAAAAGAAAAACGAAATTGGAGGAATCACACTACCTGACTTCAAAACATACTACAAAGCTACAGTAGTGAAAACAGCATGGTATTGGTATAAGGAGAGTCACACACACCAATGGAATCGAATTGAAAGTTGAGATATAGAACCTCACATATATAGCCATATAATATTCGATAAAGCCACCAAACCCTCTCCACTGGGAGAGAATGGCCTATTCAACAAATGGTGCCTGGAGAACTGGATAGCCATATGTAGAAGAATGAAAGAGGATTACCATCTCACACCTTATACAAAGATCAACTCAAGATGGATCAAAGACTTAAGTATAAGAGCCAAGACCATAAAGAGCTTGGAAAGTAGTGTAGGGAAACATCTACAGGACCTTGTAATAGGAAATGGATTCATGAATATCACACCAAAAGCACGAGCAGCAAAAGAACTAATAGAGAAATGGGATTTCCTCAAAATTAAAGCCTTCTGCACCTCAAAGGAGTTTGTCAAGAAAGTAAAAAAGGAACCCACACAATGGGAGAAAATATTTGGCAAACATATATCTGACAAGAAACTGATAACTTGCATATATAAAGAACTCATATATCTTGAAAATAAAAAGATAAACAACCCATTTTAAAAAGGGGAAAAAGATTTAAAGACACTTCTCCAAAGAAGAAATACAAATGGCTAAAAAGCACATGAAAAAATGCTCCAAATCTCTAGCTATCAGGGAAATGCAAATCAAAACTACAATGAGATACCATCTTACTCCCATAAGATTGGTAGCTATGAAAAAAACAGAAGAATACAAATACTGGAGAGGATGTGAAGAAAGGGGAACACTCATCCATTGCTGGTGGGAATACAGAAGGATCCAACCATTCTGGAGGACAGTTTGGTGGTTTCTCAAAAACTAACCATAGATTTGCCATATGACCCAGCAATACCACTGCTGGGTATATACCCAGCAGAACTGAAAACAAGGACACAAACCGATATATGTACACCAATGTTCATAGCAGCATTGTTCACTATCACCAAAAGTTGGAATCAAACTAAATGCCCATCAACAGATGAGTGGATCAATAAAATGTGGTACATACACACAATGGAATACTACTCGGCTGTAAGAACAAATACACTACAAACACACGTGATAACATGGATGAATCTTGAGAACCTTATGTTGAGTGAAGCAACCCAGGCATTGAAGGACAAATACTACATGACCTCAATGATATGAAATAAGAAAGCTGCCTCAGAGAGCTAGAGACTGAACGATAGGCTAACAGGAAATCGGGGGGTGGAGGAAGGATGTGAGCCAACGTCTGCAGGGGTGGAATTTATGATGAGCTGGTGGTAAGTATGAACACAAAGAAGAGATAAAATGGGGGCAAGGTGTTGCCTTTGGGTGGGGCTTTGCAGGTTTGAAGATGGCTGGGGATGGGTGGATGGGTAACATTGCCCAAAAAGTGGGGGCAGGGAGGGACAACATATGAACATAGGAGAGTGTCAGGTGTTGGTTGAGAGTAAAATGCTGAGAAAATCATATCAAAATATAATTAGGAGGGTTACCTGTTTAGGATGCTCAGAGGGGATGGTCTGATGCGGGACGGGCTCCTGGGGAATGTCTGAATGCTCATTTTGCCAAAGTGGGTTGTACCATTGGGTAGAGACCCAAGTAGTGAGAGTGGGGGTGGACCCACATCCTGGGGAGGACTAATGCCATCAAATAGAGGGAACTGTATCTCTCGAGAGAAAGAGTGGCTCTCAGGGCATTGGGGCAGTTGAGCAAGTTAGGCCCTGAACACTGTTGCAAGTATCTCTGGATGTGGCTCCTTGGGAAATGGAGGTTGGCTGTCACTGTGGGCCCCAAGGGGAGGGGAAAATTGATGTTAAATGTGTGGAATCATGGTAAATGTGGGGTAAGAGAGGAATTTCGCGAGAGTACACAAGGATGGATATAAAACATGTAATATTACACCATAAACATATAGGGGATGACAGACTAATAATGTAAACCATAATGTAAAACATAGGATAACTAAAAATTTAGAAAACTGTATATCCTAAAGTATGGACCACAATGTAAGCACAGATGTCACCTTGTTTGAAAGCTATTGTCTCAGAGTTTGTACATCAGTTTAAGTAAATATGATATGAATAAGTTATAAGAATATCGCTGTGGAAGGGAAAAGGTTTTATGGCAGATGTGTGGGAGTACTGTATATTGTATATATGAATTACTGTGGTCTAGGGCTCTTGTGAAGAGAAGTTCAATAATTAGGAAAAAAGAAAAGAAAAAGATAGGATGTAGAATTTTTCCAAATCAACACGTATTCTATATCTAACCTTTAAACCCATCGCTATATCCCATTTTACTAGTAAGGGATCCTGACATTATATTTGGCTTCACTTTTCAGGAAGTTTTGGATCACAGAGTGGTTCAACAATGGCAGCATAGGAATACTGGTATAGGATACTATTGACAGGTGAAATATGGCTGACAGGGAGCTATACAGGGCATATGTCCAGGGTGCATGGTAATGTTTGGATATACTCATAGTGGCAACAATTAAAAACTACAGCTGGGGAGGTACTGGGTTCCTGGCCGGGGGTGCTCTGCCGTGGTCCTTAGGGGAGCAGCGGCAGTCCCCCAGGTGCAACGGTAAGGACCAGGAAGGAATGAGGGTCCAAAAGTGAGACCATGATACTAATGACTATGCTTGTGAGCCTATATGCCTGAAATAAGAACAAGGCCTAGTGCAGCACTGTGCCTAGGAATTTCCTCCTGACAGCCTTCATGTTACTCAAATGTGGCCAGTCTCGAAGCCAAAATCAGCATGTACATGCAATGCCTTCCCCCCAGTGTGGGACATGACACCTGGGGATGAGCCTCCCTGGCACCGAGGGATCACTACCAAGTACCAACTGATGATGCAACTAGAAAATGACCTTGAATTAAAGGTTCAATGCGGATCAGCAGAATATCCCTGTCTACATATAATAACATGACTTTAAAATGCTGTTTGACCTAATGTAAGGGGGAAATGGAAAGGAGAAATGAGTTTAAATGGCTACAAGTCTCTAAAAAAAGAGTCTGGAGGCTGTCAGAAGGATTGCCCTTATGCACAACTGAGCAGAGTCTAAGAGACAGATAAAGTAGATACAATCCCAGGTATTGGTTCCTTTGAGGGCTAAAGGGACCCACGGGTTCTATGGTCATGGCAGATGGGGTTCACTGCCATGTCAGATGGCCCTTCTTTGGAGCTGGTGTTTCTGTGTGATGGAAGTGGACTCAGATGGGATTTCTTTTCACAAGACTTTCATGCTACTTTACTGGAATTGTAGTTGGTGTTGGGGTTTAAGATATATTTAGGGGATTTGAATCTCTGGACTGACAATATGATAGCCAGGCCCTGAGCCTCAACAGGCTTCAGCTCCTACACTCTGATTTATTGGACTCACCACACTCAGCTAAGATGGAGTTGAAGAAGGACAACCACCACACCATGGAGCCTAGAGTGCCTATAACTGAAAGGAGGAGGATTGCATCCAGTATCCATGTGGAATCTGAGCCTCCTCTTGATATAGAGGTGCAATGGACACAACCAATCCAAGGTCCACAGAGAAAAGGTGGCATTGGTGTGGGAAAAGAGGCCATGGTGGCTGATGGGTATGGGGAATGGGAGGAAGTGATGAGATGTGGAGACGTTTTTGGGACTTGGAGTTGCCCTGGATGGTGCTTCAGGGGCAATCACTGGACATTGTAAACCCTCCCAGGGCCCACTGGATGGAACGTGGGAGAGTATGGGCTATGTTGTGGACCATTGACCATGAGGTGCAGAGATGCCCAGAGATGTACTTACCAAATGCAATGGATGTGTCATGATAATGGGAGTGAGTGTTGCTTGGGGGGGGGGGATGGTGGGGTGGGGGTGGTGGGGTTGAATGGGACCTCATATTTTTTGAATGTAATATTTTTACAAAATGAATAAAATTAAAAAAAAAGAAAATCAATATGCAAACATTATCTCAATATATCAGCCTCACCAGAATACAATAATTCCCCAAAAAATTCAATTTTCAATAGTATCAAACAGCTAAAAATAAATTTAACAAAATATGAGCAATATTTCTTCTCTAAATCTTTACTGAGAGATTTTTAAGAGTCACATTTCCAACATAAGAAGAAGCCTGTATGTTTCACCTTGTCTTCTTTTCAAATCTGAGGTTGTCCTTCGCCTGTAATATAGACATAGTTAGGAACATTACTTAGGAGAGCTTTATTAAGTTGATACTAAATATTTACAAAGAACACTAAAACTTAGATTTTATAAAATAAACTAAAACCAGGGCCCTAGTTGTGACCCTCTGGCTTACTGACAGTTAAGCCTCTTTATAAACTCTGAAGGCTGCTTTCAGGTACAGTAACAATTTTTTTAAAAACATATCTCTCTTTCCAATGGTATAAGGAAACAAAGAGACTGTTCAAGTTCAGAACAGATTAAATAAAATGAAATTATTTAAAGGAGATTTTAATTAGAAGGCAAAAATTGGGTATAATTTTTGTAAAAATCCATCCAAACAAAATCTCTAATAAAAAGATATATAGATTAATAGATAGATATGTATCATTTAAATATGTTGACTTGAAATAACATTCTGAATATAGGATTTTTAAAGTAATTATGTCATACTAGGAACTGCTCAAGCAAATAGAAAATCCAGTATTACATTTGTTTTGTCGGTATTGTGGAAAAGTGCAAAAATGTTTCTTGGGGCTAGTCTAGTCCTTCTGTGTTTGCTTTAAGCAGGGTAGCCATTTGCCCATTTTAGTTGTTGTCCTTGAGTAATTATGAATCAGTGTCTCTTCACACCCTTAAATATTTCTAGTTTGCATAATAAATTATAAGGTCACACTATTTTAAATTACTACCACCATAGGTGACATCAAAATGTGAAGGAGAATTAGTAAATTTATTCAGTCTGGCAAGAAGAAATGGAGAAAGAAATTAATGAAGGAACAAACAAAAAAAGGAAAAGCATAAAAGAGAGAAAAAGAGAAAAAAAAACTAGAAAAGCCAAATATAAAGATATATAGATTATCTTTTGTTTATAAATAATCAGTTACTAGTGACTTGTGTTAAATAATGTATGTTTTATTAGCCTATCAGCCATTTCATCCAGACTTTCAAAGTATTAGTTTAGAATTTGAGAATGGACTCCCTTTTAATTATATAAAATACTTAATATCAAAAAAGAAAAAAAAAACAGAAAAAGGAAGGAACGAGGGAGCACATTAGATATTACTTTGAGTATAGTGTAAATGGAGATTAAATAGTTGTTTGGTTAGCACCTGAAATAAAGGCCTAGACAAACACAGGCCCAAGAATATGTTTGAGAAACTTTCTTCTGATGATAAAAAGTCTGTCTTCTTAATTCTGGATATTACCATGTGGAATCTGAGCCTCCTCTTGACATAGAGGTGCAATGGACACAACCAATCCAATGTCCACATAGAAGAGGTGGCATTGGATTGGGAAAAGTGGACATGGTGGACGATGGGTATGGGGAAAGGGCAGGAAGAGATGAGAGGTGGAGGCGTCTTTGGGACATGGAGCTGCCCTGGATGGTGCTTCAGAGGTAATCACCGGACATTGTAAATCCTCACAGGGCCCACCGGATGGAATGGAGGAGAGTATGGGCCATGATGTGAACCATTGTCTATGAGGTGCAGAGGTGCCCAAAGATGTACTTACCAAATCCAATGGATGTGTCATGATGATGGGAATGAGTGTTGTTGGGGGAGGGAGAGGGGGGGTGGGGGGGTGGGGTTGAATGGGACCTCACATATATATTTTTAATGTAATATTATTACAAAGTCAATAAAAAAATTCTGGATATTAGAGTGGCATTGATCCATTTCTCAACTAGGCAAATCCATCTTTGTATTTTTACTGTTTATATTTATAAACAGTCATTTAGAAAGTGATATAATCTGGCTTGTCACATTCCAAATGTTTGAGCTTAACATCTCCATAGCGTACTAGTTTATCTTACAAAGGAAAACATTTGGAAATTGATCTGAAATTTTGTGACATTTATTGGAATGGAAATTAACTGGGATGGAAAAGAAGACACCATGGCAGCATATTATTTAAAAAGAAAAATTTCCCTATTTATCTATTTAATTCATGTTCATGATTCATGTAATGCATATTTTTCTGCTGCAACTATGAACCAGATGTGAAACATGCAGAAAAGGTTTTAGCTATGAGTACAAAGACCTTATATGTTTCTTTGTATTCTAGAATCACCTTAGTCTCAGAACTTGCATGAGGTAATTGAAGGGGGAAACTTGTATATAAATATCTCTGTGGGCTGCCAACAACTCCAGTGATCAGGGTTAAAGCCAGTGCTGATTGTCCTTATACACTAAGGTGGACAAAGCTAATGGGAGTCTCCAAAGTTAACCCTATGGACTAAAATCCAATTCCTTCACTGCAATACCTTAGGACTGGCACAATGGAAGAGGAATGAAGACATGTTTTTTTGGGAAAGTTGTTGTTAAGGAGGAAAAATATCTGGGGAAAGTTTCACCAACAAAAATGTGAGTTTGCATGGATCAAAAAGCATAGTCACATATAAAATAAAGTAATTCACTTTTCTTACAATTGCTGCAGACCTAAATACTGTCATTGTATTTCCTCCAAACACAGCTATTCTTGATTACAAGTCACATGGAAACAAATGTTGGGGTAGAGGGGAGTCAGCTTAGAGTTGTCACCTTAGAAACTGTCTGGGGGTCCAACAATGAGCCTTTGATACTGAAGGCTCTGATTATGAGCCTGTGTGCCTGAAATATGAACTAGGCCTATAGCTGTGGGGTGCTTAAGAGTAAACTCCTGAAAGCCTCCATGTTGCTCAAATATGGCCACTCTCCAAGCCAAACTCAGCATATAGATGCATTACCGTCCCCCCAGCATGAGACATGACTCCTGGGGATGACCTTCCCTGGTGCCAAGGAATTACTACCAAGCACCAGCTGATGATGTAACTAGAAAAAGACCTTGAATAAAGAGGTCAGCTCAGATTGACAGAATATCTCAGCCTACATGTAATATCAGATGTTAAAAACTGCTTTTTGACTTTAGATAAAAGGGGAAAATGAAAAAGACAAGTGAGTTTATATGGCTATGAGTCTCCAAAAAGAGTTGGGTGGTCATCAGAGGTATGATGGTTATGCATACCTCAGCAGGATACCAGAGACAGCCAAGGTAGATGGAAACTCAGGTGCTGGTTCTCCTGAGGGCTGCAGAGATCCACAGGTTGTATGGTCATGGCAGATGGCTCTGGAGTTCAGGGCCATGACCGTTGGCCCTACTTTGGAATTTGTGTCCCTGAGTGTGATGGAGTTGGACTCGGATATGCCTGTTACTTTTACCTGACCTGTGGTTGGCATTTGGGTTGGTGTATACTCAGGATACCTCAATCTCTGAAATGTACATGTGATGGTCAGGCCCTGGGTCTCAGCAGACCTGCAGCTCCTACCCTCTGGTTTCTTGGACTAATGCTGGCCAGTGGACAGAGAGGTGAAGAGGGTCAACCACCACACCAGGGAGCCAAGAGTGCCTACAACTGCAAGTAGGAGAATTGCATCCATCATCCATGTGGAATCTAAGTCCCCTCATGACATAGAGGGGGAGTGGACATAACCATCCCAGCATCCACAAGATGGAAGAATAGAGTATGGATTAGAGTGGATAACTGTGTTCTTCTGTGGAACTATTGTCATTAGTAAGGGAAGAAATTGCAGTAGTGATGTAGAGAGGGTGGCCACAATGGCTGCTGATGGTTGGGAGAGGGAAGAAGAGATGGTGTGGGGGCATTTTCAGGATTTGGAATTGTCTTAGGTGGTGCTGCAGGGACAAAAGCTGGGTGTTGTGTGTCCTGTTGTGGCCCACTTGGTGGACTGGGGGAGAGTGTGTACTGCAATGTGGACCACTGTCCTCATGCTGCAGTGGTGCTCCACAATGTAATTGCCAGGTGCAGTGAATGAGCTGCAATAATGGAAGAGGTTGTTGATGTGGGAGGGATGGGGTGAGTGGAGTGGGAGATATATGGGGACCTCATATTTTTTAATGTAACATTTAAAAAAAATAAAGCAGAACAAAAGAAACTGTCTGGGTTCTAGAATCTGCTAGTTCTTGACTGGCCTCCTGGCTTTAGCATATTATGCATCTAGATAAACACAGAAAATTCATTTTAATCATAAACCTATTTCCAAATTGGATAAAAAGTATTTCAGAGTTAAGCTGTGACATGGAGTTAGGCAGTATTTCCTGTGGTTCCAGGTCAGTGTGGGAGGCATTTGTCAAACACTAATCTCCTGACTCCACAAGTGGACCTCAGTCTACAGTTTTGACCACCAGTAACACATTCTCCTGCTCTTGCTCAGGAGACCTGTGCACTGTGATAAATCCCAGTATGTCAGAATCATGTGGGCACTTTTCAAATGACTGATAATTGAATATGTATTTAAGTTTTGAGAAGCTATGGTCTAGGCAGAGCTGCCCAATGGAATCATGAGAGACATATGTGTGACTTAATTTTCTAGTGGCCATGACTTTCAAAAGAGAAAGATATGCTTACAATTGTTTTAATAACCTATTATTTAACTTATTACATCAAAAATATTACTTCCACTTGTGGCAGTAGCTACATTTCAACTGGCCTGTGTCCAGTAGTGGTCCACATGTTAGAAACATTGGTCTACGTCATGAGTTAAATATTTTCTTTCCTTTACAGTCTCCATTGATCTAATCTATACTCAGAGATGTGAACAACTGTTTCTTGGGGGGGGGGGTGATGCCCATATGTAATGGAGAGCATTTTGTAGGAAGGATACAATGTGTATAGATTCATCTCCTTGAAATTGCAACATCCTTGGATTCAATTTTAGAAGTGCTCTCAGGTGGGGCTCCAGGACCTTTACCTTGGAAACCCGTCCTCCCAGCTGGCTGATGAGCTTGATGTTGTTCTTCTGAGAGATCACAGGACAGTTTGGGCACAATAGCCCACATCATGGGGTTCCTTCTTCAGTTAATTGATGCAGTGGGAGCTGCAGTATTATCCATTCCTGCATGGTTCTGTCAAGGTAAACCATTCAGAGGATACCTACTTGCTTCTTTATAGTGCTCAGCCATGGCCATTATAGTTGGGAAAATGACCAAGATAATAGAGATGCCATGAGTTCAGTGAAAATAGTCTTTGGGGTTATCTCTTAAGATGCCTAGAGAACCTGGCATCCCTAGAATGAGGAAATAAAGATAAAGTATAAATACAAACACAATGTGAAAGATTCATAACTCTGAACTACTAATAACTGAAATACTTTTTGGAATGAAGGACAAATTCATAATTTGGCTTTAAGTTGAGGTAATGGAAGAATCTAGACTGGGATGTCCAAAATGGAAGCCCCTAGGGACATGAAGTCATGGAGCACCTGAGATGGAGCTTTTCTAAATTAAAATGTGTTAAACAAATAAAATAGACCAGGATTTTGAAGAGTTAATAAGAAAAAAAGGAATGCATACAAATTATTTCATTAAAAACTTTAAAAAGTTTTTACATGTTGACATGAAAATAATGTGTATATTAAAATTATTACCACCTTTTTACAAACTTTCATTGTATATCTACTCCAGAATTTATAATTACATGTGTAGGTCACACCTCATTTCTCTGGGAAATTGTTGGGCTAGGCTTAGGGATGCTCCAAGTCAATAGCTAATACAAATTGACTGGGATGATAACCCACAACTGCACCTGAGAACTTGAAGTCCAAAACGGGAACTCAATTCACCTCTGGAAGAGAAACCCATCTTGTGATTTCATTAAAGAAAGTTATGAATATTTATTTCTTCTACTTGTACTGAAATGTGGGTTTTTCAAAGTGCTCCTGGAAGAAGGGCTCAAGTATCTTTAAGGGAACACACTGAACCTGGCTTTGATTTGGAAGAATTAATAATATTCTCCATTCATGGGCTTTCCTTTCTCATATCTGAGATTTATAGACATCTAAGAAGAGATAAGATATTTCATAAGTCTGGAATCACCTGGCATCCCACTGCTTCTACTGACAGCACAGTTCTGGAGAGAGATTAACTACAAAGGACTGTTATATAGAAGACTGATCTTCCCACCTTTTT
Organism: Dasypus novemcinctus; assembly: GCF_030445035.2. Taxonomy (NCBI): domain Eukaryota; kingdom Metazoa; phylum Chordata; class Mammalia; order Cingulata; family Dasypodidae; genus Dasypus; species Dasypus novemcinctus. The sequence goes on from NC_080688.1 coordinate 2,990,757, forward strand.
CACATCCTGCTTTTATTTTTTAACTCAATCATGTTTTGATTCAATTCTGGCAGAAATGAGATTCTTCTGAGTATTTTGAGGGGTTACCACAAACAAAGCAAATCACTTTATCTTGACAAGGCTTTTCCTTATTAACATATCCAAGCTATTGGCAAATCATAATTCTAGGTTAGTGTATTAGTCAGGCAAAGGTGTGGTGATGCAAAGTACCAGAACTCTGTTAGCTTTTGTAAAGTGTGTTTATTTGGGGTACATGCTTACAGTCACCAGGTCCTAAAGAATCCAACTCAAGGTACCATAAGCACCTTTCTCACTCCATGTCTGTTGCCAACTGTTGATGCAAGATGGTGAGGAATGTCTGTGAGAAATTCAGTCTTCCTTCTTCCTCTTAAAACTCTGTGGACCCAGCTTCTTCTGATCTCAGCTGTAGACTGACATAAGACTCACCTTTCTCTGTAGGGCTTCTTTCTTTCCAGGCTTATCAGCTCTGTTCCCTCCACAAGGCTCAGCCCCTCTGCTTTCTCCACAAGGTGAGCTATAGACTATCATGCTCATTTCTCTTACTAGGGCTGTGTCTGTGGAGAACACTCATTTCCTGCATATCTGCATCTGTGTGTTTTGTGAGAGACTGTTTTATCCCCACCAAGGGGACAGAGACTCAACTCTGCATATACTAATGATGTGGTTGAATCTAAGCCCTAATATTGAATCAATAAAATGAAAGAATAACCTCTAAATTTAATATAAAGGGTTCCAAAGCCAAGAGAAAAGATCAGTTTAAAATATAATCCATTAAGGTTTTTTTTTTAAATTTATAAATAATATCAAACTGTTACATCTAGATAGTGAATATTTTGTGTGCTGATAATTATATTTAGAAATAGCACCGAAAGTTTTGATACTAAATATTTGGTATCACTGTTAATCTTTACAGAATGAATGGAGGTAATATCAAGCACCTTTTGTTTGCAAAAGTAAAATCACATGTTTTTAGACTAAGAGAATTAAAACTACACAGAAGACTTTCCCAAAACACACTCACTAGTCCACATTCACCTATTTGAAAGGGCTATTTCTCTCTTTTGCCATGGTCCAGGTTTAGAAGGATGATAAATCAAAACTCAAGTGGCCCCTTTATAATCAGTCAGCTATTCAAGGTCCTGTGTTTTGTAAGTCAGTTAAAGAATCAAAAGTTAAATGTACTTCCTATAGTCCTACATTTTTCTGACATGTTATTAAAAATTATATATTATTTAAACTTTTTTTCTCTTCAGAAAGCCTTCTATATGAATTTAGATGACAGATAGGTGATCAGGGTTTTTGAGGGAGCATGAAAAATTAGGGAAAGGGTGTGTGTTGGGGGAATTGTGGGGAGGGAAGTGTGGGTAGGTGTGGGTTAAATTTAGGTGATTAATTAAATTGTCTTTCATGTCCATTGTCATTTCTTGATTACAGAGATACTCCCATCACTTCAAATCCAAAGCTAAGGTCTTTGTCAAGTAGTTGTGTTTCATGAAGGCAAACTGAAAACCACACAATTTTAAAAATTAGAAACAAATTTGATAATCATGTGTCACAGTCTGGTCCTATTTTCTGTAGCCCTGGACAACAGTGTGAGAAGCACACACTTCATTAATGAGATAACCAGAGCCTGTAACTGGACATGAAACCTAGAAATAGGCCATAATCTTTTATTCCAATCATGTAGGGTTTGTTATTCATGTCTGCAGGGCACAAAGCCTGCTGCCACAGCATTGGCAGTTATAGGGGTGAGTTAGAGGGATGAGAAGGAGGGTCCTGTTATGCCAAATTTAAGGATTTTTAAAATTAATTTGCCTAAATAATTTTTTGAATTATGAAATTTTTGATGGCATCATCATGAAATAATAGCAATAGCTCAAAATTGGCCTTTAGTAGTCTACTATTATGCACTCTTTATTTTTTAAATTTATGTTAAAATAATTTCAAATTTACAGACAGCTGCATACTTAATAAGAAACCATAGAGAATTTGAACATATTCCCCTTCAGCAGCTTCCCAGATCCACCAATTTTTAACCTTGTATATTTTATTTTAATAATTACATTTTAATTAATCATCTGAAATCTGTTATATTTTATATGTCACTTTACATGAAATGGATTGTTTTCTCAGACATTTCTTTTTAAACATTTGCAAACTTCACAAAGAATTTCTTGTGGCCAATTCTTAAGAATGCTGCTTCAACCTGGGGTAGGAAATTTATTTTGGATGCAAAATTTAATCTGGAAATTATATTTCATTAATATTAATATTAATAGATGTAAATATAAATATTGGTGTGCCATTCAAGTTTAAACTTTAATCTGTCCAATGGTGTTTTAAAAATCTCATATTCATTAACTGTGATACATACTTAAGGATATAATCTTTTCAGTGTTATGAATATTCACCCTCCAATCATGTCTGTTATAAAATCTTGTCACTTTACCCAAATTATTTAGGCTGTTCATAAACTGTAAAAATTTTGAGTATATTTCTATCCACCTATCCATTCATCCATCCTTATTCATTTTACCATAGACCTTAACAAGTGCTTATTGACTGTTAAAATTGTTCCATTTTGGCCTTTATTCTCCAAATGTAAGAGTAAATGGGTTTTAGATTGTGACAACATTTTAGACTGTGCATAACAGTATATAACACTTGATTAATTAAATAATAAAATGTGCTACAGATAATCTGACAGCAAGCCCCCAGGTGGTGCAGTTTCGATGTTTAGAAAGAAGTTTTTTCTGCTCACTTTTCTGATCCAGGCTTCTACCTCCATTCTAATGTCAAAAATGCCCACCACAAGCCTTCAAAACCCCACCCAATAGTATCCCTATGGCTCGGTCCTATCTCTTCCCTGTAGAAATACTTACCTCTATTTTAACATAGATTTCACCTGTGTAGGCATCAGCTCACAAATTTCCTCTCCCCCCTAATTTCCTGTAAGTATTCTACCACAGAATTATTGTGACTAGTTATGGAAGAAACTGTAGAATTAATCTGGAGAAAGTGGCCACAGTAGTTGCTGAGAGCAGGGAGAGAGAGAAGAGATGTGATGTGGGGCACTTTTAGGACTTGGAGTTGACCTAAATGATATTGCATGGACAAATGTTGAACATTATATATCCTGCCATAACCCACTGAATGTACTGAGAGACCGTGTAAACTACAATGTAAACTATAATCCATACGGTACAGCAGTGCTCAAAAAAGTATTCACCAAATGCAAAGAATGTGACACAATGATGAATGAGGTTGAGTGGGAGGAGAGGGGTCAGGTGGGCTGGGGTGGGGGATATGTGGGAACTTCTTGTTTTTTTATTTATAACTTTAAAAAATATTGAAGTATATATTCATACATAAACATACATAAACAATAAGTGTATAATAGTTGTGGACTTGCAAAACAAACATATATATCATCATACACGACTTCCATAACTCACCCTACCACCAATAACTCCTTAGTTGGTAAACATTTTTAACTATTGATTAAAGAGCATTGTCAAAATATTTTTACTAAACAAAGTATTTTCTCCCAACCAATCCTATTATTATCTTTATATCATTCATATATGAACATACATAAACAATTAAGTGTATAGAAAAAGTTGTGAACTTACAAAGCTAACATGCATAACATCATACAGGGGTCCCATACATCAACCCTCCACCATCACCTTGCATTGTCATAAGATGTTTGTTACCAGTTATGAAAGAATATTGTCAAAATCTTACTACTAATCATAATCCTTAACTTACATTTGGTGTGTTTTTACCCCAACCAGCACTATTACTATTTTTTAAATATATTTTTTTATGACAGAAGTTGTAAACTTATAAAACAATCATGCACATATACAGAATTCCCAAACAACACACCTCCATCAACACACAATGTTGTATGTCATTTGCTACAGATAAAAAATATCATCTTATTGTTATGATATCCATAGTGTACATTTGGCTCACATTTCAACACAGTTCATCTATCACATAGATGCAAGGATATCATATTATTACTACTAAACACAATCCATGAGTCACTCCAGCTGTATTTTCCTCATGCTTATCTACATTCCCAACAACCTACAATAGTGACATATATTTGCTCGAGTTAACAAAGGATGCTCTTGCATCTATACCATTAATCACAATTCTCATCCACCTCTTGGTTTACTGTGCTATCCAGTTCCTAGATTATTCTTTAGCATTCTGTCAATTGGCATTTACATAACTAGACTACCATTTTCAGTCACATCCTCATTTATAAACTAGCTGTTATTCATTGTGTGTTACTATCTACTCTACACATTTTCACAGTTACAGTAAAGCTAATTAAAACTTCTACATACATTAAACATCAGTAGTCCACTCAGTCCTCCTCTTATCTCCTTTAAGAATCCACCACCTAAAACCAGGTCTTGAAGATATTTTCCAATAATTTATTCTAGAAGTTTTATGGTTCTTGCTTTTATTTTAAGTTTTGTGCACCATTTTGAGGTAATTTTTGGATAAGGTGTGAAATAGGGGTCCTCTCTGCTTTCAGCTATGGATTGTTGCGGTGCCATCCAGTGGCTCTGCTCCCAAAGAGGTAAGGATGAACAGAACAAGACAACACACAATAACCACTCTGGAGATGCAGGCTGATGGCACAGGTCTGATTTATTGAGGAAGTGTAGTAGCTTTTATAGACCATGAAGCAACGTGTGAGCAGCTTACTGGCTATTCTAATTTAGCAAGGCTGATTGGTTCATGTGCTCTAGTTGCTGGGGGGAAGGCAGACTTCTGACGGACATGACCGGGCATGCCCGGGCATGTCTACCACATGCCTTGGTGCCATCTTTTGGGTGGAACCCCAAAGGCCTTATAGTTAGAGATGTTTTCCTACATCTAACAAAGCACTGGCAGCTTGCCCACAATTTCCCCCTTTTTTCTTTTATTAGAGGCAAGGCAAAGCACTGGTCTTGTCTTGTGCCAAGGTGACTGTGCCTGTCTTAGGTTGTCCTCCTCTGAGGATCTTACCCGTCATTGGCTACCAGCTAGGCTCTCTGGTACGGTGTTGATCTCTACATTTTTTGCAGGACTGCAAGGCCAAAGATATTCGTGGCTTGAGAAACGGTTTCTGCAGTGCCTTCTTCTGCTTCTAGAGCACTGACCATAGCCTGCTGGACAAGTACTAAAGTTTTAACATCTTTGCGGAGGTTTTGCACTTTGTGCAGTACATATCTTATACAAAGTATACACATTAGAAGAACATATCCAATGATAACAAATGTTATGAGATTAGAGGGAGTGAAAAGGGATTGAAGGTTAGCTAGGATATTGGTGATCAGTGTGGTGTCTATGGTAGTCGCTCAGGTGCTGTTAAGGGTCAGAAATTGATGGGTGAGCTGAGTGGTTAAATTTAAGAAGTCATTGTTCCAATGTCCGAGTAGTGTTTGTTTTAACATTGCTCTGGCTGCGGTAAAGTTTGCCATGCCATCAGTGGCACTGATGGGGGTAACACAAATGTGTGGATAATTAATGTCACAGGGCAGTCTTGTCAGTTGCATTATCATTTGTACTTCTTCTTCTATTAAATCTATTTGTTGTTGTACATTAAGTAGGCCACCATGAATATGATTATTGAGCAGGTTTTGTGTTTGCAAGGGGGTGGCCATTTTTTCTACTAAGTTGCTTATTGTGTTAGCATTGGAATTGATTGGACTATAGAAGTGATACTAGTGGCAGCAGCTGCTAGGCTAGCTATAATAGCTGCAATGAGAGCTACAACTACACCAACTGCTCTTTTTTGCCTAAAATGTAAGTATGTAATTAATTCAGAAGGGCCAGTTCACTCAGTAGCATTAACAGGAACCCATATTAAGGGGGGAATTCTAACAATAATAGCATAGGGATGCTTGGTATGGTTCCAGCTATTGGAAAGGACGCAATGGGTGATGTTACAGTCAAAGGATTGGTTGCTTGAGTCTATAAAAAGAAAGGGAAGAGTTACACAGGGTAAGGCAAGCACAGAGAGGGTGGCTTTTGCAGTCTTATTGAGGCTGGCTGCCCAGTCTGAGTCATTCGCGTGTGAAGAAACTCAAGTTCCATTAGTGAGCGTGGCATTCATCATTATGAATGGATGAAGATCTAAGCAGGCATTTTCTCTGAAGAGCGTCCATTTTCCAAAGACTGTCCTCATGGCATAGCAGGGGTCAAGGCCTTGATTTGGATGTCCCATGGCTGGAAGGGTAGGGCTTGAGGTCCAGAGGAATGGAGTGATCCAAAGGAGTGTGCCTGAAGTGGTGTGAGAAATTATTAAGAGAAGGATGCACCTTATGAATAACAGTGGTCCTGGTGCCTGTAATTGATGCAAGAGTCTGGAATCATTCTTTCTCCTTGGTATTTTGGTGCTGTGTATTGACTTCATCTCTGGCAGCTGGTCGAACAAGCCAGCTGGGGACCCAGATTGGCTGTTGTGCATTCTCTGGAAAGACACAAGCATACCCTCATCCCTGTGTTAATAGGGGATGGGGCTCTTGCCATGCATTTGTAAGGGGGTCTTTCCATCTAACTAATGGCTGTGGGGGTTGGAGTATTTCTAAGTCCTCCCCAGTGTCTGACTGCTGGGGTACAGTGTTCATTGTCAAATGTGAGAAAAGTCATAGTGATTAAAGTTTTATTTAGAACATCCCTGGGGGTATCTCAGGGATATTGCCCTTCATTTTTTTAATTTGATTTTTAAGCGTGAGGTGGGTGTGTTCTATGATAGCTTGGCCCTGGGGATTGTATGGGATACCGGTTTTGTGTGTGATGCGCCATGAGGCACAGAAATTTTGGAAGGATTTGGAAGCATAGCAAGGTCCATTATCAGTCTTTATTGTTCATGGTATGCCCATTTGGTTGAAGGCTTGAAGGCAAGCAGTAATGACATGTCTTGAAGTTTCTCCTGCAAGAGCAGTGGCAAAGGTGTATTTGAAAAATGTGTCTACTATGACATGTAGAAATTTAGTTTTTCCAAAAGTAGGTATGTGTGTGACATCCATTTGCCAAATGGCATTCAGACGGAGGCCACGAGAATTTATTCCCTGAGGTCGAAGAGGACCTAATGGAAAGAGAGGGCCACATTGTTTACATGCACAAGTGAGGTGTTTGCATTGCTGCTGTGTTAAGGAGGGGAAGAGATGATGGAGAGAAAGAGCAGACATGTGAAACTTTGCATGAGGGAGTCTTGCCTGGTCTAGGTCTGTGATTAATAATTTTACTGCAAGTGAGGAATTGGCTAAGGCATTGCCGCTGGCAAGAGGTCCCGGGAGTCCAGTGTGGGAATGAATGTGTTGGATGAACCAGAGATGTTTGTGATTTTCAAGGAGAGATTTCAAAAAAAGCAACATATTATCTTGAATGGTCATTTTGTTTTTAAGGACTGCATGTGGCAGCGCACGGATAGTATTAGTCGCATATGCACTGTCAGTGAAGATATTGAAAGGGATGGATTGGTGATGTAGGAAAACTTGGAGGACAGCACGTAGTTCTTCTTGTTGAACAGAGCCAGTATGTTGCTTGACATGGATGGAATTGGAGGCACCAAGGGATTTTACTACTATAGAAAAGTGAGTTTTGTTAGTGTCGGTAAAGATTGTAGCAGCGTGAGGGATAGAATTTGTAGGAAAGGAGTGAGAGGAGAGAACAAGTGGAAGAAGAATCATGGAAGTGATGAGTTTGTCTTTTGGCAAATGGTTATCAAGTGACCTGTGAATCCTGATAGGAGAGTTTGCATGTTCAAATCAGTTTGGGAAAGATGTTGTATTTGTTCTTGAGTGAATGGTAGAACTAAGGTGTTGGGTTCGATGCCATACAAAAGAACAGCTGTTTTTCTGAGTTTTCTCCCAAGGATACATATGGCATCACAATAAGAGGTAATTTTACCTAAATGACTAAAAGATAAGTGTACCCAAAAGGAGGGGGAATCCTGATATAGAAGACCCATGGGCATCCCAGGGGAGTTAATGACTAGAGTGGAAAGAGGGAGTTTTGGTTGAAAGTGGGCTAGGTGAAGATTTTTAATTCTGTCATGTATGAGGCTCAGGCAGACTCGTTCAGTGCTGCCCACCAAACAACAGCTGGAGGGGTCATGGTCACCCTCCAGGAGGTCATAAAGAGGCTTTAGCTCATGAGTGGTTACACTCAGATGAGGACACAACCAATTGATATCACCACAGAGGTGCTGAAGCACATTAAGAGTACATTTATGGGGCAAAACAATAGTGGGGATGGCAGGACTGATAGAGCTCATAATGGTATAGCCTAAGAAGGTGTAAGGCAGGTAGTTTTGTACTTTTCCAGGTGACAGGGTGAGGCCCAGTTGCATAAGGCAATGTAGAAGAGATTTCAAGCAGAATTGTAGGTGAATTGGGTCTGGGTGAGTGATGAGGATGTCGTCCATATAATGAATGATTTGACAAAACTGAGAAAGGGGACAGGTGGCTTCACTAATGAATATTTGGCACATAGCTGGACTGTTTTTCATTCCTTGTGGGAGTACCTTCCACTGATAACATTGTAGGGGGACTGAATTATTTGTGACGGGTACAGAAAAGACAAAGTATTGACAGTCGTCCTCATGAAGAGGAATGGAAAAGAAACAATCTTTGAGGTCTATTGTAATAATGTGGTAATCACATGGGATGGTTGAAGGATGAGGAAGGCCTGGTTGTGGGGAGCCAATCTTTGTCATATAAGCATTAATATTTCTGAGGTCATGTAGTAGCCTCCATTTACCGGATTTTTTTTGAATCACAAAGATAGGAGAATTATGAGGACTAGCAGAGGGTTCTATGTGCTGCAAGTTCAATTGTTCTTGCAGAAGGAGTTTTAGTTCTAATTTTACTCGAGGCAGTGGCCACTGGTCCATCCAAATAGAGTTTTGCATTTTCCATATTAATCTTATAGGTTTTGGTTTGGATAAAGTAAATAAAGGAGGACGGTCAGTGGCCTTTATGCTTGGGGGTAATTTGTAGGATTAGTAGTGGGGATGGCTCCCACTTTGGGGAGAACGTCATGCCCCCAAAGGGTATGAGTAAGGTTGGGTAACACAAGGGAGTGGAAGGTGCCTGTTCTGCCATCCAGGTCTGTCCAAGTCAATGTTGATGTAAGCTGGTGTGAGGGTCTTAGGCCTCCCACACCTTGAACTAGGGGACCTAGTTTTAGCGGCCATGAAGGGTCTGTGTCAGAAGAGTGGAGGACAGATAAGTCAGCTCCAGTGTCTATTTGCCCAATAATGGACTTGCCCTGCACTACGAGAATAAGAAATGCTTTACCTTGGGTAATGGGGATAGTCCAAAAAATGTCGGATGGGGGGGGCCTTCTCAGAGGAGGAAAGATTACCCTTTCCGAGGGTCACTTACTGACTGCAATGCCGAGCTGCACTTGATAGCTTGCTGATATTGTCTCCGGGCTTTTCAGGTCCCTGGTCAGGTGCCAGATGTTGCGGTGCCATCCAGTGGCTCCACTCCAGAAGAGGTAAGGACGAATAGAGCAAGACAACACAGAGTAACTGCTCTGGAGACGCAGGCTGGTGATGCAGGTCTGATTTATTAAGGAAGTGTAGTAGCTTTTATAGACCATGAGGCAACATGCAAGCAGCTTACTGGCTATGCTAATTTAGCAAGGCTGATTGGTACATGCGCTCTAGTTGCTGGGGGGAAGGCAGATTTCCGAGGGACATGCCCAGGCAGGCCCAGGCATGTCTGCTGCATGCCTCAGCATCATCTTTTGGGTGGAACCCCAAAGGCCTTATAGTTAGAGAGGTTTTCCTACATCTAACAAGGCATTGGCAGCTTGCCCACAATGGATATCCAATTCTTTCAGTAACATTTGTTGAATGGATTGTTCTGCCCTACCTCTGTGAGTTTAAAAAGCTAGTTAAAAATCACTTGACCATTCCTGTATGGGTCTGTTTCTGAACCATAGATTTGATTCCATTGGTCTATTTTGTCTGTCTTTAGGTCAATAGGATGTTGATTTTACCACTATAGGTATTATGATTAAAAACATGGAGATGAGGGTTCACTTTTCATTTTTATGTTTCTGGCTATTCAAGATTCATTACCATCCCAAATAAATTTAATGATCATGTTTTCAATATATTTTTTTAATGCTGGTGGAATTTTTATTGGGATTATATTAAATCCATATGTCAATTTGAGTAGAATTACTCAAATTAATGAATTAATGATATTTAGTCTTCCAATCCATGAGAATGGAATGTTCTTCTAGTTATTTAGCGCTTTTTTTTTACTTGTTATAACACTGAATTGCAGTTTTCTGAATACAAGTGCTTTACCTCATAGATTTTTATTCCTATTTAAGTTTTATCTATCATATTTTATTTTCACCACTTTTTTGATGCTTTTAGTTACTTTTATTGATCTAATCTTCATTTCTAGACTCTCTTCCAGGCTCCTCTCTCCTGTCTTTTCTTTTCAGGCTGTTGCACACCCTTTAGTATTTCCAGAAAATCTGCTCTCTTGCTTAGAAATTCCCTCAGTTTCTGTTTATCTGTGAATATTCTAATTTTGCCTTCAGTTTTGAAAGACAGTCTTGTGGAGTATAAGATTCTTGGCTGGAAGTTTTTCTCTTGTAGTATCTTAAATTATATGAGATGACTGTCTTCTTGCTTCCATGGTTTCTGGTGAGAAATCAGCACTTAATCTAATTGGATATCCCTTATATTTAATGCATTGCTTTTATCTTGCTTCTCTCAGAATTCTTTCTTTGTCTTTGGCATTAGACATTCTGATGGGTACATGTCTTGGAGTAGGTCTATTTGGATTTTTTTGTATGGGAGTATGTTGTGCTTCTTGGACAGCAATATCTATGTCCTTCAATAGGGTTATAGGGTTGGAAAATTTTCTACCATTATTTCTTCAAATATTTTCTGCCCCTTTTTCCTTCTCTTCTCTTTCTGGGACACCCATGACATGTATGTTTGAACACTTGTTGCTGTCATTTAGTTCCCTGAGATTTTCAATTTTTTCCATTCTTTTCCTCATCTGTTCTTTTGTATGTTTACTTTCAGAGGTCATTTCTTCAAACTCACCAATCTTTTCATCTACCTCCTCATATATGTTGTTATATTGTTTCAGTGTGTTTTTTATTTCATTTATTGCACCTTTCATTCCCATAAGATCTGTTATTTTTCTATGTATACTTTCCAATGTCTTCTTAATATCCTTACTCTTTTTAGCCATCTCATAGAATTTATTAAAGAGATTTGTTTGAACATCTATGATTACTTGTCTCAACTCCTTTATGTAATCTGGAGGCTTATCTTGTTTCTTTAACTGGGCCATAGTTTCCTGTTTCTTAGTATGGATTATAATTTTGTTGGTGTCTTCACATCTGGCTTACTACAGTATTTTTTCTGGGTGCAGGTTTTTTCTTTAATTTAGGGTTTCCTATCCTTTCTCCCTTGCTGGTTGTGAAGTAGGAGCCAAGCATGTAGTTGGTGCTATAAACTGGAGGCTCAAGCTGCCCTCATTGCAACAGGGACCAATAAAGCTTCTTCCAACTTTCTCCTTTTCTAGTGGTAGAGACAGAGTCATAGTGTGTGGAATAATCCAAATGCAGGCCTAGATTGTAGTTGCCCAGAGAGACTGATGAAATTACACATCCCTTTCTCCCCTGCCTGAGACAGGGATGGAGCTGCAGGCATGGGCAGCTATCTAAGCAGTGCAGATCAAAGATGACCACAGTTGTCCAGGCAGACTTCTGATTTTCAGTCTATGCCAGCCAAAGTTTCCTGCAGTTATCTGTATATACTGGTGCAGGGCTCCTCAGCCTCCTCCTTGCCAGAGGCAAGGCTAGCCTAGGTTAGGGCGGCAGCCTGATCTTTGTGAAAGAAACTGGTTCCTAGAGACATTGAGCGTTTCAGTCAATCCAGCTTTCCCCTCAGCCTGGGGGTGGAGTCAAATGGAGTCAAAGAGGCTACTGGCCTCTTTCTGACTTGGGCTGGTTCACACCACAGCTGTTCCCAGGGTTATATCTTAGCCAGCCAAGTCTACCAATCACTATCCAAAATTGGCAGCAACCATCCTCTCCTTCCCTGTTTCTGGGCAATGGAGCTTCCAATTCTAGACACATAATAGCTGCTGGGACAGCTCGTGCTGCCTGAGTAAGACTATCACCAGCCTCCATGGCTTGGCCAGTAATTTCCTGGAGAGGCTAGCACATGTCCCTAGCTTCCTTCCTGCTGGAGGTGGCCCTGGGGCCTAATCTAGAGCTTCAAAATGATCTGGATGGAAAGAAGCCAGTCCTCACCAGTGCTGAGGTTTTCAGTCTGCCACAATTCCCCTCATGTCAGGTGCAGAGTTAAAATGGTGGCTCCCAGTCTCTTTCTGACTTGGACAGCCTCAAACTTCAGCTGTTCTCAGTATTATACCATAGCCACTGAATTTACTCATCAGTAGCTGAAATTGGCACCCAACCATCTCTTCCTCTCCCATTTTTGAGAAGTGTATCTTTCAATTCCAGCCACCGAGCAGCTCCCAAGGTGGCTTGTTCCTCTGGTGGAGGATAGGTAATGGTCTCAGGGGCATGGAGTACTCTACTTATGAGTCTTCTCTGCAGATGAGCAGTCTCCTCCTTCCACTCCTTCAAGGACATTGCAGGATGCTTTCCTGGTCTCCTGGGGCCCCAAACAGGTGCTTCAGCTAGCTCCAGAGAATTATGGGTGTTTGCTACCTACCCTGTAGCAGGAGCTGATGCTAGGAGCTCTTTACTCCACTGTCATCTTGCTGATTCTTGCCACTTCTTTTATTTTTTAATGTAGCTTTTTTGTGACCTATGTATCTTCAAAATAAAAAATATAAGAATAAATACAAAAAATTAAAAAAATAAAATAGGAAGCGGACTTTGGCCCAGTGGTTAGGGTGTCCGTGTACCATATGGGAGGTCCGTGGTTCAAACCCCGGGCCTCCTTGACCCGTGTGGAGCTGGCCATGCGCAGCACTGATGCGCGCAAGGAGTGCCTTGCCACGCAAGGGTGTCCCCCGCGTGGGGGAGCCCCACACACAAGGAGTGCGCCCGTGAGGAAAGCCACCCAGCGTGAAAAGAAAGAGCAGCCTGCCCAGGAATGGCACCACCCACACTTCCCATGCCACTGACGACAACAAGACGCAGCAAATAGACACCAAGAACAGACAACCAGGGGAGGGGGGGAAATTAAATAAATAAATAAATCTTAAAAAAATAAAATAAAATAAAAAATTATGGACATATATGTCCATGTCCTTCAAAGGTGTTCAGAAATTTCCAGGCATTATTTCCTCCAACAATCTTTCTGTCCCCTTTCTCTTCCCTTCTCTTCTCTTTCTCTATAGCAATGTTGAATGTACAACATTGTGATTATTGTAAAAGCAATTGATTATCAACTTTGGATAGATCATGTGGTATGTAAATAGATATCTAAGACTTCTTAATAAGCAAATAAATAGTTTTGCAAGAATAGCCAGAAATAGAAGGTATGTATAACAGGGAAAACAAAGAGAGGTTGAGTGGTGAGGAATTCTCTTGCTTGTTTCTTTTCTGTTTTATTATTATTATTTTTATTGGAATACTAAAAATACTCTAAGAACAATTGAAATGATGGATGCACAGCTAGGTGGTTATATCAAATACCATTGACTGTACACATTGGATGTACAATTCATTGGATGTACAATCATCCATGAACTGCAGCACATCAAAAACAGTATAAATATTAATAGGATTACTCCAAGATATATACTTATCAAATTGTCCAATTACCAAGACAGAAAGAGAATACTGAAGACAGCAAAGAAGAGATCCATCACATACAAAGGAAACTTAATAAGATTAAGTGCTCATTTCCTACCTGTAATCAAGGATGCAAGAAAGCAGTGGTATGACATAGTTAAAGTGCAAAAAGAAAAATCTAAACTGTCAGTCAAGGTTGCTGTCTCCAGCAAAACTGGCATTCAAAAACAAGGGTTAGTTGAAAATATTCAGAGATAATTAGAAATTGAGGGATTGTTAACAAGAAAACTGAACTTCAAATAATATTAAATACTGAAAGGTGTTCTGAAGTCTGAAAGGAAAAAACAAGAAAGAGAAAGTTGGAGCAGACTATAAGAACAACTACAAAGATAATAAAAGAGATTTAAAAAATGGCATACATATATCCAAATAAAATAATGCTAATGTAATTCCCTGGCAGTAATATCACTGAATGTTAGTGGATTGATCTCACCAGTCAAGAGACACAGATAGGCAGAATGATAAGGAAATATGACCCAGGTATATGCTGTCTACAAGAAATCTTCCTTAGACACAGGGATTCAAGGCTGAAAAACAATCTTATGAGTAAATAATAACCAAAAAATTGTGGAAGATTCTATACTAATAGTGGAGAAAATAGACTTTAAATGCAAAACTATTGTAAGAGACAAGGACAGACACTGTATATTAGTAAAAGGGGTAATCCTCCAAGAAGAAAGAGTAATGATAAACATTTAAGAATGTAAACAGGGCACCTGAAAATACATGAGGCAAACTCTGGAATAGCTAAATGGAGAAATAGATACCTCTAATATTATAGTGGAGGACTTTAATAAAACATTATCACAATTAGAACATCTTGACAGAGTCAATAAAGAAACAAAGACTTTGAATAATACATTGAGAGTATCTAGACTTAATAAACATATACAGAACACTGCAATAAATATAGCAGAATATAAATTCTTCTCAAGTGCACATGGATCATTCTCCAAGATAAAACATATACTAGACCACAGAAAAATTCTCAATGAATTAAAAATGATTGCTATTATACAAATTTCTCTGACCACAATGGAATGAAGGTGGAAATCAATAAGGGCTGGAGAACCAGATTAGGCACAAAGATATGGAATTTAAAAAACTACAATCTTAGACATACACTTGGTCAAGGAACAAAATACAAAAGAAATCAGTAACTACCTTGAAACAATAGAAAATGACAATACAGCACAACATATCAAAACCTGTGAAATGCAGCAAAAGCTGTACTGAGAGGGAGATTCATAGCCATAAATGCATATATCAAAAAAAGAAGAAAGAGCTAAAATCAAAGCCTAAGTTCACATCAGGAAGGATTGGGAAAAGAATAAACTATCCCCAAAGGAAGTAGAAACAGGGAAAAAAAACAAAGCTTAGTGCATAACTGAATAATATAGAAAATATGAAAGCACTAGAAAAAATTGAACACAACTAGAAGTTGGTTATTTGAGAAGATCAATTAAACTGACAAATCCTTAGATTAACAAGGAAAAATAGGGACACGGTGCACATACACAAAATAAGAAATGAGAAAGGGTTTATCACCACTGACCCAAAAGAAATTAAGAATGTCATAAGGGAATAGTTTGAAAAATTACAAGCCAACAATAAGGACAATTTAGAGGAAACAGACAAATTCTTAGAAACACAGAAGCAGCCTATATTGAGAAAAGAAGAAATTGATTAACTCAACAGGCCAATCAAAAGTAAAGAAATAGAAGTCATAAAAACCTCCCAAATAAGAAGAGGTCAGTACCACAAAGTTTCACAGGTGAATTTTACCAAACTGGGAAGAACTAATGCCAGTCCTGCTTAAACTATTCCAAAAATTAGAAGTAGAAGGAACAATGCCTAACTCATTCTATGATGCCAACATTACCCTAATAACAAAGCCAAAGACACAAGAAAGAAATATTACAGGCCAATCTCTCTAATGAACCAGGATGCTAGAATCCTCAACCGAATAATTCCTAATAGCATTCAACAGCACATCAAATGTATTATCCACCATTACCTGGTGGGTTTCATCCCAAGTATGCAAGGATGTTTCAACCTAAGAAAATCAACCAATGTAATGCACTACATATACAGATCAAAAGAAAAAAAAAACAAACACATGGTCATTTGTATGCAGGAAAATCATTAGATAAAATAGAGCACTATTTCTTGATTTTAAAAAACTGCAAAATATAAGGATAGAAGGAAACTTCATGATAAAGAGTATATATGGAAGACCCACAGCTAACATAATATAAAATGCTGAAATCTTTAAAGTTTTCCCTCTAAGACTGGGAAAAAGACAAGGATGCCCACTATCACTACTCCTTTTAACATTATGTAGAAGTATTTGTTTGAGCACTGAGGCAAAAAAAAAAAAAAAAAAAAAAGAAAGAAAAGGCATTGAATTTGGCAAGGAAGAATTAAAAATTTCACTGTTTGCAGATGGCATGATCATATATATAGAAAGCACTGAGAAATCTGCAACAAAGCTTCTAGAATTTAAAAATAAGTTCAGTGAAGTCTCAGGTTATAAGATCAATTTGCAAAAATATGGAGCATTTATGTATAGCAATAATGAGCATTCTGAGGGGGAAATCAAGAAAAAATACCATTTACAATAGTAACTAAAAAAATAAAATACCTAGGCATAAATTTAATTAAAGATGTAAATGACTTATATACATAAACTATGCAGCACTGTTAAAGGAAAGCAAAAAAAAAAAAAATTAAAGTGGAAGAATATTCCCTGTTCATGGAAAGGAAAAATAAATCTCATTAAGATGTCTATCCTACTCAAACTAATATACAAATGTAATACAATCCAAATAAAAATCAAAACACCATTTTTTTTACTGAATTAGGAAAACTATGAAATTTATTTGGAAGGGCAAGTGGTCACAAATATCTGAAGACATTATGAAAAAAAAATGAAATGGGAGGAATCATGCTACCTGACTTTAAAACATACTACAAAGCTACAGTGTTCAAAACTGCATGGTATTAGCACAAGGACCGAGATACCCAGCAATGGAACCTAATTGAGTTCTGATATAGATCCTCACATATACAGTCATCTGATATTTGACAAGACTACCAAGCCTGTCAACTGGGAGTGAATGGCCTCTTCAACAAATCATGCTTGGAGACTCTGATATCCTCATCCAAAAGAATGAGAGAGGAACAGCATCTCAAACTTTATACAAAAAATCAATCATGATGGATCAAAGATATATATATCTATATCTATATATATATATCTATATCTATATATATATCTAAATTCCATATCTTTGTGCCTAATCTGGTTCTCCAGCCCTTATTGATTTCCACCTTCATTCCATTGTGGTCAGAGAAATTTGTATAATAGCAATCATTTTTAATTCATTGAGAATTTTTCTGTGGTCTAGTATATGTTTTATCTTGGAGAATGATCCATGTGCACTTGAGAAGAATTTATATTCTGCTATATTTATTGCAGTGTTCTGTATATGTTTATTAAGTCTAGATACTCTCAATGTATTATTCAAAGTCTTTGTTTCTTTATTGACTCTGTCAAGATGTTCTAATTGTGATAATGTTTTATTAAAGTCCTCCACTATAATATTAGAGGTATCTATTTCTCCATTTAGCTATTCCAGAGTTTGCCTCATGTATTTTCAGGTGCCCTGTTTACATTCTTAAATGTTTATCATTACTCTTTCTTCTTGGAGGATTACCCCTTTTACTAATATACAGTGTCTGTCCTTGTCTCTTACAATAGTTTTGCATTTAAAGTCTATTTTCTCCACTATTAGTATAGAATCTTCCACAATTTTTTGGTTATTATTTACTCATAAGATTGTTTTTCAGCCTTGAATCCCTGTGTCTAAGGAAGATTTCTTGTAGACAGCATATACCTGGGTCATATTTCCTTATCATTCTGCCTATCTGTGTCTCTTGACTGGTGAGATCAATCCACTAACATTCAGTGATATTACTGCCAGGGAATTACATTAGCATTATTTTATTTGGATATATGTATGCCATTTTTTAAATCTCTTTTATTATCTTTGTAGTTGTTCTTATAGTCTGCTCCAACTTTCTCTTTCTTGTTTTTTCCTTTCAGACTTCAGAACACCTTTCAGTATTTAATATTATTTGAAGTTCAGTTTTCTTGTTAACAATCCCTCAATTTCTAATTATCTCTGAATATTTTCAACTAACCCTTGTTTTTGAATGCCAGTTTTGCTGGAGACAGCAACCTTGACTGACAGTTTAGATTTTTCTTTTTGCACTTTAACTATGTCATACCACTGCTTTCTTGCATCCTTGATTACAGGTAGGAAATGAGCACTTAATCTTATTAAGTTTCCTTTGTATGTGATGGATCTCTTCTTTGCTGTCTTCAGTATTCTCTTTCTGTCTTGGTAATTGGACAATTTGATAAGTATATATCTTGGAGTAATCCTATTAATATTTATACTGTTTTTGATGTGCTGCAGTTCATGGATGATTGTACATCCAATGAATTGTACATCCAATGTGTACAGTCAATGGTATTTGATATAACCACCTAGCTGTGCATCCATCATTTCAATTGTTCTTAGAGTATTTTTAGTATTCCAATAAAAATAATAATAATAAAACAGAAAAGAAACAAGCAAGAGAATTCCTCACCACTCAACCTCTCTTTGTTTTCCCTGTTATACATACCTTCTATTTCTGGCTATTCTTGCAAAACTATTTATTTGCTTATTAAGAAGTCTTAGATATCTATTTACATACCACATGATCTATCCAAAGTTGATAATCAATTGCTTTTACAATAATCACAATGTTGTACATTCAACATTGCTATAGAGAAAGAGAAGAGAAGGGAAGAGAAAGGGGACAGAAAGATTGTTGGAGGAAATAATGCCTGGAAATTTCTGAACACCTTTGAAGGACATGGACATATATGTCCATAATTTTTTATTTTATTTTATTTTATTTTATTTTTTTAAGATTTATTTATTTATTTAATTTCCCCCGAGATACCCAGCAATGGAACCTAATTGAGTTCTGATATAGATCCTCACATATACAGTCATCTGATATTTGACAAGACTACCAAGCCTGTCAACTGGGAGTGAATGGCCTCTTCAACAAATCATGCTTGGAGACTCTGATATCCTCATCCAAAAGAATGAGAGAGGAACAGCATCTCAAACTTTATACAAAAAATCAATCATGATGGATCAAAGATATATATATCTATATCTATATATATATCTATATCTATATATATCTATATATATCTATCTATATATATATATATATATATGAGCCAAAACCATAAAAACCTTGGAAGATAAAGTAGGGAAGCAACTACAGGACCTAGTAAGAGGATATGTCTTCAGGAACTACTCACCAGTGCATGAATAGTGAAAGAAAAAATAGATAAATGGGACCTCCACAAAATTAAAACATTTGCACCTCAAAGGAATTTGTCAAGAAAGTTAAAGGACAGCCTACACAATGGGGAAAATATATTGGGTAAACACTTATCTGAAAGAAGTCTAATACCCAGCATATATAAATATCCTATATCTCAAAAATACAAAGACAAACAACCATTGAAAAAATGAGCAAGTGATGTGAACAGACACTTCTACAAAGAAAAAACAGAAATGACTAAAAAGCACATGAAATGATGCTCAACATCACTAGCTATTAGGAAAATGCAAATCAGAACTGCAATGAAATAGCTTCTTACACAAATTAGCCTGCTGGCCATTTAAAAAAAAACAGAGAACTTCAAGTATTTGAGAGGATGTAAAAGAATGGGAACATTCATCCATTACTGGTGGGAATGCAGAATGGTCCAGTCATTGTGGAGGACAGTTTGCTAATCATCAATAAAATAAATATAGATTTACCATATGACCCAGCAATTCTACTGCTGGGTATATGCCCAGAAGAATTGAAAACAAGGATATGAACAGATAGATATCTGCACATCAATTATCATAGCTGCATTATTCACTATTGCCAAAAGTTGAAATCTACCCAAATGCCCAACAACAGATGAATAGATAAACATAATGTGGTATATACTTACAATGCACTATTTCTCAGCTGTAAGAAGGAGTACAGTAATAACATATGGGATAACATGGTTGAAACTTGAGGACCTTATATTTAGTGAAGCAAGCCAGGCATTGAAGGCATTACATGACCTCTCTGATAACAATTAAGGAAATTTAGCCAAGTTAGAGAGCTAGAGTCTGGAAGGTTGGTTTACAAGAAATACAAAGGGAGAAGAAGTTTGTGAGCCAACGCCCACATGGACAAAATCTATGATAAGTTGGAAGTGAATAGTTGTCCAGTGAATCATATAACAAAGATTTAGGGATACTATTGGGTTGAGCAGTGCAAGCTTGACAAGTGGTTATGGTCTATTGTGGGGTGAATGAGATGGAAGGTCAATGGAACTGGGGAAAGGCTTGGAGGAGGGAGCAGGTGAACATTGGGATTTGGTGAGTACGTGGTTGAAACCGCAATGTGGAAGAAACTCTTTTGGAAATATGACAAGGAAGTGTTACTGGTTTAGGGTGTTGGATGTAGGAGCATTCAGGACAGAGCACACCTGGGGCAGACTTCTAGAGAATTTGTGAGTGATAATTTTGTCAGAGTATGTTGTTTCAGTGAGGGAGGCCCACAAAATAAGTGGGAAGGAGTTGGACTCCCATACTGGGGAGGCCTGATATGTTCTTACACAGAGGGTAATGTGTCTCTTGAGAATGTGGTCAGTCCCTAATAGAAGAGGACAGACCAGGGTTTCAATCCCTCAGTATTGTTACAGAAATCTAGAATCCTGTCCTTCAAGGAGTGAAGCCTGGTGGTCACTGTAGGCCCAGAGGGGATGGGGAGCAGGAAGAGTATAGATGGAAGAGGGGGAAGTTACATCAGCTGTAAGAAATTCACTGTCCACCTGTAAAAAGTTTATTAATAAGGAAGGGGGAAACGGGGAAGATGTTGGGTATATGTGAGTCCCCTGTACTCTGTATGTGACTTTACTATGATCTAAAACTTCTTCAAAGACAAAATGAAAATAATAATAAGACACTGGGGAAGAAATGGAAGAAAATTCCACTGTACATGTAGTACAACAGTTATTATAGTGAAGAAAAGCAAAACATCAAAAAAATTAATGTTTTTCATTTTTTAACCAATTTTATTTATTTTAGTTCTTCTTGAGGACATTCCCCCTTCAATCTCTACCCTTCCTGTACCTTTTAATCCAGACTGAGTGGTTTCATTCATACAAATCTCACAAAAAATCTTGTTGGTATAGTTTTTAGGAAACAGGGGTCTAAGTCACCAGGCAATAATATTTTCCACAAGTCCTTTGTGGATAACTGCATTTACAATCTTGACTTAAAAGTTCTAAGTTTAATTAAACCTTCATATTGGCACTGTGACAGTTTGAAATTGTTTGTGAATCACAAAAAGAGAAAGGTTATGTTTGTGAACTAATCTATGCCTCTAGGTAAAATATCTTTGATTATATTAGATTCAGTTCAGGGGCCCTTGATTGGATTACCTGTTATTGTTTTGAGAGTTTTCTTTGATTTGATCACATCAGTAACATGTGACAGAGGTTGAGTTCCCACTACTTTCATGGGCTGATATAAATCAACACTCACTCAAGAAGACACATGGCAGAGAGAAAACTTTGTCATTTTGAATTCAATTTTATTGATACTTACTAATGAAGCATACAATTACTCCAAGGTGTACAATCAATGACATTTGCTATAATCACATATTTTTACATTAATCAACTCAATCACTATTAGAAAATTTTCAGCATTTCAATAATAATAATAGACAAAAACAATCCAAACAAAAAAGAAAATTCCTCACCTCTCAAACTTTCTATGCTTCTCCCACTGTACTTAACTGCTGTTTCTGGCTATTCTGTCTGAAGTATATAATCAATGACTTTCAGTATAATCACAATGTTATATATTCATCATCTTAAAAAGTCTAGAACAATTTCATTACTCTGAAAAGAAAGACTCCAAACCCTTTAGAATTCCTTCCTCAGGCCTACATAATGACTAATCTTTCAGTCTTATGAATTGATTTATATTTACATTTTATATAAATGGAAACACACAATGTGTGATACTCTATATCTGGACTTCTTCATTTAGTATAATGCTATTTTTTGTATGATATTAAAATTGTGTAGTATTAACTTACATTTTTTTCACTTTCAAGGAAAAATGGTCTTATATATGCAATTCTACCCATATTCATACTTCACATAACATATTTATATTTCACATAATTTGTTTAGTTCATAATAGGGAAGGCATGCAGTACTTGTCCTGTGTCTGCCTTGCTTCACTCAACTTAATGTCCTCCAGGATTATCCATGTTGTCATATGTTTCACAATTTTATTTCCTCTTAATGCTGCATAATGTTCCATCATGTGTATACTCTACAATTTGTTTATCCATTTATCAGTTGATGGATACCTGGATTGTTTCCAACCTTTGGCTATCATGAAAATTGCCCCTGTGAAAGTCAGTGTGTGTATATCTATTCACATCACGGCTCTCCTTTCTCTTGGATATATACCTAGCAATGGTATTGATGGGTCCCATGGCAGGTCTATATTCAACTTCAATAGAAACTGCCAGTCTTCCACAGTGAATGTACTTTTCCACGTTCCCACTAACAGTGAAAAAGCATTCCTATCTCCCCACAACCTCTCCAACATTTACAATTTTCTGACTTTTTAATAGTGGCCAGTTTAATAGGTGCAAAATAATATGAAATTGTACTTTTGATTTGCATTTCCCTACTTGCTAGTAACGGTGAACATTTTTTCATGTGTTTTTTCCATTTTTTAGTTGGATGCATTGTGGGAAGCTGTGTGAAAATGTCTGCTGATAAGCACCATCTGCTGGCCATTATGGAAATTACATGGACAGAAACTACTTTTAGAGATTTCTCTACCCCACACCTGGAACATAGTCTGCACCACATTAGTGAGTCTCATCCATGGTGTTTGGTAACTTAAGCTGAGTAATTTTAAAGACTTAAAATAAGTATCAAAGAGCTGTTAAAATAATAATAGGGAAGAGAGTGAAATTGTCCATCACATTAAAGTCACCAATATATCAGATACTTTAGACATCAGCAAAAAATTATAAGCCATACTATGAGAGAGGAAGAGATGGTTCAACAAAAGGAACAAAAAATTTCCTGTCCTAAATTATATTGCAGGGACAGATGCTGTACGTTATATATCCTGCCATAACCCACTGAATGGACTGGGGGAGACTGTAAACTACAATGTAAACTATTATCCATGTGGTGCAGGAGTGCTCCAAAATGTATTCACCAAATGCAATGAATGTGCCACATGATGAAAGAGGTTGTTGATGTGGGAGGAGGTGGTGAGTGGTGTAGAGGTTATATAGAAACCTCTTATATTTTTTTAATGTAACATTAAAAAATAAAGATATCATAAAAATAAAATAAAATAATAATAAGAAAAAATACATTAGTGGAACATAAGAGCAGATTGAAATGTTTGAAGACAGAATTCATGATTTTGAAGGCAGAACATCGGCTCTGTCATTGTGATCCTGGTATCCTGGGGGGAAATGAGACATGCTGAGGAAGAGGTAGCATATCAGGGAAGACTGAAGCATTTTACAAGTTTGTAACGAACTTGCTTCAAAATGTGCCCTCTGACTTTGATGAGAAAGCAGCTTTGAATTGGCAACTTCCTTTTCCTGTGATCTGTTTTTTTCTGTGTCTCTGGGTTTATATAACACCCAGCAAGGTGGTGTGACTCAACCTGAATCATACTTCATTGACACAGTCTAATCAAAATCCCTAAAGTGATCTCATCAAGTAATCTAATCAACCAAATTTAATGCAATCAAAGAGTATCACAGGATCAAAAATGCATTAGTTTAAAAATGTAAACCTTCATACTTTGGGCCGCATAGAATAATCTCAAATAGTCACATAGAAGTTGCAGGCTTATAAAACAATCATGCATTAAAGACAGGATACCATCCTATTATTAACACCATTCATTAGTTTAGTCCACTTCCTATGATTGATGAAAGAATAATTTTATAGATGCATTATTAATTGTAGTGGCTGGTTGAACATGTGGTTCACTGTTTATGTAGTACAGTTCCACATATTTTTCATTAATTTTATTTTATTGACACATATACAACATAAAATTTACCCTTTTATCCACATCCAAAAATATGTTCACCATGATGTGCTACCATCACTACTATCCATTTCCAAACATTTGCACTTTCTCAAAAATGAGCACTGTACATTTTAAAACTTAACTTTAAATAATCTCTCACCAATATATATCCTGGTAATGTATATTGTAGACTTTGACTTTTTTTTTTTAATTTGCTCATTCTAACTAATTCATATCAGTGAGATCACACAATATTTGTGATCTTTGTCTTATTTCACTCAGCATAATGAAACACCTCAGAACTTCATTTTTATGGATGAATAATATTCTATTGAATGCATGTAACATCATATCTATCCATTCATCACTTGGATTACTTCCATTATTTTGGCAATTGTAGAATAATGCTGCTATCAACATCAGTGGGTAAGTATCTGTTAAAGTCCCTGCTTTTGATTCTTTGAATATACACCTAAAAGTTCAATTGGCTGTTCATATGGTAATTCTAAACTTAACTCTCTGAGGAAAGTCAAACTGTCTTCCACAGTTGCCATAACATTTTACATTGTCACCAGCAGTGAATGATTGTTACTGATCCTATTTCTCAGCATTCTCTCCAAAAATTGTAACTTTAGATAATTTTTATATAATAGCTATTCTAATGTGTGTTAAATGGCATCTAATTTTTGTTTTGATTTGCATGTCCTTAAAGGCTAATGATTTTGAGTATATTTTCATGTGCTCTTTGGCCATTTTAATATCTTTGGAGTGATGCCTATTCAAATCATTTTACCTTTTATTTTAAATTGGGTCAAGATTTATTTCTATATTTCTATATTCAGGAAATTAAACTTTTATTGGATATACAAAAATCAAGTTAAGTGAATCAAAAACCTAAATATAAGAGTTAGAACTATCTCCTAGAAGAAAATGAATGGAAGCATCATTATCAGGTCCATGCATTAAGCAATTGTTTCTTAGACTTTATACCCAAAGTTTTAGCTATAAAAGATAAATTAGATAAATAGAATATCATCAATATTATTATTTTTTGCCCCTAAGGATTTTTTGGGAAAGTGAAAAGACAATCTACACAACTAGATACAATATTTGGAAACCAGTTGTTTTGTTTTGTTTTGTTTTTGAGTACCAAATCTTAAGTTTATGTTTAGCTGTTTTCCATTACTCATTTTCCTAATTAGTTTCATAACAGCTTAAAAAATGAAATGGACGTATCTGCAAAATCCTATAATCACACAAACTCAAACACATACTAACACTCATGCTGAAAAATTCTCCTAGATGCAATATACAAAGAAAGGGAGAGACAGAGAGACAGAGTGAAGGAAAGACACTGAAATATGTGTACCAAGAATAATATTTTGGCAAGTAGCTTTATATTTAAAGTAGTTGGCCCTGGACCTAAGCACAAAACTAAATTTTGTTGCCCTTAATAAATATATTTATTATTTCAAAATTAGTAATTTACAAAATAATTTTTAATTTATTTGTATGTATATTTTATGGTGTGTATAATTTATCAAAATAAATACTTAAAAATGGAACTGTTACAACACAAAGAGAGAAGAACCCTAACGGAATCTGAGAAATACAGTTAATAATAAAATTACAAAAATATTGATTCACCAAAAGTAAAAAAAATCAGTAATTAGAAACAAGGAAGATTTAAAATATGCAAATGAAGATGGCTGAAACAAACAAATAATTTTTGCAGGCCAGTTTTGACATTTAAATGGCACTGAGAGATTACTACCAAGCATAAGCTGGTGAAGCAACTGGAAAGAATTGCAGTTTTGCTGTTTTCCAAAATGTGCTCATCAACTGCAAAAAATGCACCACATTGATGAAAGATGTTGTCAGTGTGGGTGTAGTAGGGGGTGGCATTTGGGGGAATATGGGAACCTCTTATATTTTTCATGTAAAATTTTGTTGCTCTATATATCTTTAAAAAAGAAAATAAAAAAATTTCACTAGTGGACAACTGCATGATATCCAAATTTTTAGTTATTATTATTAAATTGCCTTACACATTTTTTTACAAGTGCCTTTAAACATTCATTTTCAGTACCCTTTTAAAAATAATGAAGATGAATTTACTGGGTCTCAGGATAGGTGATAATTAATTTTATAAAGAACTGTTTGACATTTGCAAATATGTATAACTTTTCATACTATCAATAAATACATGAGGGGCGGCAGACTTGGACCAGTGGTTAGGGCATCCGTCTACCACATGGGAGGTCTGCGGTTCAAACCCCAGGCCTCCTTGACCCATGTGGAGCTGGCCCATGCGCAGTGCTGATGCATGTAAGGAGTGCCCTACCACACAGGGTGCCTCCGCACTGGGGAGCCCCATGCGCAAGGAGTGCACTCCATAAAGAGAGCTGCCCAGCACAAAAGAAAGTGCAGCCTGCCCAGGAATGGTGCCGCACACACGGAGAGCTGACACAACAGGATGATGCAGCAAAAAGAAACACAGATTCCCGTGCTGCTGCCAACAACAGAGGCGGACAAAAGAAGACACAGCAAATGAACATACAGAACAGACAACTGGGGTGGGGTGGGGTGGGGGTGGAGTGAAGGGGAGAGAAATAAATAAATAAATAAATCTTTAAAAAAATACATGAGAGTTTGATTTGAGCAAGATCACCACCATCCTTTGATTTTCTTTTTAATTTTTTATGATTTTATTGTCTTTTTAAAAAGGTAAATAGATCACATAAAATGTTACATTCAAAAACGTAAGTCCATCCAGTGGGTTACGGCAGTGTATACAATGTCCTGCATCTGTCCCTGCAATATCATTCAGGACAACTCCAAGACCTGAAAATTTCCCATATCACACCTTCCCCTTCCTTCCATCACCAACTCCCGTAACAACCATCTCCACATCAATGATATAATTACTTCCATTGCTAGATTCACATCAGTTCTATAGTAATGTAACAGCAAGTCAACTCCAATACATATTATATTCCTCCATCCTGTGGACCTGGGATGGTGATATCCACTCTACCTCTGAATTGAGAGGGGGCTTAGATCCCACATGGCTGATGGATGTGATTTTCATGCTTGCCATTGTAGACACTCTTGGTTCCCTGGTGTGGTTATTGACCATTCTCACCTCCCATCAGCTGACCTTAGTCCAATGAAGTGTAGCACAGTTTTGCGACTCTGCTGAGGCTCACGGCCCAGCTGGCACATGGACAGTCAAGGGATTCAAGTCTACTGGCATACATAAACCCATGTTTCAATCTCATGTTCAGTAAAAGTGACAGAAAAGTCTTGCATAGAGAGGTCATATCTAAGTCCAACTCCATCGCATTAAGGAACACAAATTCCAAAGTAGAGCCCACTGGCAAGGTACTAAAGTTCAGAGCCATCTGTCATGACCATAGAACCCATGTGTCTCTGTAGCATTCAGGAGCATGTTTATCTGTGGTTGTATTTACTTTGGCTGTCTCTGGGGTCCTGCTGAGATGTGAATAAGTATGATACCTCTGATGACCTCCTGACTTATTTTTAAGCCTATTAGCCATATAAACTCATTTGTCTTTAGAGTAAGAACATCCTTTGATTTTGCCAGACTTTGTCATCACAAAATCCTCAAGACTAAGTAATGAACATACATAATGTGGGGAAGCAATATGGACTAAAGTAGACATTATTTTAGAAATATAATTTGTATCACTAATATAAAAGCAGTGACCACCAAAACTGCTGAGAGGAAAGATAGGGAAGAATAGTTGCATCACAGAGGTATTTCTGGGACATTAGAATTGTCCTGCATGATATTGAATTTATGAATACAGGTCATTATACATTTTGTCAAAATCTATAAAATTTGCTGGCAAAGTGTAAACTATGAAATAAACTATAGTCCTTGGTTAGTACAATTCTGCAATATGTCTTCATCAATTTTAACAAATGTACCACACAAATGAAAGATATTATTAAGGAAAAGTATGGAAGAGAAAGGGGATGTAGTAACAGGAGTCCTCTATTTTTTTCACTGTAATGTTAATGTAGCCTAAAGCCTTAAAAAAAAGAGCATACGATAAAATTTTGAAGTTAGAGGCAAAAAAATTCTCAATATCTCATTTTTTCCTGAATTTATGCTTTCATTAGATTTGGATTATTTAAATTAAATTTTGTGGTAAGGAAAGTTTTATTGTAAATGATATTTTTATAGAAATAGTTGCTCATACTTTATAGAAATATTTTTGGATAAGCCCTATCTGTGGCAATTTGAGATTATTTTATGAGTCCTAAAAAGTTTGTAAATAATCTATTCATCTAGGTTTGATACACTTTGATTGCATTGCATTCAGTTGAGGGGCCTTTGATTAACTTACCAGATAAGATTGGCCCAGGTCTTTGTTTGGACATAATCAGTGAGGTGTCGCTCAGTTTGATCTATCCCCTTGCTAGGCCTGATATAAAAAGCCTCAGACAGGCACACACAGACTGAAGGAAACTGCCATGTCTGTGTCTGTCACATGACATAAAAGACTCAAGTTTTCCCAAAGCTGAGCTGCAAGGAGAGAAACCCTAAGACACAAGTCCTATGCAAGGAAAAGGACCACAGAATCACTTAAGCATGAAGGATTGGAGGCTGGACCCATAGAGCAGCTCAAGAGATGAGCCCAGAGGTGGCTAAAACCTCCTCAGGGATCAGCAGCCAAACTTGCTTCACCATGTGGCAACAACACCACCCTCAACAGCAGCTGCCTGCTGAGAAAGCATCTCTGCTGATGCCTCAGTTTGGACATTTCATAGCCTTGGAACTGTAAACTTGCACCCAAATAAATCTTCATCAAAAAAGCCAACACATTACTGTTATTTTTCATTAGCAATCATTTGGCAAAATTATTCTTTATTTACAACAGCTCTCATATATGTCCTATGCTTTATATATTTTCCTTAACAATTCCTCCCCCATAAAGATACATATTTATCTCATTGTTTCTTATTTTTAAACAGATTTATGATTTCATGGCTTTAATAAAAGCATTTCTTTTAAATTTTTATCTTATTACTTCTGTATCCATTTTTTTGATGACAACATGTAGAAAAGACTTACTGCTTTAAAAAATGTCTATTAGTTATCCAAAAACTTACCATTCCCAGTGTGATAGATATATCATTTTCATTATTCTTTATTTAAAATTTTATTTTTTAAAGATACTTAGATTATACAAATGTCACATAGAAAATTAGTGTGTCTCATTTGTCCTGCTCCTCACACCTCCCACCTTTTCCCATATCAACAACATCTTTCATTAGTGAGGAACATTCATTGCAATTGATAAAAACATTTTGGAGCATTGTCACTAAGCATGGATTAAAGTTTACATTGTAGATTATATTATCTTTCACACAATTCTATAAGTTATGAAAAAATATATAATGGCCTGTAACTATTATTGCAATATCATTCAGGACAATACCCAAGTCCCAAAAATGTGTCCATATTACACCTGTTTTTGCCACTCCCAGACCTCAGAAACTCCACTGGCCACTGCCTCCATATCAATGATATAATTTCTTCCATTGCCAGAATCACAAGAATTCTAGAGTGAAATATCAGTAACTCTACTTTTGTTGATAGTACATTCCCAATCCTGAGGATTCTGGGATGGTGATGTCCACTTCACCTCTTATTGAGAGGGGGCTGTGTTCCCATAGGGTCTATGGGTGGGGCACTGCTGCTTGCAGCTGTAGACATTCTCAATTCCTTGGTGTGGTGGTTGTCCATCATCACCTCCATGTTAGTTGTCCTGGGTGAGACCAACGAATTGGAGAATAGGAGTTGCAACTCCCGTGAGATTCATGGTCAAGCTGGCACAATGACAGACCAAAGATTTCAGTCTCTTGGATGTACCCATATCAAACCTAGTACTAATTATAGGTTCAAATAGAAGAACAGAATAACCATGTATAGGGAAAACAAAACTGAGTCCAACTCTGTCACTCTTGGGAGCACAAATTCCAAAGTATGGCCCACTAGCAAGGTGACAGATAATGTGAGCTCTCTGCCCTGACTATAGTATCTGCATATCTCCAGAGCCATCAAGGACACACTATTTGGAGTAGTTTCTAATTTGGCAGTCAAAGAGATCCTGCTGAGGTGTGCATAAGCTTAAACTATGGCATGACCTCCTGACTCCCTTTGAAGTCTTTTTGCCATATAATCTCATTTGTCTTTATGTATTCCCTCTTTTGGTCAAGGTCTATTTCCAGTTGAATTGTTAGATTGCACTTGGTAGTAACCACTTGGGGTGCCAGAGAGGCTCATCCATGACAGTCATGTCCCATGCTGGGGATAAGGTAATGTATTTATGTGCTGAGTTCAGCTTAGAGAGAGGCCACTTTGAACAACAAGGAGGCTCCCAGGGGGAAAATCTTAAGCACATTATAATACTATACTGTTTCAATTTCAAGAGTAAAGGTTCATACACACAATCATCAATATCAAGGGCCTGTCAGAGGACCATCCTTCAGTGCTCACTGCCCCTGTACTCAAGGGACCCCTGCTGATCTATTCTAAAATGTGGCAGTTCTCCCAGGTTGGGAATTTGATATTCCTTTGGTTATTTGTGAATCTCAACTCAATGTGACAATGTTCCATGAACATTTCAACACAATTATATACTTTATATGCATAACCAGATGTGCTTCCTCCAATGTATATCTTGTCACTGACAACCTGAAGCAATGATCCTCACCTGCCATAGTTGTAATCCGTCTGCGATCCAAGACTTCTTCAAAAATGAAAATAATACAATAGCTTAATATGATTAATAGTAAAAAGAATACTAATGATAGATTTAAAAATAAGAAATAAGATAAAAATTTAAAATAATAAAATTATAAGATAAAAATTTGTGTTATTAAAAATAATGAAAATATTTTAAAAGTTTTAAAAAACATATTCTCTTCCATTGCTATAAGATCTGTTGTCCAATATGTACAGTGACATAGTCTTCCAATTATTTCCCATCTTACCTTTTTTCCTCAAAGAAGTTTTAAGTTACAGAAAAGTCACACAATGAATACAGGGGACTCCCATTTACCAAATATCCTCACTCTTTTCCCTCTTCTCCTATTAATAGCATTGTACATTTGGATACTAAATTTGTTACAAGTGAAATACAAATATTGAAACATAGCTACCAGCCATAGTAAATGGTTTACATTTGTTTTACATTTTGGACCATACACATAAAATTTAATGCAATTCTTCATGGCCTGTGTCTATCTTAACAAGACCGTGTAGAATACTTCCATCTCCCCCAAAATGTCCTGTGTTCCAACTTTATATTCCTCCCTCCCCCTCCCCTTAGGAACAATGGAAACCATCATGCTACATTCCTTGAAGGAAAAATTTCATAGTTACTTAGAACAATACTTAGTGCTTGATGCAGTGGTCTGTCCTCCTCTATTAGGCACTGCCCAAGCTCTCAAGGCACTTCTGCCCTTCTCTTTGAGAACATAGCAGGCCTCCACAGAATGGGAGTCCACCACCCTGCTGCTCATTATGTGGGTCTCCACCAACTGATATAACACACTATGGCAAATAAACACTCATGCATTCCCTAGGTGACTGCCCCAGGTTAATGCCCTGACCTGAATGTCCCCCCACATCTAACACCCCAAAACAGCAACCCTCATTTGCCATAATGCCAAAAGAGCATTCTAAGCATTGCAGTTTCAACCATGTACTCACAAAACCCCATTGTTCACCTGCTCCTTCCTATAATCCTCCCCCCAGTTCCATGGTCAGTACACCCCCCGCCCACCCACTCACTCATCCCCTGACAAGCCAGCACTGCCTAACCTAAATGTATCATTACACGATTGTCAAGATCCTCCACTGTACCACTACACACATCCCCATTATCATAGATTTTGCCCATATGGGCAATGGATGACAACCTTCTCCATTTCTATTTCTTGTAAACTTATCTTCCAGACTCTAGCACTGTGAGTCTGTTCAATTTGATTAGTTCGCATTAGAGAGGTCAAGTAATATTTATCCTTCAGTGCCTGGCTTATATCATTCAATATAAGGTTCTCAAGATTTGTCCATGTTATCTCATGTGTTAGTGCTGTATTCCTTCTTAGAGCTGAAT